>NW_022589801.1:1100458-1635432 GCF_004348235.1 Phoca vitulina
ATTTTGTTGAGGATTTTGGAATCCATATTCATCAGGGATATCGGTCTGAAATTCTCCTTTTTGATGGGGTCTTTGCCTGGTTTGGGGATTAAGGTAATGCTGGCCTCATAGAATGAATCTGGGAGCTTTCCTTCTGTTTCTATTTTTTGAAACAGCTTCAGGAGAATAGGTATTCTTTCTTCTTTGAATGTTTGGTAGAATTCCCCAGGGAATCCATCAGGCCCTGGACTCTTGTTTTTTGGGAGGTTTTTGATCACTGCTTCAATCTCGTTACTGGTTATTGGCCTATTCAGGTTGTCAATTTCTTCCTGTTTCAGTCTTGGCAGCTTATAGGTTTCCAGGAAGGCATTCATTTCATCCAGATTGCTCAATTTCTTGGCATATAGTTGTTGATAATAATTTCTAATAATTGTTTCTATTTCCTTGGTGTTAGTCATGATCTGTCCCCTTTCATTCATAATTTTATTAATTTGGGTCCTTTCTCTCTTCTTTTGGATAAGTCTGGCCAGTGGTTTATCGATCTTATTAATTCTTTCAAAGAACCAACTTCTAGTTTCATTGATCTGATCTACTGTGTTTCTGGTTTCTAATTCATTGATCTCTGCTCTAATTTTAATTATTTCTCTTCTAATGCGTGGCTTAGGCATTTGTTGCTTTTTCTCTAGTTCTTTAAGGTGTAGAGTTAGTTGGTGAATTCGGGATTTTTCTATTTTTTGAGTGAGGCTTGGATGGCTATGTATTTCCCCCTTAGGACCGCCTTGGCAGTATCCCATAGGTTTTGGACTGATGTGTTTTCGTTCGCATTGATTTCCATGAATTGTTTAAGGTCTTCTTTGATTTCTTGGTTGACCCAAACATTCTTGAGCAGAGTGGTCTTTAGTTTCCAAGTGTTTGAATTTCTGCCAAATTTTTTCTTGTGGTTAAGTTCCAGTTTTAAAGCATTGTGGTCTGAGAATATGCAGGGAATAATCTCAATCTTTTGGTATTGGTTGAGACCTGATTCGTGACCCAATATGTGGTCTATTCTGGAGAAAGTTCCATGTGTGCTTGAGAAGAATGAGTATTCTGTTGTTTTATGGTGGAATGTTCTGTAAATATCTCTGAGGTCCATCTGGTCCAGTGTATCATTCAAAGCTCTTGTTTCCTTGTTGATTTTCTGCTTAGATGATCTGTCCATTGCTGAGAGTGGAGTATTGAGGTCTCCTACAATTAACGTATTGTTATCAATATGATTCTTTATTTTGGTTAATAGTTGGCTTATGTAGATGGCTGCTCCCATGTTGGGGGCATAGATATTAACATTTGTTAGATCTTCTTGTTGGATAGACCCTTTAAGAATGATATAGTGATATGAGAAATTCTTAATCTCAGGAAACAAACTGAGGGTTGCTGGAGTGGGGGGTGGGGTGGGAGGGATGGGGTGACTGGGTGATAGACACTGGGGAGGGTATGTGCTCTGGTAAGCACTATGAATTGTGCAAGACTGTTGAATCTCAGATCTGTACCTCTGAAACAAATAATGCAATATATGTTAAGAAAAAAAAAAAGAAAGCAGGACGGGAAGAATGAAGGGGGGGAAATCGGAGGGGTAGATGAAACATGAGAGGCGATGGACTCTGAAAAACAAACTGAGGGTTCTAGAGGGGAGGGGGGTTGGAGGAGGGGTTAGCCTGGTGATGGGTATTAAAGAGGGCACATTCTGCATGGAGCACTGGGTGTTATGTGCAAACAATGAATCATGGAACACTACATCTAAAACTAATGATGTAATGTATGGGGATTATTAACATAACAACAAAAAATTAAAAAAAATGATATAGTGTCCTTCTGTGTCTCTAATTACAGACTTTAGTTTAAAATCTAATTTGTCTGATATAAGAACTGCTACCCCAGCTTTCTTTTGAGGTCCGCTGGCATGGAAGATAGCTCTCCATCCCTTCACTTTCAGTCTGGATGTATCTTTAGGTTCAAAATGAGTCTCTTGTAGTCAGCATATGGATGGGTCCTGTCTTTTTATCCAATCTGCAACCCTGTGCCGTTTTATGGGAGCGTTTAGGCCATTCACGTTGAGAGTGATTATTGAAAGATATGAATTAATTGTCACCATGTTGCCTGTGAAGACGTTGTTTTTATAGATTGTCCCTGTAAATTTCTGTTGTAGATCACTCTTGGGGTCTTTCTCCTTTTATAGAACCCCCCTTAATATTTCTTGCAGGGCCGGCTTAGTGGTCACATATTCTTTCAACTTCTGCCGGTCGTGGAAGCTCTGCATCTCTCCATCCATCCATTCTAAATGACAGCCTTGCCAGATAAAGTATTCTTGGCTGCCTTTTCTTCTCATTTAGTACCCTGAATATGTCTTGCCAGGCCTTTCTGTCTTGCCAGGTCTCTGTGGATAGGTCTGACGTTATTCTGATGTTCCTCCCTCTGTACGTAAGGAATCTCTTCCCCCTAACTGCCCTTAAGATGGTTTCCTTGGTTCTAAGATTTGCAAGTTTTACTATTACGTGCTGGGGTGTTGGCCTGTTTTCCTTGATCTTAGCAGGGGTCCTCTCTGCCTCTAGGACGTGAATGTTTGTTTCATTCCCCAGATTAGGGAAGTTCTCAGCTATGATTTGCTCAAATACATCTTCTAGTCCTCTCTCTCTCTCCACTCCCTCCGGGATTCCAATTTTTCTGACATTGGAATGCTTCATGGTGTCACTTATTTCTCTGATTCTATTTTCATGGATTCTGAGTTGTTTTTCCCTGGCCTCCTCTTTTCCCTTTTTATCTATTATATTGTCTTCCAGGTCGCTTATTCGTTCTGCTGCCTCACTTACCCTAGCTGTTAGATTATCTAGATTGGATTGGATCTCATTGATAGCATTTTTTTTTTTTTTTTTTTTTAGATTTTATTTGACAGAGAGAGAGAGACAGCGAGAGAGGGAACACAAGCAGGGGGAGTGGGAGAGGGAGAAGCAGGCCTCCTGCGGAGCAGGGAGCCCGATGCGGGGCTCGATCCCAAGACCCTGGGATCGTGACCTGAGCCGAAGGCAGACGTTTAACGACTGAGCCACCCAGGCGCCCCCCATTGATAGCATTTTTAAGTTCTGCCATTCAGTTTTCATTTCTGCCCTTAGAGACTCTATGTTGCCATTAATTGATTTCTCCATTCTAGCCATTGTCTTCACAATTGCTAGCCTGAATTCAATCTCTGACATCTTGGTCATATCTGCATCCATTTGTAAATCCGCAACATAAGTCATAATCTCTGAGTCTCTTCTATTTTGGGGGTTCCTCCTCCTAGTCATTCTGTTGAGGGGTGGTTGAGGGAATGTATAGAGTCCAAATTATTGACCAGAACCCAAGCAAGATGCACCTGTTTTCTTGGGACCTTAGGGTTGCTGGCCTCTTGTTTTCCCAGCCTGTCTTCTGGGGGAGGGGCCTGCTGCGCTGTTACTCAGGCAACCCTGTTCGGGTGGAGTTGCCCTGCCCCTCTGTGGTGGCGGATGGGTTCAGCGGGAATCAGTTTTTGGGGCTTTTGTTCTCTGGCAGCTTTCCCTGGCAGCTTTCCACGTCTCTTCCGCGAGTCAGAGCAGAAGAGACCGTTTCCAACCCTCTGCCTCAGAGCAGAGAGATCGCAGTCTGTTCTTCAGTGAGCTCTCCAGGCCGCACTGTCTCTGTTTCTGTCCGTGCTGCTATAAACTGCAGCGTTCTGGGTTGTGCGCCCCTCTGCAGTGCTCCCAGTCCTGCCTCCAGGTCAGGGCAGGTCTCTGCCCTTTGTGCTTCTAAAACCACCAGCCGCTCCCAGTTCACCTGCGCGAGCCTACCGCTCCGGGTTTCCACCCCCGGGACTGCCCTAAAGTCCTTTCCCCGCCACTCCCGGTCTGCGAGTCTGCACCCCGTCCCCAGCGCGCGAGGCTGTCGCTCACCGGCGGTGTAGGGTCCCCACGGCCAGGCTCCCTTCCGCTGCTGTTTATCCTCTGATATCTGCCTGCGGAATCAGGGCTCCCCACTTTGTACCTCAAAACCAACCGCCTGCGATATTCTGTTTGTAGAGATCCAGATCTTCTTACATCTCAGGCTGATTTCATGGGTGCTCAGAGTGGTCTGGTAGATATCCAGCTCAATTCCAGGGACCAGTTGAAATAGGGTCCCCTACTCCTCCGCCATCTTTCCCTCATTACAGTGTTTTTTCTGAGGGTTTACCTTGTTCTTCCAGTTGGAACATATTATTCTTTTTCTTCATTTTCCTTGTCTCTTTGTGTTGTTTTTTATGTGTTAGATAAAACAGTCACCTTTCCCATTCTTAAAGCATGGCCTCATTAGGAGATGGACCTTATTGTTCAACCTTCTTTAGCTCTTGGCTGTCTCTCAAACCTTTGTGATTTCCAACCAGTTAACTTTACTTTTAGTGGTTTCCAGTAGTTGAGGGTATGCCAAGACCTGTCAGTGTTCCAAAGGGGAGGAAATTAGCACCTAGAGTTAGTCTGATTGGAGGCCAATCAGGCAGCCACTTTTAAAGTATGCAAATATACTTCTTTCATGGGAAGACTGGGAGCTGAGTGAGTGTTGGCTCCCTCTGCACTGAGCTGTGATATAATAGCCAATTAAGAACTGTTTCCTTGCTGCTATCCTGTTGGGCCTGTGAACATAAGCCCTGTTGGCCACTGGAGCCAGACTACCAAGGTAAGTATTTTCTGCGTGGCAGACACAAAAGCAGGGCATTGGGAGAGCATGAATATGTGCCTGTCAGCCTCCAACTCTCTACAGAGAGTCACCCCCTAGATGTGTGTTTAATTAGAAGCCTGCCCTTCCGGCCACAGCTATGAAGATAAACTAACAGGCTTCTTTCCCAGATACTGCTGACTTGAAGCAAGGTAGAGGAGAATGCAAAGATGGTGTTCCCTGGCTTATGTTCCCTGAGAGCAACTTCATAGGCCCCTAGATGTGTTCACACCAGAGGCCTGCCCCTCAGGACAAAGCTCTAAGACAAGCAAATAAGCTTCTTTCACAGAAAGACTGGGCATGTGCTATCCTTGCTCTGCCCTGGGGTGGTGGCCAACCAAGGACTGTCTGTTTGTTTGTTATAGTCCCATGGGACCCATGAAACAAGGCCCCCGGCCACCAGAGTCAGGTGAACAAGGGACATCCCCTGGGTGGCAGGCATGAAAGCCAGAACACCAGACACATGTACAAGCTCCCTTCCTGGAGACACTGGCAATCTGGAGGATGGCAGAGGGAAAGCATGAGGATAGTGTCCATCTTCTGAGGCCTCTGGAGATGAGACATCCCTGACAGTATCTCTAACATTATCCCATTTAATATCATTGGCAATTTATCTCTGCAAATATGGGTAATACCAAGAATTTTGTTAGACTCCTAAGGTTTTTTTTTTTTTTTTTTTTTTTTTTTTTGGTGGGGTATAAGCTGGTAATCCTAAAATGTAATGCACATCATAACTTTCCCCATTTCCTTTTTTCCTAATCAGGGACTTGTTCTGACAGTTAATAATAACTTCTCTGAATTTCTCCAACTTTTGTTACCAGTGAGATTACACAAGTATTTCTCTAGGTTAACCTTGTTTCTTTAGAATAATGGTCAGCCCAAGAATTACCGTTAGTGTCTGGGTCTTTGTGTTTTAATATTTATTGTTATTATAGCTATTTTCTTAGATGGTAGTAAAGCATATAAATGTCTTTGTGGGGCACGTGGGTGGCTCAGTTGGTTAGGCGACTGACTCTTGATTTTGGCTCAGGTCATGATCTCAGGGTTGTGAGATGGAGCCCTGCCTCAGGCTCCATGCTCAGCAGGGAGTCTTGCTTCTCTCCCTCTCCCTCTGTCCCTCCCCCAACTCTCTCTCTCTCAAATAAATAAATCCTAAAAAAATCTTCATCATTCAACTTTTATAGGCTTTTGTCAAGATCTTTAAAAGACTCTTTGTGTCAAAAGCAGTCAGAATCCCCCCAAATGTAACCATGTACAGTACAGTAATAGAACAAGCCATCATACATATCATTGTCCTCACCAGAAGTTAGCAAACCTGGATCCTGGAGTGACACCACTCCTTGATCTCTCACTCAGGAATTAGCAAAGCCTCCTTCCAAGTGTAGTCCAGGGGAAGACAGAGAATTTTATCTGTCTCTCTAGGTCACTTGCTCCACCTGACTTCTTTTATATGGTTCTAATGCAGTTGATTTTTTAAAAAGATATTATATATTAGAGCAAGCGAGAGAGCGCAAACAGGGGGAGCAGCAGAGGGAGAGAGAGAAGCAGGCTCTCTGCTGAGTAGGGAGCCCAATGCGGGACTCAATGCCAGGACCCTGGGATCAACAACTGGGCCGAAGGCAGACGCCCAATTGACTGAGCCACCCAGGTGCCTCTCTAATGCAGTTTCTGCTTGTGGGAAATGGTGACAAGTGGTGAGCCACCAGGTCCCAGGTGGTATTAGAACTTTCTAATACTTTCTGAAACTGCTTTTTAGAACTTTCAGCACCGCGGACAGCACCCCAGTCTGTTCTGTGGTCCAGGTTCTTGCTGCTATTTCCTGACTCCCAACCCTGTGTTCTCCCAGACCCTTTACCTTGGGGCAGGGAGGGGGGAGAATCAAGTTATCATTCTGTGGTCTTTGGCCAGCTCTGGTCAGTGATTGGCCCCACCACTTCTGCAAAAATCCATCTCCAGAGCTGGTTCTTTTGCCTCTTTGAGTCAAGGCCTCAGTGAACCCAACTCCGCACAGCTAGGGGGGTGAGGAGTGCCAGGAGCAGGCCAGAATCCTGCAATTGCAGCCTTCCTAGCACCTTTCCTCCACTTTCCCTTTGCTTCTAGTCATTTGGCAACTTTCTTACTTTCCAGTCACAATATAAGACACATTTGTTGAAAATAATCCACATATAAGTGGACCTGCACAGTTAAAACTCATGTTGTTCAAGGGTCAAATGTATATCATCATCTAAAAGTATTTGCATATTTTGTTAATTTAAGAAAGGGTAAATTAAAATTCTTTTCGTATCCATTTCTTTCCATAAAGTGTACAACTCTAAATATTGCTTATAAATTAATTTAAGGTCCAAGTTTTTAAAGTTAGTTACCAATCTGGACATTAAAATTTCAATAACATATTAAGTCTTCATGAATTGCAGTATTTTAAGAATTTTATAAAATTAAGCTATTTAAAAAGATATTTAAATGCAATATATGTACACACATATATATACTGTATATACACTTTTTAAATTTGTTTTTAAATTTTTTAAATTCACTTTAATTAACATATATTGTATTATTAGTGTCAGAGGTAGAATTCAGTGATTCATCAGTTGCATACAACATACAGTGCTCATGAGTTCAAGTCCCTCCTTAATGCCCATCACCCAGTTACCCCATCCCCCCCCACCTCCCCTCTGTTTCCTACAGTTAAGAGTCTCTTATGGTTTGCCTCCCTGTTTTCCTCTTATTTTTCTTCCCCTTCCCCTAGGTTCATCTGTTTTGTATCTTAAATTCCACATCTGAGTAAAATCCTATGGTATTTGTCTTTCTCTGACTGACTTATTTCGCTTAGCATAATACCCTTCAGTTCCATCCACGTCGTTGCAAATGGCAAGATTTCATTCTTTTTGATGGCTGAGTAATATTCCATTTTATATATATACCACACCTTCTTTATCCATTCATCTGTTGATGGGTATCTGGGCTCTTTCCATATTTTGGCTTTTGTGAACATTGCTGCTATAAACACTGGGGTGCATGTACCCCTTCAAATCAGTATTTTTGTATCCTTTGGATAAATACCCAGTAGTGCAATTGCTGGATTGTAGGGTAGCTCTATTTTTAACTTTTTGAGGAACCTCCATACTGTTTTCCAGAGGGACTGCACCAGTTTTTCATTCCCACCAACAGTGTAAGAGTGTTCTCCTTTCTCCACATCCTCGCCAACATCTGTTATTTCCTGAGTTGTTCATTTTAGCCATTCTGACTGGTGTGAGGTGGTATCTCATTGTGGTTTTGATTTGGATTTCCCTGATGCCGAGCGATGTTGAACACTTTTTCATGTGTCTGCTGGCCATTTGTATGTCTTCTGTGGAGAAATATTTGCTCATGTCTTCTGCCCATTTCTTGACTGGATTTTTTGTTTTTTTGGGTGTTGAATTGATAAGTTCTTTATAGATTTTGGGTACTAGCCCTTTATCTGATAAGACATTTGTGAATATCTTCTCCCATTCTGTAGCCTGCCTTTTAGTTTTGTTTCCTTTGCTGTGCAAAAGCTTTTTATCTTGATGAAATTCCAATAGTTCATTTTTGCTTTTGTTTCCCTTGCCTTTGGAGAAAAAGCAAGAAGTTGCTGCAGCTGAGGTCAAAGAGGTTGCTGCCTGCATTCTCCTCTAGGATTTTGATGGATTCCTGTCTCACATTTAGGTCTTTCATCCATTTTGAGTTTATTTTTGTGTATGGTGTAAGAAAATGGTCCAGTTTCATTCTTCCACATGTGGTTGTCCAATTTTCCCAGCACCATTTATTGAATAAAATAAATGTCCTTTTTCCATTGGATATTCTTTCCTGCTTTGTTGAAGATTAGTTGACCATAGAGTTGAGGGTCCATTTCTGGGCTCTCTATTCTGTTCCATTGATCTATGTGTCTGTTTTTGTGCCAGTACCATACTGTCTTGATGATGACAGCTTTGTAATAGAGCTTGAAGTCCAGAACTGTGATGCCACCAGCTTTGGTTTTCTTTTTTCAAGATTCCTTTGGCTATTCAGGGTCTTTTCTGGTTTCATACAAATTTTGGGATTGTTTGTTCCAGCTCTGTTAAAAAAGTTGGTGGTATTTTGATAGGGATTTCACTGGGTGTGTAGATTGCTTTGGGTAGCATAGACATTTTAACAATATTTTTTCTTCCAATCCATGAGGCATAGTTTTCTCATTTCCTGTGTCTTCCTCAATTTCTTTCATAAGTCTTCTACAGTTTTCAGAGTATAGATCCTTTATCTCTTAGGTTTATTCCTAGGTATCTTACGGTTTTTGGTGCAATTGTAAATGGGATGGATTCCTTGATTTCTCTTTCTTTTGCCTCATTGTTAGTGTGTAGAAGTGCAACTGACTTCTGTGCACTGATTTTATATCCTGCCACTTTGCTGAACTCTATCAGTTCTAGCAATTTTTTGGTGGAGTCTTTTGGGTTTTCTACATATAGAATTATGTGGTCTGTGAAGTGTGAAAGTTTGACTTCTTAGCCTATTTAGATGCCTTTTCTTTCTTTTTGTTGTCTGATTGCTGAGGCTAGGACTTCCAGTACTATGTTGAACAACAGTGCTGAGAGAGGACATCCTTGTCATGTTCCTGACCTTACGGGAAAAGCTCTCAGTTCTTTCCCGTTGAGGACGATATTTGCTGTGGGTTTTTCATATATGGCTTTTATGATATTGAGGTATGTTCCCTCTATCCCTACACGGTGGAGAGTTTTTATCAAGAAAGGATGCTGTATTTTGTCAAATGCTTTTTCTGCATCTATTGAGAGGATCATATGGTTCTTGTCCTTTCTTTTATTAATATGGTGTATCACATTAGTTGATTTATGGATGTTGAACCACTCTTGAACCACTGGGAATATATCCCAGCTGGTCATGGTGAATAATCCTTTTATTTTTTAACTTTTTAAAAGGTTTTATTTATTTGAGAGAGAGAGAGAGAGAGCACAAGCCAGGGGGGAGAGGCACAGGGAGAAGCAGACTCCCCGCTGAGCAGGGAGCCCAACATGGGGCTCCATCCAAGGACTCCAGGATCATGACCTGAGCTGAAGGCAGATGCTTAACCGACTGAGCCACCGAGGCGCCCCGTGAATAATCCTTTTAATGTCCTGTTGGATCCTATTGGCTAGGATCTTGGTAAGAGTTTTTGCATCCTTTTTCATCAGGGATATTGGTTGTAATTCTCCTTTTTGGTGGAGCCTTTGTCTGGTTTTGGGATCAAGGTAATGCTGGCCTCATAGAATGAGTTTGGAAGTTTTCCTTCCATTTCTGTTTCTTGAAACAGTTTCAGAAAAATAGGTATTCATTCTTCTTTAAATGTTTGGTAGAATTCTGCTGGGAGGCAATCTGGACCTGGACTCTTGCTTGTTGGGAGATTTTTGATTACTGATTCAATTTCTTTGCAGATTATGGGTCCATTCAGGTTGTCTATTTCTTCCTGTTTCAGTTTTGGTAGTTTCTATGTTTCTAGGAATGCATCCATTTCTTCCAGATTGCCTAATTTGTTGGCATATAATTGCCTATAATATTCTAATTCTTTGTATTTATTCAGTGTTGGTTGTGATCTCTCCTCTTTCATTCATGATCTTATTTGGGTTCTCTTTTCTTTTTGATAAGTCTGACTAGGGGCCTATCATTCTTATTCTTTCAAAGAACCAGCTCCTGGGGCACCTGGGTGTCTCAGTCAGTTAAGCATCTGCCTTTGGCTCAGGTTACTTACCAGAGTCCTGGGATCAAGCCCTGAATCTTGGGTTCCCTGCTCAGCAGGGAGTCTGCTTCTCCCTCTGCCTGCCACTCCCCCTGCTTGTGCTCTCTCTCACTCTCTCTCAAATAAGTAAATAAAATCTTTAAAAAAACAAAAAAAACCCAAGCCCCGAAAGAAACCAGCTCCTAGTTTTGTTTTTCTGTCCTACCGTTCCTTTGATTTCTGTATCATTGATTTATAGGCTTTGTTTGCTGTTCTTTTTTCAGCTCCTTTAGGTGTAGGGTTAGGTTGTGTATTTGAGACTTTTGTTGTTTCTCAAGAAAGGCCTGTATTGCTACATACTTCCCTCTTAGGATGGCCTTTGCTGCATCCCAAAGGTTCTGAATTGTCTTGTTTTCATTTTCATTTGCTTCCATGTATTTTTAAAATTCCTCTTTAATTTCCTGGTTGACCCATTCATTCTTTAGTAGGACGCTCTTTAAATTCCATGTATTTGTGTTACTTCCAAATTTTTTCTTTAGTTGACTTCAAGTTTTAAAGCATTGTGGTCTTAAGATATGCACGGAATAGTATCAATTTTTTTTTTTTTTTTTTTACTGGTTGAGACCTGATTTGTGACCTGGTATGTGATCTATTCTGGAGAATGTTCCATGTGCACTTGAGAAGAATGTGTGTTCTGTTAAGATGAAATGCTCTGAATATATCTGTGTATTCCATCTGATCCAGTGTGTCATTTAAAACCCTTGTTTCCTTGTTGGTCTTCTGCTTAGATGATATGTCCATTGCTGTGAGTGGGATGTTAAAGTCCCTTACTATTATTTTATTATTATCAATGTGTTTAATTTTGTTATTAATTGGTTTATATATTTGGCTGCTCCTGTGTTAGGGGCATAAATAGAGTTGTTAGATCTTATTGGGTAGACCCTTTTATTATGATATAGTGTCCCTCTTCATCCCTTACTACTAGTTTGATATAAGGACTGCTACCCCAGCTTTCTTTTGATGTCCATTAGCATGATAAATGGTTCTCCACCCGCCCCCCCCCTTTCAATCTGGAGGTGTCTTTGTGTCTAAAATGAGTCTCTTACAAGCAGCACATTGATGGGTCTTGTTTTTCTATCCATTCTGATACCCTATGTCTTTTGATTGGAGCATTTAGTCCATTTATATATATATTTAAAGATTTTATTTATTTGACAGATACATAGCGAGAGAGGGAACACAAGCAGGGGGAGTGCGAGAGGGAGAAGCAGGCTTCCCGCAGAGCAGGGAGCCCGATGCGGGGCTCAATCCCAGGACCCCGGGATCATGACCTGAACTGAAGGCAGACGCTTAATGACTGAGCCACCCAGGCGCCCCTATATTTTATTTTTTTAAAGATTTATTATTTTGAGAGAGAGAGGGAGTGAGCAAGCATGAGCAGGGGGAGGGTCAGAGGGAGAGGAAAAGAATCCCAAGCTGACTTCTCACGGATGACTGAGCCATCCAGATGCCCCAGAGCTTTTACTTTATTTTTTAAAGATTTTTATTTATTTATTAGAGAGAATGAGAGCGAGAAGGAGCAGGGGGAGTGGCAGGTAGAGGGGGAAGCAGACTCCCTGCTGAGCAAGGAGCCCAATGAAGGGCTCGATCCCAGGACCCTGGGATTGTGACCTGAGCCGAAGGCAGATGCTTAACTGACTGAGCCACCCAGGCATCCCCAGCTTTTACTTAAAACTGTTAGATTGAATCCTGTCAAGAGTTCAGGTTAGGTGGGTATGTTGCCAGGCAAACACCTCCTGGGAGAGTTATTTGGAAGTAACAAAGTAACAGCAGAAGGTCTTGTATTTTTTTCCTCATTTCATGTGAATGGTGTTTCTCAGGCCTGGGACTGAGAGCAGCATGCGGTGAAATTAGAACTTAAAAGAGATAGGCATTTGGGAGTGTCAGGTGATTCTTAGGAAGACGTTCAGGAGCCCTTAATTAATGAGATACCTTTACTGAGGTGAAGTTTGGAACCAGGGGGTTAATCTGAAGCTCACCTGTTTCATTGCTCTGTAGCACCTTATTTGCTTTGGCGGAGAAAGAGAATCTCCAGCCTTAAATGTGTCCCCGTTTTGCAAGTGCACACAGGCGCTCCCACTAGCAAGACTGTACGAAGGCCACGTCTGCCAAGGGCCCAGAGCACCAGGGCTCGGATTGTACAGGAATCTGGGACAAATCACAGGTTGGAAAAGCGATGTGGCTGGTTCCACTGAGCCTTAGTGTAACACGGAGAAGAGGTCGGACTCAAATTCATCTTGTACGTTTCACCGAAACCACTCTGACCTCGGGGATGGTTGGATTTCTTCATGATATAACTGACCTCAAACAGAAAGTTTGTGTTTAGCATCTCCTGGTTACCCAGCAAGGCTGAGTGTTCAAAGGCTGGCTTTAAAACAGACTGGAAATAAGCGGGTGAGAGAAGCAGCTGGAGCAGGCAAGACCGTGTGAAAGAGTAAACGAGGCTGACGCACTGCGGCATATGCAACTTGCCTGGGATGTGTTTCTACAAGTACCATTTGGAGGATTTGTGGGAATTTTAACATTGGAAAAGGGTCAACATGCTTCTATTTAAAAGGAAGAATAAATTTTAGATGTGTCAATTATTTTCTCTCAAGGACCTTCAGTGGCCACCATGGAAAGACACGGAATTTAATTAGACCACAGACGGTTCCAGCCACGATAAATCAAACTGCACAGAATAAGGCAATGACAGAATGGTCTACTTCGGGGTGAGAGAATCCAAATAAATTCATCTTGCTGTAAAGAAGAGACACACAGCAATTCAAGGCTTTTGAAAAAAGCATCATTTATTTCAAAGTACAACACAAAGTTGTATTTTTAAGAAATACACATTCAATCTTGTATCCCAAGACTTGGCTATGTGCATTTCAGTTTATCTTTAAAATAAATTCAGGTATACAAATGGTACATACCTCAAGTACAAACAGCACAGAAAATGCGTATGGTCTCAACCGAATGTTTTTACATTCATTCACTGTTCTTAAAGTTGACTTACATTTCTGTAATCTGCTTTTAAACCAAGACAGCCTTATTTTAAAAAAATACTCTATTTTTCAGCACAAAGTCCTCATACATTTTTAAAATTAGATCTTGGTGCATAATATTGTGAAATTATTAAAAACCAAACTTGGTAATTTAATAAAATTGTCACATGCCAGGACTTCTGAATCAACTCAAATTATTTCCTTAGCTGTAAGTGTCAAATTTGTGTTCATACAGATAAATAAAGGATGGAAGAAGACAGGTGGTGGAAACTTGATAGCAGTTAAGGTTTTCAGATGTACAGGTCTTATTAGAGTTTGTGGCTGAGTCCAGACTTTTTTCCCTAAAAGCACAACAGCAAATCTCATATTATCATAATTGCAAGAAAGATCTGAAAGAAGCGAGTGGTACAAGCCTGCCCTGCTTGAGTCTGTTTTGCAAAGACGAGGAGGGTGGGCAGTGGGAAGCCACAGCAGTAACAGCCTTAAGAAGATGTCTCACAAACTGGCATATTATGGTCTAGACGAGGGGCCCCCACTTTTTGTTGTCGCCGCCTAATTTCAATTCTCATGAGGGAAGTGTGAGTTAGACCAAGGGTCAGAGCTTCTTCTTCCGATTGTGGGGCTCCATATCCGCCACGGGTTGTACGTCTGCCCCAGGTCATCGGCTGGGCTGGAGGTGGAGGGAGCGTGAGGAGCAGAGGAGTTTTCAGTGCCCATGAGGCCAATGCTTGGCAGTGTGTTGGCTGGAGTGGTGAAGGGCAGGGTACTGTTCAGGTTGCTGGACCAGATCGAGTTGCTGAATGGAGTGGTGGACCACAGGCCGCTGGTGTTGCCCAGGATCGACTGACAAGACAGAAAACACGCAGCACGGAGCGTCAGGACTGACCGGCACGCAGGCGGTACACTGGTGAAGCTTATGCTAAAAATCGGGGCTGGGCCATAGTTTCTTTCACCTTCTTTATTTTGAAACAAATGTTTCATACATATAGCCATCTCAGAGTCTGAGCAGATGTCTGCTATTTTAAAGAAGGGCTGGCAAACTACAGTCAGTGGGCCACCCCCAGTCCTGTCTGTTTCTGAAGTGAAAGGTCTGCTGGAACACGGCTGCACCTGCTGGTGGAGGGGGCACAGGTGACCAGATGCACAGAAGCAGGTGGCCTGCGAAGCCCAAAATAGCTACTGACGCCTGTTTTAAAAGCATCTTAACCATTCTTTAAAACTGAAGCCAGAATGATTTACAAGTAAAGACAAGCTCTGAAATCTAGGAAGGTAAAATATCTACTTTCAACCCTGCTTGTCTAGCTTTTCTGAGAATGAAGAAGGAGTCACAGTGGGATATTTTTCTGTCATAATTTTGTGAAAGCTGAAACCAGTAATTATCTTGGTAAGAATACTTTTTTGGAGCATGTTCTTGACAGAAACATTTAGCTGAAAAACCAACAACTGTACATTGGAAAAGCTCAAGCTAAAGACAGAGGTGCCCCCCCAGAAGCAAAATCAATGCAACTTTCCAGCAGCCTGCTCCTGGGGGCCCGCGGGGCTACAGCCACCCCCTGCCGCTGTCTGGCCCTCAGCCACACCTGCAGGCTGATTTACAGCTTGGGAAGAGGCTGGACTGACTTTGCTCAACTCGGAGACCTACCCCACAGGTGCTCACTTGTGCTTCCTATAATTTCCTGACTAATCACTGAAGACTATGGATGGGTCACTCTGGCAGAGTATGAAGACACAGCAATGGAGGCCGTAGAAGAACTAACCTGTCCCTTCCATGCTATCTGGCCTTTTATAAGGGCGTTAGTGCCGCATGAGTAGCAGTGACAGTAAGAGCAGTAATGATGAGGGAGCAGGTGAGGCCAAGCCCCGAATACTCACTGTGGCTGTGTGGGTCGGGGAATTGGAACTGGCTGGCCAGGAAGGGCTGGGATCCGTTGCTGGAGAGTCCCAAAGGTATGAAGGGCCACTACTAAACTCGTTCCAGCCTCTCTGGGAGGCTTGATTGCATGACCGAGATAACCCGAGTTTGCTGAAAACTTCTGCAAATAAGGAGGAAGTCAAGTCTGTATTATTGTGCCACGCTCACTCACCTAGGATAAGATGGGGCATTCACTCAGAGGCACATGTCCCCCCACCTGCTCACTCAGAGCCCCCCACCTGCTCTACCAGCTCCCACCATACCCTGGGGAGAACAGGGCAATCCCCAGAACTCAAGCACACGGCCCACGATCCGAGCTCTTTCCCCGCACCCATCACTGGATGACATCAAGTGCAAACATCCCATCACTAACATGACCGCCACTGATGCAAAGCTCACATTGCTGCCTCTAGTTCTGGACACCAAGTAAGGAGCCCAGCATGGCCAGGAGTCATCTTTCAGACACACAATCCTTTCTCGAAGTTCTTAAATAAATGCTGGGGAACACAAACTGACTGGCACTCAGGGCACTGAGCTGGCTCCACCAGACCTTTGGGCTGGTTGGGGGAGGGGGCAGAAGAGGAGACCCTTTTGCGAGCTTCTTGTGGGGCCTCCCTCTTTGTGGGCCGCTGTCCCAGGGGCTGAGTAGGCCCGGGCTCCCGAGCATCTATCTGGGAGAGCCCTGCTGCCCTCAAGTCAGCCTGCATATCTTCTACACGAAAAAACACACCTCTTAGAAATGCCTACTAAATGACAGGCTTGGGGCGCCTGGGTGACTCAGGTGGTTGAGCATCTGCCTTTGGCTCAGGTCGTGATCTTGGGGTCCCGGGATTGAGCCCCACTTCGGGCTCTGTGCTTAGTGGGGAGTCTGCTTCTTCCTCTGCCCCCACCACTTGTGCTGGCTTGCTCTCTCACTTACTCTCTCTCAAATAAATAAAATCTTAAAAAAAAAAAGACAGGCTTTCCTAGTTCAGTGTGTTTCTCCACACATAAAACTAGACCTCATCTTCCTTTCTTCTCTGTCCACAGGCTTATTAGTTACAGATCTAGTGTTAAACACTCACCACCAGTTAGGTTAAAAGAATTTCCAAAGGCCGAGAACGAATTGAGGGGTGTGAAGTCAGGGCTGCTGGGGTTGCTGGCGGGACTCCACAAACCCGAGCTGGATGTTACAGGAGGAAAACGCAACACAGAGATGTATGATGGTTAGTGGGAACAGGCCTGTTACACACGGCTTCAGACACAGCGGGCGCTGCTTCACCTGGGGGCACTCGGATACGAAAGGCAAAGGCTTCTACGCCACAAAGGATTCAGGCACAGAGAGGTTCTGAGCTCCTAGGCTACCGGAAGCTGTGAGCCTGGTTCAAAGCAAGTGTTCTGCAGAGAGAACAGGTGTTTTTTTCCCCTTATGTTTGCTTTTTGGTAATGGAAGATTTATTTAAAAAATTTCAAATCTAGGACTCCTCCCTTTTAGTACAAGGTAGGTAAAACTGGGGCTGTACCGACAGTCTTTACTGTTATTTATCTGGGAAAATGAACCAAGGCAATCGGTGCAGGTCATGGTGACCAGGGGGGTTGCTCTGGGTCAGGAGAGTGGCATCTCCAGGAATTTACTACACACTGTCTAGTACGAACTCCAGTTTCCTTCTCCTATCTCTATCAGCTCACATCCTTTCGTATCACAGACCGTGACAGGGAAGAAGGATGAACACACACCTGCCCCGCTGTCAGGGGTGGGGGCGGTCACCAGGGGAAGCACAGCAACCGGGCTTTCTGCTTCCACCCAACAGACGAGAGCTCCTAGAGGCGCCTGACTGCTGTGATGGCCTACTTGGAATCTCGGGGGAACACACGTATGGACAGAAGAAGCTAACCTTGACTTTTATCTTTCTTTTGATTAAGAATGGTCTACCGTACCTGTCTGAGCCATCGCTGTCGACAGGAGTGTGTGAAATGCCAAGGCTGCTGGAAAAATCTGTTTTGTTTGAAGAAACTTTAGCAAAGCCATTCCCGCCTGTAACAATGGACTCTGAATCAATCAAAGGCAATTCCACCGTGCCCGAAGCCCATGTGTGACAGGCAGGACACCAAGCCACTCACCTGGACTCTTGTCGTACCCGGCGGTGACTGCAGCAAAAGTGGGGTTGCCGTTCCTGCCAGGGAGTGAGGCTGCTTTTGTCAATTTGTGTTTGCTTCCATTTGGCTGCTTGGTTTTAGGGTCACTTGAAGGAAGAAGCAAAGAGAGGGGTCATTCCTCATTAGTCCAGGGTGGAGGCCCACTGGGGGCACTTGCCTTGGGTGGTGTGGCTGCCCCGGGACTGAGCCCATGCAGTGCCCTCACTGAGGCTGGGCCCAGGTTTCGACAGGGACCTGGATATAGTCCAGGGCAGCCCCCAGAGCACGGCCTGGCCTCACGTAAAATGCTCCCAGACCTAAGACTGCTGTCCGACAGGACATAAGGGACTTTGGGGAAAGGTGTGAAAACAGAAGGCCCCTAGGAAAGAGACCAGGGCAGGGATGAGCATTTAGGGGTGGAAAGGCTGCAATCCCATTTTAAAGAACACTAGATAGGGAGCCACCGGGTCGTGGGCCAAGGAGGAGAACAAGGGCTCACTGGTGGGCAACACTATGCGGCAGGGTTCCAGTCTCCAGCCCCCGTCAGGACCTGGGAAGGGGCCCAGTTCGGCAAGGGCCCCAGGCGGGGCACCTTACCCCCTGGCTCTTTAGTAGGAGAGAAAAACCAGGCAGGTCGGCTGTAGGTTCAGGCTGGGTGGTGACAGCACTGAGGCGGGCTTGCCAGGGAGGGTGTGCGGTGCTGACGGCATGCCGGCACAGGCCAAGAACTCGTTCTGGGCTCCTCACTCTCACCGGGGTTCCTGTTACACTAAGCCGAACACGGCGGGGCTCCGGGCCTCCAGGGAGGAGCGCTGTCAGGGGGTCCCGCCTGCCCGTCGGGAGGCCGCCGCCTCTGCGCACAGCACGTCCTGCAGCACCTCCCGGCGGCTGGCCGCGGGCCAGAGCCTGCCCTTGTAACCGCTCAGCTCCGCTGCCGTAAGGGCAAAATAAACGTCCTGTAAAGCCGCTTCCTCAACACCCAGGGCAGCTGTAGATCTTCATGTAATACTCAGGATGCTTACTGCCGGGCCCCGATGTGGGGGCAGCAACCCCGGGACAGGGCAGAAGCTTGTAGAGAACAGACAGGAGAGGTGGGACAGGACAGCATGCTGTGGCCACCGAGCGTCTGCACTCGAAGGGTGCAAGCATCTACAGAACTTAGTTATCTGAAGAGTGGGGGGCGGCCAGGGACCCACCTGCTGGAGCTGTTGACAACGCTGCTGTAGCTGCCCCGGGTCGAGAACGGGCAAGGTGCAGCGGGGGGGGATGGAGAGGCAGGCGTCGGTGAGGTCTGGCGTTGTTTTAAGAAAATGTCTGCGTTGAGGGTTTGCAGAGAAAGTTTATAAAGACTATCGGTAGCTGGAAATGAAAAATAAAAGGTCTCATTAATGTAGTGTTTTGATTTTTACTCTTGAAATTACTTTTGATGTTCTGATAGAATGCAGAACTCAAGTGCTTCTGTAAGAAAGTTTTTACATGTGTTGTTTAAAGGTTTGAAAGGAAAAAAGGAAGTCCTGTGTCTCTGTGCAGCATGAGGCTTTCCGATTCACTGGCATGACTCCTCTCTCCTCGGTGCTCTGCTGCACCCTCCTGGGCAGGTTCTCCCACCTCACGCTGGGAAGGCGGCTCTTCCTCGTTCTTCAGGGACGGGCAGGGAAAATCAGTGTTTGGGACGGGAAAGAGTCCCTGTACTTCCACCCAGGCTCACACCTGCAGCAGGTGCAGGGCGGAGGGCGGAACCATCCTGAGACCTATAGCTTGACCCTGCCCTGCACTCCGCGGGCACGCCTGGGGTGCTGCCACCCCACTCCGCTTCACAAGGATACGAGCTCCTACAAGAGTCCTACTGCCCTTCAGGATAATGTGTACACAGCTGTTTGAAAAATTTAAAACAGAAAAAACTTGTGAAATATTTATCCCGCACTAAGAGGAAACACACATAACTTCTTTCAGAAAACGGCATCATCATCTGGCGCATCCACCAGCGAGGTGGTATCCTGCCCCAGCCACTGCGGTCCAAAGAGGTGTAAGGAAGGCGCTCTGGCCTCTGCAAGCTCAGTCTCCATGGGCTCCCGGGGTGTGAGGCTGGGCACCTACCCACAGTTATCCTGGCCCAAGCGCCCCGTCTTGTCATCCTCCTTTCCCATCCCTGCCCAACACAGCCCTTCCACCTCAGCACATTCCCACCTCATCCCTGCCTGACGGCCCCTCCTGCCCCATGCAAGCCCCGTCTACAGTGAGGACAGCCTGCTCTACTCCCATTTTCTGTGTCTGTTTCATCTCACTTCCAGAAAGAACTGAAGCCTGCTCAACACGGTGGTTCCACTTCTCTCTCCCCCACCCCCGTGGTTCTCCCCAAGCCCCCAGGGCTCTGGGGCTAGATGAAGCTGCATGTTCCTTGGCTGTGTCAAGGCAGCAGATACGGCACTGCCGTGCTAAGCCCCCTTCTTCTCGAAGCCCAAGCTAGCTGTTCATTCCCCATCTCCAGTGCCACTTTGCACCTACCCACCTACCCCAGGATTCTGACATTCCTCAGGGGTGCTGGCCCCTTATTCCCCATCCTTGTCTCTGCTCCACCAGCTCTCACCCTTGAGCATGTGGCTAATCCCTTTCTTATATGCTCTGTAGTCTGCTGACGCGATGCCCATGTTCAGGACCCATCTCCACCTTTTGGCCTGCCTCGGAAGCCCCTACAGCACAGTGTGTCTGATATCACCTCTACATGGTAGGGCCATTATTTGTACAACTGTCCTAATCCTTCCCTAGCCACCCCTTGTATGACACCTTCTCTGACTCTCCCCT
Source organism: Phoca vitulina (assembly GCF_004348235.1). Classification (NCBI taxonomy): domain Eukaryota; kingdom Metazoa; phylum Chordata; class Mammalia; order Carnivora; family Phocidae; genus Phoca; species Phoca vitulina. Next base: position 1,120,749 of record NW_022589801.1, read on the forward strand.
CACTCCCAAGAAGTGAGCTGGGAGCTGTCCACAGTGGGGCGGCCGCACTCTGCCTTGTGGTGCTTGCTCGCCCAGATGCCTGTCCTGGGGGAGCATGCGCTGCATCCCTTGGTGGCTCTCCTTTAGTGGGATGTGTTTCACTGGGCCCAGTAGCTGCAGAAGCACTTAGTAAATGTTGGAATGCAACACGGGAAGTCAAGAAAAGTCAGAAAAAGACCTCATGGACTAATGCTTGAAGTAAGAAGAGAAGATGGGGGGGAAGGCAGGAGGTGACCAAGAATAGCATAGGGCATGTGTAATTAGAGAACTTTTCTACTTGCCTTTCAATAACCCCTTGGATTTGTTGTCTTTTAAAGTCATGACATTATTCCAAGACAATTTTCTCAGCATCTCCTATGGGCACAGGGCACCATGCTATAAGGGGTGCTGCCTGGGGGTAGAGCGATCTCTCCACATGGATTCCCAGCGAGGAGCGGGCTTGCAAAGCCCTGAGTCAAAGATGCTTTAGCCCAGTGGGAAGCCTAGGAAGTGAAGCACTGCTAACAGAGGGTTTGGAGGCTAGAGGTCTCAGCCAGATCAATTATCAGCAAAGGGTGGAGAAGGGAGAAAAGATAAGAAAGCAGGGGTAGAGGAAGTGTATTAGACTGATTCTTAATGGTTTCATGTAGCAATTTTGTGTATCTAGTGGAGCCCTGTAGAACTTTCTAGTAAGGCTGGTGGAGAGAGCAGAGAGGTTACAGGATGTGGGACCAGGGTAAGATATTCCTTGGCTGGAAAAGCACAAAATAATTACGCAGATGTGGGCCTCGGGGCGAGTACACACTTTTCCCAGTGGCAAAGCCATCTAGCTGTATGACAGGGAGCTCTGCCCTGAGGCACTGAGCTCTTGGAGACATCGGCTGGCCTTCTTGGATGGGCCTGCGGAGGAAACAGAGGCCTGCAGCATTCTGCTTTCCAAACATTTTCTTCTCCAGACCATTTGCCTGGCATTTCTCACATTCCTCCCCTCCTGAGGTGTGGAGCCAAACTCACATGGGGTTGGATCTGGTCTTTTTGTCCTCCATCCCAAAGGAGTGATGCCAGCATGTTCCTCAGGCGCCACTTCGTGGTAACGCTGTCACAGCTAGCTATCTGGTCTTGAAGGCTGTGTCCAGTTGATGTCCCCTCTTTCCTGTACCACGTGTTGTTACTCACAGCAGCAGAGCTTATGCTGACTTTACTGGGCTGCACACAACCCTATGAAACTGGCTCCCTGGGAACCCTGTCTCCCCAAAGCTGAAAACCTCCCTGTGTGGCAGAGGTGATGTTTGTTTTAATATAGAATGGCCCAAATCACAAAGAAGCCAAGGACCAGTGTCCAGCTGAAACCTGAGAGGGGAATCTAAGGAACAAAAAGCATTCAGCCTAGACACCGGGACTACTGAGAGATTCATTCAAGATATCTTGAATGACCAGGGATTTAGGTTTGTATCTCATCCCAGGCAAAATATAGTATTAAAAAGGGCCAGAAGGTCTCAGGGCAAATAGGGGGCCTACAGGTTTTAACAAAGAAAGCATCTTTTTCCAGTGAAAATGTAAAAGGCGCCATGCTTTATGTACACCGCACCTGGATTTCCAAGTTCTCTTCCTCATTCACCTTACTGAGGGCTTCAATCACCCACTCTTCATTTAAATCCCACTTTGCCCCAAACAATCTTTTGTTCAACTGTGTTTTTCCCTTTGGCACAAACTGTCTAAGTGTGAGTTCACTCTAACACCGTAGATGAATCAGTCCTCAAGCTGGTCCTCTCTTGACCCCAAATCCCTATAATTAGGCCCCTCCTTTGGCTTGTCTCTGTTGTCTTCTATTTTGGGTCCTAAGTATCTATGGCGAGGACCTCTATCTTATTTTAGTAGCCTGTGCTACTGTCATGATTTACTGTAGGCCAAGTCTGACAAACAAGGTAAAGAAGCTAGTGAGTAAAATAATGAAACCTTCACACAGGTTGTTTATGTAAAAGATGTGGGTCAAATTGAAGGAAGACTGAATTTTTACAAAAATGATTATTACACTGTAAATGCATGGGGAACTAGTCAGCTAAAAAATGGCTGAGTTAATGATTTCATAAAGAAGTATTTCTTTGGATGATTCACCGCTCTAGACAGATCTTCCCATTTTGTACATTGGGAAGTGGTGTGGTCTACCAGCTCTGGAAAAAGAGCCCTCATGTGAACTGTCTACTGGTTTCTCTGGTGTAAACACTCCCCCCCACGGGCCAAACAAGCTACGACACTTTCACCAATGGCAGACTACTGAACAATGGGCTTTGGCTGGCTGGTACAAGTGGGCTCCAGCAGACCACAGATGCCAGGACTCCTTTTAAAGCAATATGTCCCGTGGAGTCTTCCTGCCCAGAGTGGGGCACCATGGTTTCTGAATTCCCATACTTACAGCTGCCGGGTTTGTGAACTGGCACGGAATCCCATTCTGGTGGTGGAGAGTCTTTTTCACCTTCTGAGCTACTGGTGTTGCCTAGTTCTTGACTATTTGGGAGGAATTTCGCTAGGGCAGGTGGCCTGTTTTCCACTAACTTATTTGTACCTGCACAAAAATCAGGAAAAAAAAAAATCATTAATGGAGGATAATTCCTTTCTTTCAGGTCTGTTTCAATGAACCTTCTAATGAGGATGAGAACACCACCGTAGCCTTTTATAGGACTGATAACTACTAATCGATTACTGGTAACTCTCAATAATTACTAACACAATGAATCATGAAAATATCCATATGGTGAAATGAAAATACCTTTTGTTTTCTGGGAATTTCGGGTTTTGGATCCACTTGTCAGTGCAGTTGCAAGAGGAATCTTGGTTGGGAGATTTCTGCGTTGTTTACTTTCCAATGGGGGGGTATAAGGGAGCTCTAAAGAACTGAAAGACAATCATGGATGGAAAATTCAAATTTATGCCTTTGTTTTGGAGCAGAGAGTAGAAGTCACTGATCATGCTATAATCTCCACTGCATATGTTTTTCTAATTGGCTTCCTCAGACACTATGTAGTCATGGTCCTAACAACACTGATTGCTTTCCAAATGTTTCCAAGACTGTTCAGGAGACTCAGCACTTGCAGATTTATGCTTTGCTATTCTGAGTGCTGACAACGAACTGAGGTCCATTACTGGATACTATGGAATGGGTTAGAGCACCTACCTCACAGAGTATGTATAAAGCCTTTAGCACAAACATGCTGCTTTGGGGGCTGCTGAATGCAGTCATTTTGCTTGTGAATGAGTCTTTTCCAGCGTCTGGACTACTAGTGGGATTCTTGAATGTGGAGATTCTGAAAGGTCTCAGACTTAAAATGTCCAAGGGTCTGCACATTTGTCTCATAGAAACCATGAAATGAACCAGGGCTAAGTTCCTGGGTTGCTTTTGAAAATCCACTAGCCCACTGCAGGGCAGCAGGACTGAGCGATTTGCCTAAGCTCTAGGGTGAGTAGGGGAGATGAATCTTCTTCTTTATTCTTAGACTCAAGGTTAACCCTGGGCAAAAATTTAAGTATTATTTTTATTTATTTAGAGTGTATATGTGTTCTAATAGATTTAGAGGTAAGCTTAACATAATAAACATGTATAAGAAGAACTAATTAGCTCTGAACTTCCTGTCCAAGGCAAAATGGGAGGCATGCTGGGCTATTTTAAGCTTCCACAGCCTGATGAAGAGAACATTAAAATTTGCTGGGAGAGAAGCAGTTTCTAAGAGAAATGGACAGATGACCTATAGAAGGTGGCAGTGTGAGCAATGTCATTTTGCTCGTGCCATAAGGACATTCTTTACAAATTTGCTTCTGTAATGGCCACCAAGATCAAGTAGTAGGCTTGGGAAGGCCTCTGACAGGAGCTAAGCTAACATGGTCCAAGAAGGGCATTTTCCGGTGAAGGCTGAGACATAGCTGACAGAAACTGGTGGCCCCTTGCGAGAATTCTTCCAAAAATCATCAGTGATCTCCACCATTCTCCTGGTGATGGCCAGAAAGCTGTCGGTTCAAGGCTGAGCAGACAGCTTCCTTTTCATTAAAAATCTGACAAAGTTTACTGGCTGACGTAGATGTTCTAAAACGGGTGCGTCTCCAACACACCACTCTGGCCTCCCCGAGCCTATCCTTCAGGTTATTTTTTATGCACCACATCATCTTCCTTCTGCTGCTACTCCAACTTCTCACTCCTAGAAGGCAGCCAATTTCTGCTAGGTTCTGGGACAGGGACAGCCCACTGTACTAATTCACACCAGATCTCATAGGTCAGAATGGTTCAAACCTTCCAGATGACAGAATAATACATAAATATTATTAATGATATAAATAAACACATTTTAACATAGGCTATTTACAAATATTTATATGGTAGTTGGTTAAAGGTCATTTTCTTTTCTTTCTTTTGTTTCTCTATTTCACATATTTTCTATAATAAATAGATACTATATTCAGAATTAGTAAAAGAGCTAACCAAAAACCCAAAGGGCTCTGTTAACCCAAATAAGTAGAATTTTTGGCAGGTTAACAAACCAACGTGAAAGCATTCACTGTATACGGGCAAGAGTATTAATGCTACAGTTTTATAAATCTTCCATGTCCTTCAACTTCTGATTGACAGTGTTATTTAAAAACTCCATTTAAGGGGCGCCTGGGTGTCTCAGTCGTTAAGCATCTGCCCTTGGCTCAGGTCATGATCCCAGGGTCCTGGGATCGAGCCCCGCATTGGGCTCCCTGCTCGGCAGGAAGCTTGCTTCTCCCTCTCCCACTCCCCCTGCTTGTGTTCCCTCTCTCGCTGTGTCTCTGTCAAATAAATAAATAAAATCTTAAAAAAAAAAAACCTCTATTTAAGAAAAAACAACAACAAAGGCTCCCATGAAACAGACACCCAGCCCTCTGGGGGTGGTGGCAGAGGTGGGTGTGCAGTTATTTTTAAGTCATTTATAAGTATGGGGGGTGGGGGCTATTTATACAAAGCATAACTCTGTGCCACTGTAAAATTAGTTGGTTTTTTAAGAAAAAAGGTGTCAGACAACTATTTTATTTTGCTGATTCATACTGTCCAAAATTAAGCTGGATGATCTTTATCAAGAAACCTTTTTTAAAGGCTTCTGAGTAAAATAGGTAAGAGCCTACTTAATTTAAATGATTCTTTCTAGAAGGGAAAAACCTTTGGTTTTTCAGATCTGGTGGTTCAGATGCCAGGCTTTATTTTTGCTCATGTAATACACAGTCTATGCCCCTGTCTGGGGAAGGGGGAAGGCAAAGAGCTGAAGCCAAGGTGAGGGCTTTCCCAGTGCTCTCGGGTCTGGAGGCCAGGGTGTGAAATGTGGTGCCCACGGCCCTGAGGTGAGTGTGCTGTTAGAGCAGAGTAGTAGAGAGTACAATTATTCTATGAAGACTTTTTTCCCCCCTCATTTTAGATTATTACATTCAAGTCATGTAGTCATGTAAAGTGTTGATGAATAAACGGACAACTTCTATGGTGTCGAAGCTGGCCAAGATGGATTGACCAGGTCTCTGCGATTGCAACACTATGCTCCACACTCCCAGGAAATGATTTTTTGAAATGAACTTGTGGGAGTATGGTAGGATGTGGCTACACAGGCAGAGACCATGACTGAGACACTGCTCTGGCTTTATCAACACCTATTTATAAGAAAACAGGTTCCTCAACATTTCAGGATTGGGTCTTATAGCCTAGAGATAACATAACATCCCAATAATATTGACAATATTTAAAGACTAATTTTTGATAAAGCAAATGTGAACTAAGCCCACAGATTTTATTAATCTTAGAATATCAGTGTTTTGGCTTACTGATATATGGAACAGACATTTATTCCCAATCACATAAAGCTTTCAAAAGAAGATGATAATACATATATGCCTTATTAGTGGTATCTCTTTTTAAGAGTGTATTTATACCCTTCAGATTGTAGAACCATAGAGTAACACACAGCATTTCTGAGGTGACAGGAGTTTTGGGTACCACTAATATTAGGACTGGCAGTGATTTTACCTGAGTGACAGACTGTCATAACTCAGTGTAGACAGAGAGTGGCTCTATTCAGAGAGGTCACGTTTCTGGTTATTAAAAAAGCCAGTCTTTGTATGATCTCCCTGATACATGGAATTTAAGAAACAAAACAGAGGATCACAGGGGCAGAGAGGGAAAAATAAAACAAAATCAGAGAGGGAGACAAACCGTAAGAGACTCTTAGTAAACAAACTGAGGGTTGCTGGTAGGGGGAATAGGGTAACTGGGTGATGGACATTAAGAAAGGCACTGGGTATTACATGAGACTGATGAATCACTGAACTCTACCTCTGAAACTAGTAATACATTATATGTTAATTAACTGAATTTAAATAAAAAATAATAAGAGAATATATGGTCTACTCCTTGTGAAAACAAAAACAAAAACAAAAAAGTCTTTGTTTAACTCCATATTTGAGTGATGTACTAATGAATTCTGACTCTTTTAATACTTTTATCCAACTGAGTTTGGGAAAACACAAAACAAGATTGGTGAGTTTAAAGAGATTAGATTAAGGAGATCAGAAGAGTAAGGTTGCATATGGATTTCTCCAGTTACAAAAGACAATTTTAAAAGACAATTCAGAGGACACTACTTAAACCGTCTTGCTGGTAACGATTTTTTCTCTTAACTATGTACCAAAGGACATGATTATCCTTATAACTGTCCCTTGACAGAGAGCCAGTAGAGAACGGGCTCCTATAGCTTTCTGTTAACCAGAGAACTCGAAATCCGTACAGTTGGTGGCATTCAAGGAAATCTTTTATAAAATGTTCAAAATCAAATCTGCTAATGGTCAACTTATTTTATAAAAAAAAGTCAGAATACTGTAGAACAGGAAAAGGGATGAGGGTAAAAATGAACATGTGGTATTTGTATAAAAAACAGTATGTCTCTGAGCTCAGGCATTGAGGCTAATACACAGTGCAGAATGGGTAAAAGTCCCCTGTGGAATGGTTTTGCTATGGTAATTCTGCTAATGGTCAGTTTATTTCATAAAAATTTGGAATATAACAGAAGTCAGTGGAAAAGAGATGAAGGTAAGAATTAACATGTACTATCTGTTTTAAAAAATTATGTCTGACAGCTCAGGCATCAAGGCTAATCATGCAGATTTGGCAAAAGTCACCTACGGAATGGTTTTGTTACGATAATTCTTAGAAGGTTGGTTTTTAAATTTGTGATAAGAATTACAGCATGATTGTCTATTCTCACAAGATCTCCATGAAAACTACGGTTTTTCGTAATTTGTATTTTTTAGCCCCATTTACTTAAGAATATCTGATTAATCACCTAAGCCTGAAAAAGACCTAGAAGAATAATCCCTAATCACTAGAGTATTACTCCAGTCCTGGGGTGCCAGAATGTTGTTAGCACTAATTAGTGCCTCAGGTTGATTTCTCTCAGGAGAGATCCAAGTGTATCAACCATTACTCCACTTGACATTGATTCTAGCTGGGTCAGATTGTTCGCAACAAACTGTGGGATTGGATCCAATAACAATTTGCACATAAGAGTGAATTTTAGGTATAAATATTCCATTAGTAATTAATGACTGCCATATGCTGTATTATTTCATAAATTCGGGGACGAGGTTTCATTTCACTATAGTTAACACCTAATTTCTCAGGAGCTGTTGGTTCTATGGAAGACACTGCCTGTGCCTGAGTTAAGCCGTCTAGGGAAAGACTCCAGTTTATTGGTGTTTCTGGAAAGCTCACGTATTAGTCCCAGAATCAGAGTAAAACTGATCTTCCAAAAATGTAAGGCCAATTCGAATGATAACAATGCTTTCCTTTAGTAATTTATACCCAATTCCTTCAACTTCCTAGGGTCAATGTGCACTTATCACACAAGAAGGTAAATATCAGCTTACATGCTGATGGCCATTTTATATGATCAACTATGAAGGGCATGGACAATGCTAAAACTAAAATTAGCTTATTTGGTAGATCTAAGGTTTAATGAAAGTAACCTTAGTTAATGACCTAACAGTTCAACTCCTTCATTTACTTGAGGAAACATTCTGCAGCAAGCCTTCCCTGTGGGGCCCACCGGAATCCTGTTCCATGGTAACTGGAATGGAGTTATTTCCTAGTTAATTCTTGTTGATAGAGGATATCTGCCCTGAGTTTTTTTTTTTTTTTTTTTTAATGAGAGAGTGAGAAAGGAAGAAGGGGAGGGGCATAGGGAGAGAGAGGGAAAGAATCTCCAGCAGACTTCCCGCTGAGCGCAGAGCCCGACTCCGGGCTTGATCCCAGGACCCTGAGATCATGACCTGAGCTGACACCAAGAATTGGACACTTGACTGACTGAGCCACCCAGGTGCCTCTGCCCTGTGCATTTTTCAGGTAAGAATACATTTTTTCAAGTTTTATGGCACAAAAGTCTAGAACCCAATTGCAGCTCTAGGTTAGTGAACAGAGTCAGAGCTCTTTTTGAGAAAAGTTATGCTCCTACCTGTGGTTAAACCATCAAGGTCACCTTTGTACAGAACTGGAATCGCTCTCTGCCTGGGAACAAATTACCCACCTAAAATTTCATCCTAAATTTTCATAACAAGTCATTAACTCTGCCTTTTCCATGTCTGACATCAGCAGCATGTGGTCCCCAATCAACACCAGGCATGAGAAAAGACCCGAGAGGAACACAATGCAGTCATGGCTTTTGCTGCAGAAATCCCATAGTAACCAACTCACCACAAAAACATGACCTGACTTCACCAGTCATTTCTTATGGATACCTGATTTCTCTGCATACATTTATTTTTCTTACCTGGGTTTCACATCTGTTGGGATTTCTTTCTTTAAGAGTTTTTTGCTTTTTTGCTTCACTTGAGACATTTCATTTTCATGTTTTTCAGGCATGGCTTGTTTTCCCTTTTGCTTTTCTGTATCCTGTAAAAAAATGTACACTTAATTGCTGAGAAGGACTCATAAAAATGAGTGATACAGTCCTAGATGAAGGCTGAGACACAAAATCAAAGATGTAGCAGATACAACACGTTGTATGTTTAAAAACAATAAACTCCTTTCTATCTTTACTGTAGTTCTGTCAATTTTTTAGCCTTTGATTTATTATAATTATGTTTGGGCGAGCCCGCGTTATAAAGAGTGTTATTTTATTTATCCTGACGTCCTGCCTGGGGTGGGTGGTGGCAGCGGCAGCAGCAAATTGGTAGCTTCTCATTTTTAAGCACCGGGTGAGAAAACCTTGCTCTTTTACAAGAAAAGTCAGCTTGGAGTACAATATAAAGTCCTATCCTTCTGGCAATGTTGCTAATCCTAAGTACAGGTAAAATCCAGGGCAAGAAAGCAGCGCAGGCAGCAGTAAGTGTTCACACCTGTTCACAAAGTGTTCCCGAGCGACACTGTGACTATGAAAGTGTTATGGTGGGTTTAATGCTATCCATTCACCGTCAACGAGAGGGGCTTCGTTATTCATTCACTCACTCAACTGACACTTACTGGTCACCCACTTGGTGCTAGGCAGTGCAGGCCCACAGGGCCCCAGCCCTTTCCCCGAGGACTGTGAAGTCTAGCAGGAGGCAGACGCATACGACGGCTGGAGATGAACTTGTACCCTGGTGGAGAACTATTCACGGGCTCTGACCAGAGCAGAGAAGGACTGTCTTACCTGGCTTGAGTGTGGAGCCTGCACTGAGGTCACACTTAAGCTGCACCTTAGAGCTGTGCTATGTCGCTGGTCTGTCCACTCTGGTTTCTTCTGGTCCCTGACTGGGTAAGTACGGAAGCCGCACTTAGGCACGTTTACAGTAAGTCCACACTGTTGTGGCATCCAGGCATGAGACCAGTGCACTTGTCTCCCAAACACGGCATAGATCTGTTCAGGTCTTACTGAACTCGCTGGGGAGTTGCATGTGGAATGGGTGTGTACTACTTATGTGTGGTAGGACCACCTATATGACAGACTGGAAAGAAAAAACACCCTGGTTCTTCATCACACATGGTTGGAGCAGCACCATGTGCAATGATGCACTGAGGCTAATCAGGGGTACGGACAGGGGAAGGACATGCTCAGCAGAATGGCACAGCTGTGGGTATGGGAGGAGTTACTGGCACAAGGTAAATGAGACGCTACCCAGCTTCACTATTTATGGACATTAAGGCAACTTGGGTTTTAATAGGTCACATCAGGTCAATCTATTTAATTGTCAGGAGTGAATAACCAGAGAAAGGGCTAACCCACCCTCTTGCCCACACACCTTTTAAGACTGAGTTATTCAGGAAGTATTTCTCGAACACTTGACTCATCAAGGACTTTGTATACCATGAGCTCTTTGAGGACAAGGAGATGGTCTTTTTGTCCTCTGTTGTTTCCCAAGCACAAGGTCTGGCACTCAGGTGCTCAGTACCTAATTTTTTTTCATTTTAAGTTGCCTTAAAAAAGATTTTGAGTACAGCTGACGCAAATATTATGTAAGGTTCAAGTGTACAGCATAGTGATTCAACACCTCTATATGTTATGCTGCGCTCATCACAAGTGTAGCTCCCATTGGTCACCATACAACGCTACTGCGGTATCATTGCCTACATTCCCTATGCTGTGCCCTTCATCCCTGGGACTTACTCAGTGCACAACTGGAAGCCTGTATCTCTCACTCCCCTTCACCCATTTTGCCCATTCCCCCTCCCCACCTCCCCTCTGGCCACCACCAGTTTGTTCTCTGTATTTGTGGGTCTGATTCTCCTTTTTGTTTGTTCTGTGTTCTAGATTCTACACATGTGTGAAAGCAGGTGGTATTTGTCTTTCTCAGTCTGACTTTTTTCACCTGGCATAACCTCCTCCATCCATGCTATCACAAATAGCAAGAGTTCATCCCTTTTTAATGGCCGTGTAGTATTCCACTCAAGCCTTCCTTTTTGAATGAATGGGTAGAAGAAGGTTGGAAAAGCCATCTATGGGATAGTGACCTGTCAAGTCTGTTATCTAGTTAGGAAGAAAACACACACAACTGGCAAACAAATCAGTCACCAAGAAATAAAAGCACACAAACTATATGCAAGAGCACTGAGGAGGACGACTAAACACCGATCAGAAGGGAGGAGAGCGGGCATGGAGGCCGCACGGAGTCTGTGCTGTGTCTGTAAGAAACAAATGGTGGGGAAGGAGATGGAAGGAGCAGGAGGAAGCGAACGGAGAGGGGAGAATGATGCCAGGGGGTGCACAGAGAATGGTGGCAGATAGGGTCAGCTGGAGAGAAGGGTTAGGAGAAAAGCCGGAAGGGCAGGAAAAGAAGTGAGGAAACGTGAAGAAAGCCTGCCCTGAAAATGCTTTTCAAATGCTTATTCATATCATTGAAACTGCTGGGATTCCACTCAAAACCGAAGATGGCATTCTGCTTCTCTGAAGGAATCTGTTAGAAAGGATATAATACAGTACAGAAGTCCAGTACTATGCACTGTACTGAGGGCGTACAGAGCACCCCACCAAATGTGAAGGACGTGAAGGGGAAGGGAGCTGACAAGAAAAATAAGTCACATGTAAATTTCATTAAAAAATTAACATATGCAGATGATGCTGTTAGGTATCTTTAAGAAATGGTTCCTTAGGTCACTAGATTAGAACTGAAAAAGAAATTCGGGCCTATATTATTAAAGGCTATATTAGGATCATATTAAATTTGGAATACAGTTATCTCAAAATAAAAATGCCAAAATAGAACTATGCCCTCACTTTTCTGCATAGCACTTGTAACTCACACTCTCAGACCTGCTCACAACGGTAACTTTACCTTCCATTTACCTAATGCCACTAAGTAGCGGGCATTCTGCAGTATTATTTGACACTGGTGACTACCCTGAGAGCGGAGGACTTTGAGAAGCGAGGCGGCTTTCTTGATGTAATGTGTGCTGAGCTGGGTCCCCAGTTCTGGGTGACCACTGATGTGTGGCGTCTTTCCCTGGGCCACCTTCCCCTCCAGGACAGTCACTGCCCAAACTGTGGGAGGAGTGAGCAGCTACTGAAGGCCGCTGTACCAGCAGCAATAAGACAGGAAAAGTCCCATATAATGAAAACGCTCTAGGTCCTTCTCATCCCCTTTTAAGACTTAAAATTTGAAATAAATTTCATGAGCCAGAGTAGTTACTATTCCAGAGAGTCCCTAAGTTTCAAGCCGTGTTTCCAATTTCTAACTGCTTCACTTTACCAACATGCTTGCCGGTGTTGTTGCCTGGGGGAAATGAAGACCTCCATCCTGGGGGCTGTGACTGTCCAGGCGTGCCCGTGCACACGGGGAAGGACTCCCCAGAGCATGTGCCTACGTAAGAGATAAAAGCCCGATCTAGGAGAGAGTGTCTTGAGAGTTGCAGGGGGCACTTCCTTCTCTTGTCTGTCTATGGGAGCCCATCATACCTCCTTGAGGAGAGGCTCTGTGTCAGGGTTGGAGGTCTCTGTGGTGGTGGAGGAGCTGTCGTCATCAGCCAGGGAGTCTTTCAGATCATCTTCCTGTGGCTTTCCCTTTCCCTTCTTCTCCTTTTCTTCTTGCTTCTTAGGTGGTTTCACCTTGCGCTGAAGAGGTTTTCCTTTCCCTGGGGATGGAAATCAAAGTAAAGTAACTTCTTGATGTTTTAAATAGCTCAGAAAACACAGCCATTATAGCTTTTCTCCAAGAGGCTGGACTCTTTCTCATTAGTGAAGGTTTCTTTCTCTACTTTATTTCTTCTCTAATTAAAACTTTCCAAATCATGTTTGACTTTCTTTTATTATTAACATATAATGTAGTATTTGTTTCAGGGGTACAGGTCTGTGATTCATCAGTCTTACACAATTCACAGCGCTCACCACCACATATACTCTCCCCAATGTCCATCACCCAGCCACGTGTTTGACTTTTTGATGAGAATATTTGTAAAAATCAATTTTGTTGAGGCATAATTTATGTACAGTAAGATAAACCCATTTTAAGTGTACAGTTGAATGATTTTTGGCAAACTTAGTAGTTTTGACAAATCTACGTCTGTCTTAGAATATTTTGGTACCCCTGAGGATGATGTAGCTTTGAAAAATCACACAAGAGAAAACCAGACATCCTTTCAAATCTGTTTGGAGATGGAAGCCTGAAGGTGACACAGGATGAGAAGCCCTTGTACATCACCCAAGGGGTGCTCAGAGGCCTGGGGGCAGAGCCATGATGGCTGAGTCCAAATCCTGGCTCTCCCTAACCAGGTGCACATTCTTGGCCTCCCATCTGTAAGCTAGGAGAGACAACACCTCATAGGGTTGTAATAAGGAATTGCATAAAGCCCTCAGAGCAGTGGCCGGCGCATAAACACCACGGAATGTTCTATATGGACAGAGTGAGACAGAGCTCTAGAAAGCCTACTATTTTAAAAGATGTGGATGCTCCCAAGACAAATGAGAAACCAACCCACAACATATCTGAGTGCCCACTACTTCCCAGGCAGCATTCCATGTCCTGGGAATTCAGCACTAGCACCAACGACATAACCCTTGCCCTCACCGAGCTTCCATTCTAGCTGCATTAGGCAATAGCAGAGAAATCCCTGGATTCCAGCACCTGTGCAATTACCTGGGCGGGCAGGCAGGGTAAAGCTGCAGAAGCCACATAAGCCGCAGTCGAATCTATTCTCTATATGCCATTTAAAAATACATCCTTTTGATAATGGGAGCTTAAACAAGTTATTTAAATCCTAATGTTTCCTGGCCACTGTTAATTATTGCCAGAAAATCAAACTTTGGCATCTAAACAGGGGTTGGCAAACTGTGGCCCATGGATGAAATCTGCCCTGTGGCCTGTTTTGTTTGGCTTGTGAGGGGAGAATGATTTTTTTCGTTTTTTAGTGATCGAAAAAAAGAAACAAAGAAGAATATATGACAGACAGACCACGCCTCACCTATTTACTGTCTGGCCCTTTACAGAAAACCTTTGCTGGGCCTGATCTAGAAAAAGAACAGGTAAAACTCTGACTGGATTTTGGGAATGTCATTTTGTCATTTACTTTCACACTGATTCCAGGAGGTAATAAACTTGAAACCACAACTGGGACATTAAGTCTCAAAAATTGAGAAGCCTTTGTTTTAGCAGGAGACTGGCCAGTGGTTTAATTATAACAGCTTCCAATCCACCCTGACTGCCTGGAGCTCCTTTCTGCCATGGCAAAGGGGAAGGAGCCTGTATGGCTCTGGCCCCATGAGCCCCCAGATTTCTCAGCCTTACTGATCTCTCCATCCTCAGCGCCTTGCATGGTGCCCAGCACATGGCAAGTGCTCAGCCAGTGTCTGCCAAGCTGTACAAGTTGGTTTTGTGCCTTTGTAAACCCTGAAATACTCCTACAGTGTGACCTGCTCTGAGACTTGCCGCCCCAAGTCTGGAAGCTTATCCCATATCTCACTCTTTCACGAGTAACATATCAAGGTTTGAATCCAAAGTCGGTCTTCATAGCAAACTGTGATTCCATTTATAGCACATTCTTGAAATGACATATTATAGGAATGGAGATTAATGGTTGCCAGGGGTTAAGGAAGGGAGAGGAGTGGAAGGGAAGTGGGTGTGGCTAGAAAAGGACACACAAGGATCATTACGGTGATATAAATGTTCTGTATCTTGACTAGATCAGTATCATACAGGTATAACTCGGAGATATTGCAGGTTTGGTTCCAGACCATCACAATAAAGTGAGTCAAATTAATTTTGTGGTTTCCTAGTGCATATGAAAGTTATCTTTACACTATACTGTCACCTATTAAGTGTGCAAAAGCATTGTATCTAAAAAAAAAAACCCCACAACGTCCATATCTTAATTATTACTAAAAAATGCTAACCATCATCTGAGCTTTCAGTGAGTTGTAATCACTGATCACAGATCACCAAACAAATTTAATAATAATGAAAAAGTTCAAAATATTGTGAGGATTGCCAAAATGGGACACAGAGACATGAAGTGAGCAAATGCTACTGGAAAAATGCTGCCATAGACTTGTTCAGTGTAGGACTGCCACAAGCTGTAAGAAAACGCAGTTATCTGCGAAGGGCAATAAAGCCAGGCACAGTAAGATGAGGCATGCCTGAATCCTGGTTGTGATATTGTACGGTTGACTAAGTTACGTCCAGTTGGTGGTTGCTACACTTGCTCATAAAAGTGGTCAGAATGAAAGTTTTTCATTGCTTTAGAACCCAATTAAGTGTATTTTTTCTAATAATTGAGTAGATACAAAACTCTTTATTGGCAAAAGCCACTTGTCTCTATCCGCAGGGTACCTTGGGGCTGACCTGTGTGTACAAGAACATAAGGCAGGCTGCTAAATATTTGTGACAGAGTACCATCTGCATCTTACAGATCTAGCATCTTTAGTCAACAGTAAAGTCCTAAGCCTCATCAAATAATCCAACTATGAGCATTATATACATACTGTAGTCACCATGAGCGCTGCGCACATGGGTGAGGCTGAGCGTACATCTATATGAAGAACATTCCCATATTCTCTCCAATAAAGACAAAATGCCCATTCAATTAATCAGTGTCCTCAGATTGAAGCTGGAATTCAATGCCAGCAAAGTCCGTTTTTTTTCAGATGCACTTTCAGGCTTCCTCTTCCTGCACGAGAACTATAGAACAATGTTTTACTTTGGTCCTCGCTGCCAGGAACTATGCTGCTCAATTGAATACTTAATGGTAACAACTCAGTTTTTTCTAGGTTTCTGATGAGAGAGCACCATAATTAAAAACGAACAGATAAAACACCAAAAACTCCTTTTTTGTCTTTTATTCACTGTTTTACACAGGCTTTAATAATTTAAACCACCACCAATTATTTTAAGGAGGCAAAGTATAAATTATAAATTTAAAGAATACATCCTACTCATTTACTTTTTGTCTTCACTAAGGAGTGAATAAATGAATTTGTAATCAACTTGTCTGGGCAAGCTGCTTTGGCTGTCTCTCTCCCACTTTTAGGTCATTGTATTAACTTCTATCCAAAAGAATTGCTTCAGGAAAGTTTCCATTAGCTCTG
This sequence comes from Phoca vitulina, assembly GCF_004348235.1. Lineage (NCBI taxonomy): Eukaryota > Metazoa > Chordata > Mammalia > Carnivora > Phocidae > Phoca > Phoca vitulina. Next base: position 1,136,798 of record NW_022589801.1, read on the forward strand.
AGCAAATGGGTTTCTCTGAATATGTGCAGTTCCTGGCTGCAGTGGGCCCAAGGTAGGCCATGTCACATCAGCTGTAACACCTGACTAGACTCTCTAGAGAAGCACGAATTCTGGCAGAAGTTGTCTTCCTCCTCATGTTTTGGCTGCTAAAATGGTCTAAATGAGGCCAATTTACTAGGTCAGTACTGGTCATGCAAATTTACTTCCCCACATAATAACTTTGTATGAGCATGTTAAATGAAAACATACCAAAAAATGCATATGGAAAAAACTCTTCAGGAGTTCTTTAAGCTAAAGCAAATACTGTTTTCAAAATTTCACAGCAATCATATTATTCTTTCTGATTAAGTTCTGTGCTTAGATTGTGAAGATGACTTGTTTAGCTCAATGCAAGTTAGAAAAGAAGTCCTATTAAGTGAGATAATTTTACTTCTAACGCAGGGAAGGAATTAATAATGAGTTTGTAAGAACACCCATACTCTTTTTGTTGTAGCTTTTATGGTACCTTTATAAGGTTTTATATAACATCTGTGGTACTAAGCAGAACCAGTAAGGTTCTAGGAAAAAAGGCCTGCACCACCAAAACTTTATAGTACACAGAATTCAATTATGTAGGGGTTTCATAAAATTATTACACTCATTTTGGATTTGTTTATTCTAGAAACCAAGTACCACTGATATTCAAAAGCACACAACTACAATTTAATATTGGGAGAGGATAGCTTCTGTCCTATCTAGGCATTTCTGTCCACTCCCTTTAAGGGCAACTCCTTGTCTGCCCAAAAACCACTAGAAGGACCAGTGCCCGCCTCCCAAGGACATTCCCTCGTTACATTCACTAGTGGCTTAACACACGTTATCCCAATCATCTGTGGACCTTGTTGAATGCAGAGTCTGATTCAGCATTCTGGGTTGGGGTCCACGATTCTACATTTCTAAAGGCCCCCAGGTGATGTAACTATTGCTGGTCCCTGGGCCACAACTTTGGGTAGCAAATACTACCAATATTGCTCCCCTTGTGCTGATACTAGCCCTTCTCTCGGCTCACTCAGGTCCACTTCTCCGCCCCATTGGGCAAATCAGGTTAGATTTCTCCAAGGACTGGTTACCTTTGCCTGTGGGACAATATATAGTAGTGGAGGAGGGAGTGGAAAGCTTATCAAGCAAGCCTCAGGCTTCACCAATACTTGGCAGATGCCCTGCTTTTGGAGGGAGGCGAGTTTAGGGTAGATTTTATAATGTTAGCTCTGAATCTAGTCTGTTTCCTTGCAGATAGCCTGGAAGGCAGATCAGATCCATGCACCCAGAACCCTCTACGTCTGTGACAACTGCGTACACACTACATTCCTACACACTGCCTGGCCTCACCACTGTACCCTGCAGGTCTCCCAGTCCTCCCTGAGGAGCCTGACACCAGCCTCATGGACTTCCTCTGACCCTCAACCTCCTATCACCTGGGCTCCAGGTCTTATATGGGTCAGGTCAGTCATCTCTCATCAGGACCTCTGAAATCCAAAAAGCTCTCCTAGTTTTTCTCCCTCATTTAGAAACAAAACTTGATGCCTAAACTCTTGGTGGTACAACTTAAGCTGCTGAAATGAAGTTAGTCTTATGACTCATATGGTACACGCACTGTATGCCTTTCCAGAATCTGAATTCCCAAACATGTGAGGCTTCCAGAGGGTTGTGTAAGGGACTGCAGACCTATAGCTCTGTGGCCTCACTGTTGCTAATGGGTTTTACTTTCACACCCCATTTCCAAGGCTGCACTTAAGAACCTGTCACCGCCCAGAATCGCCTTTCCTCTGAAGCCCTGCAGTCTCAGGTCGCACTTGCAGACCAGTCTCCTGTCCTTCCCTTGCTTCCACTATCCCTGCAGCTGGATGTGTTGGATCTCCCACCCCTTGACTGTCCATGTTCTCCCTGTTTGTGGGGCTCCTTCTGGCCTGAGGTCCTTCTCTACCCTGCAAGTTCTGTACCGTCTGGCATATGCATCTCTGTCCTGCCAACAACACCCGTGGCATTCTCACCCCTGGTCTTTTTGCCACCCCCGCCCTGCAGAAGTCCGACAGTGCTGTAATCCAACTCCCCAGCTTGCACTCCTCACCCTTGGGCTGCAGTGGAGCATGGAGAAAGAGGGCAAAAGTGTGCAGAGTGCCACCGCGACCCTCAGCGGGGTCCCCGTGCTACCTGAGGGGCTGCTCTGCACATCCAGCTCACATGTCCCATGGACTCCCAGTCCACAGAAATGTGAGTTCAGTGGAACCAGACTACTCCAAACTGTTTCCTGTTTCTACCCTCCCACTTCTCCCCTCAGTCCCAGCAGCTGTGACTTTGCCTCCAACAGAAGCTCCTCGGACTCCCTGTACCCCTCTTCGGTTCTACCCATTCATCTGCATCCACATACCTGTGGAATGAGTGTCCTATCTTTTATACTCTACTGAACTGGGTCCCACCCCACCCACCTCCTTGGGCATTTGCTTCTCTTCTTTTTGGAGGCGGCAGGACAGTGTAGTTACAAGCTGAGGGCTTAGAATCAGGCCTGGGCATGGCCTCCCATATCTGCCCGCTGCAACCTTTCTTTCTGGACTGGGCTTCTAACTGGAGACACAGGGTCACAGCAATGCCAATCACCAGGGTGCACGAGGCATGTGCAGTCAGGCCTGGAACGTTAGTGTTGACCAACATCATTGCTCTCAGCTCTACTGGCTTTTTGTCCTTCACTCATAGATATTTCCAAACACCATGCTCCCCATTTTTTTCATTAAAAATACTACCACACAATATATTCATCCCGGGGCACCTGGGTGGCTGAGTTGATTAAGTGTCCGCCTTCAGCCCAGATCATGATTTCGGGGTCCTGGGATTAAGCCCCACATTGGGCTTCTTGCTCAGCGGTGAGTCTGCTTCTCTCACTCTCTCACTCCCTCTGCCCCTCCCCACTGCTCGTTCTCTCTCTCTCAGATAAATAACTAAAATCTATAAAAAAATATATTCATCCCCCACTTTTTTTTTTTTTTTTTTGGTTAAAAGTTAAAGAGCATGGAAACTACAGAGTAAAGAGTAAATGCCCCCTTTCACTTGCCCCCAAACGCATACCCTGAGAAGTGGCCACTATTAACAGTCTGATGTGAAAAAGTACTCACACCACTGTAACCTGGTTTCTAGTCCTATCACTTCACAGCAACTATCTGGCCAAGGTCAAGTAATGTCCTAGCTGCCAGGCTCTGTGCAGCTCTGTTCTACCTCTGCTTCTTCTGGCCTTGCCGGGATACAGCAACCACATCTTCTACCTGCTTTCCATCACACTGTCTGCTGGCCTTCTCCTTGCTGGCCCTGCTCTCAGGATTCTGTCTTTAGCCCCGTTTGTCCCATTTCTCACCCTTAAGACTATGTTCTAGGCAGACATTAGTGCCAGGGTGTTCCACAGCTCCCTTCAACTCAGCAGGCTGAAGATGGTGTGGCTCCTAGCAGGAGCTACATCCCACAGTGTAGGTAGTAGCTATCTTCTCCACTTTAAAGAGAACAAATGGGGGATCACAGAAGTAAATTTCACACAGTCACATAGTTAAGAAGGGGCAGAGCCATGATTCAATCCGGGCCTGCCTTATGGCTGAGCCTCACCTCATTACCGTGTGCCACTCTGCATCTCCCAACCCTAGATAAAGCTGCCCCTCACGCTACCAAAGCCAGAAATGAGCATGGCTGCAGATTCCACCATGTCTTCAGTTAATGCAGATACTGACGAGTGACTGCACCAGGTTCAGAGCTTCCTTGGGTTTTAACCCTCAATCCGACAATGGCCTCTGTCCAGTCCCTAGGAGTCTGTATTGCAGGGGAAGAAACCAAACAAGTATAGAGTCTAATGACTGCCCAGCTGTACGAGGCCCTGCTCAGGCCAGCTGTGAACAGAGGGCATTTCTGAGTGCCATCTTCCACGAGGAGCAGTGACAGGAGGAATGACTAGGGAAATGGCTTGATGGCCTACAATCTAGGCAAGATCTCGGGAGATCATATTTATTTGAAGAGAAGTCACTCTGAGCAGTCTCCAAAAGCCAGGAATTACATAAGCTCATTATAAGGTAGACTTTTTGTCTGAGATACTGGGTAGGGGCAGGGGGAACAGGGTGCTTCTGAAAACAGAAGGTTCATATTTAACATGAACATGACTACCTACAGGGGCCTGGGGTGAGCTTTAAGAGCTTATAAAGGCTCTGCCCAGCTAAAATCCTATGGTTTTATGACACACCACTATTTTGCAACCTGGAGATCAATGCCCACCTTTTAAAGTTCATTTAAGAGGCTAGTTTTCCATATATATGTTATACTTCAATAAAAATACTTGCTAAAAAAAAAAATTAAAGATTTTGTTTCCTTCCTTCTTTCCAAACAGCAGCAGTTATCCTTATAACAAGTAGAATGGCCACTCATGTGATGCCTGGAATCACTGTGTCCTCATGGGTTCAAGAATCACTAACGATGTGGTGGTACCCATACTCCATCATTAAATATCTTTCAGTAGGTTGACTCTAGGACCACTGTGATAATTAAAATCATTTTTAAAATTTTAATATTTATGTTCCAGATAAATGACCCTGAAAATAAAAATGGACCTATCACACTGATTTTAGTGGACTATCTTAGGCACAGGCAGTGAGGTATTCAGTTTTGACTGCCAAATTCTTTCTGGTAAGAAATGATAATATACATTTATTTTATTCATGCCCTCAATATGGGAAAAACTGATTAGGTAACTTGATCTAATAAAAAGAACTTTAAGGATTCATTTAATATTACTTATGAAAATTACCCTAAAATAAATAAGCTCTATTAATAATGAGTTAGCAAAAAATACATTTCTCTGGAGAAAGTTAAATAATATTCAAGACATTTTACTATTTTGCAAATCCAAATGCATGTAATTCTAAGAGGACTCTATGTAACTAGTTTTCATATCAGGGACTAGGAAATTCCCTAACAGAAAACTCCTGGACTCTGGGAACATTGGGTTTCTTCTGGTCTCTCAGGACGGCCAACTTCCCTGTTCCCTGTGTAAACGAAAGGCAAAAAACCTCCCTGGTACACCAGTGAGGGGGTTCCTGAAACAGGCTTGGAATAATGTGTAGTGGCAGGACTGCTACGGGAGAGAGAGGAAGATGCAAAAAGTTCAGGCTGTAAAGGGATTAAATTGAAATAGAGCTACAGGCTGTTTACTGGTTTTTATATTTTGATTTTGGAAGTTAACAAATAGCCTACCTCTGTGTATGTGTATGTCATGTCTAAGATAAATCCCAGTGCCCCCCCCCCCCCCCCCGCCGGTGTTTATGCTCTGTGGAATTCTCTTTCCTGGAGTATGGGCCAGACCACATTTCTGATGAGCAGCACACTACAAAAGTGATGTGATGTCACTTCCAAGATTAGGTCGTTAGGGACTGTGACTTCTGTCCTGCTAGCTTGTTCTCTCTCTTGCCTCTAAGCTTCCTTGCTCCGGTGAAGCCAACTGCTTTAAAGTGCCCTATGGAGAGGACCCATGAGGCTGGTGGCCATAGCCAGCAAGGAACTGAGATCCTCAGTCCAACAATCTATGAAAAACTGAATCCTGCCATCAACCACCTGAGTGAGCTTGGAAGCAGATCCTCCTCCAGCTGAACCTTAAGATGACTTCAGCCCAGGCAACACCTTGACTGCAGTCTTGCGACCCAGAGAACCCAGCTAAGCTGCACCCAAATGCCTGACCCACAGCAACTCTGAGATAGTAAGTGTGGGCATTTTAAGTGACGAAGTTTTGGGATAATTTGTTACTGAAAAATAGGTAGCTAATCCAGCATACAGAACTCCAAAGCAGGGATCAGCAAACTTTTTCCATAAAGACATAGATAGTAAATATTTTCAGGTTTGTGGCCATTATGGTCTCTTGCAGCTATTCAACTTTGTTGTTATAGCATGAAACTAGCCATAGACAATATGGAAATGAATCAGCATGTCTATGTTCCAATAAAACTTTATTTATGAAAACACGTGGTGATTTGGCTCTCTGGCTGTAGTTTGCCAGCCCCTGCTCTAAAGTACAGGTTCTGTGGAAATATTATTTTTTAAAGATTTTATTTATTTGAAAGAGTGAGAGAGAGCATGAGCAGGGGGAGAGGCAGATGGAGAGGGAGAGGCAGACTTTCCTGCTGAGCAGGGAGCCCGAAGCGGGGCTCTATCCCAGGACCCTGGGATTGTCATCTGAGCCCAAGGCAGACACTTAACGACTGAGCTACCCAGGCGCCCCGGAAATATTATTTTTGAGTTAAAATGGATGGGTCTCCATTTCACCATTGTATTAAAAATTAGTTTAACAACTGAAAAAAAAAGCTCAACCTATCACAACACAATAATCACAGATAGTTAAAAAATGGAAACAGATGTCCAATAAATTTCTAAATTTGATAAATAACCTAAGAAGTTCAAATATTTTTTATGATAAACGGATACCTCTCTATTTGCATCAGATACGGAAAAGCTTAAGTCCAAACTGGAGGTGAATTTGAGCCAGAAGAACACTTACTAAATCAGCGCTTCTACCACAGCTATGATCACCATAGCTCCTTAATTATGTACCCACCTTCCCCACATACAGCACGCTTTTCTGACAGTGAGAACGGAGGATTACCTTTGCTTTTTGACAACGGTGACGGCGGCTGCTCTGTAAACACTTCTAGGGGTGGGGAGTCTTGGTGGTCGAAGTCTTTGTCCATGGCTTCTATGAGACTGGTGATGTCCGAGTCCTCCGAGCTGTGCCTTGTGCTGCCGGCCTGTTCTGGGTGGGAAGGGTGCGAGAGCAGGGCGGGTGACAGCCTCCCGAGCTGCGGTTCCTGGTGCTGAGGTCCCGGCGGTGGTGGCAGCGGCGGCGGGGAGTGCTGCTCCAGCGGGCTGTGGGCATGGTGCTGACTGCTGTGCTGGCTCTGCTTGGCTCCTCTGGACTTTCTGCCCGCGGCATGACCTTGGGCCACTGTGTTTGAATCTAAGACAAGGGGGCTTGCTTTGCTAGCAGACTGTGCAGAAGTCCTGCTAGAGGTACTGGAGCTGTTTTTTGCTCTGACGTTTTCCACGTCAGCTGAGTTTCTACTGCTGTGACCGCTGTGTGGGTGCACCGGTGGGCCACACTGCTTGTGACTCCCTCCACTGGGTCGGGACGACGAGCCGCCTGCTCCACAGAACCCCCTACTGTGACCGGGGTCACAGCTGAGTGTGTTCAAGCTGAAAAAAGGACCGACCGCAGATCAGTAAATAGCAACTTACAAAATCTAAGATGAAAAAATTTTTATCTCATCAAGATAGCCACAAGAGAAATATGTACTCTAAGGGAAAAAAAAAAAACCCAGCAAGAAATAGGGATACTTTCCACAATTTTATAGGGTCTATTCTATCTGAAAATTTAGGAATCAAGTCAGTGATCTAACGAAGAATATTTCAACCCTCACCAACACAATAAAAACATGGGATCTGCTGTGAGTTCTAGCAGAGAAGAGAGCTATACACAAGAGATTATGAAGTAATTAGAATTAAGATTTCTTCCCCCTTGAGCAAAGATGAAAAGAAAAACTTATTTTTTCTTTTAACTACATCAGCCACATTTATGTATACTAGAGAATTTATTTCCAGCATGTGAACATACTTTCCTTCAGATGAAATACCAACGATTCTCCTGAGATCAAATGGTCTTCCGACATCAAAGGGTGGGTTCGAGGCCTCAAAGGATAGTCGCCTTCGAAATGGCTCCCAAATTCCTTGAGCTTCTAAATAGGCTGTTCCAATTACCAAGAGAAACAGTGCACTGTAGGGGCACAGAAGGTGGAGAGTTGGGATTCATTTCTTAGTGTAAGAGTAACAAAATCTGATATTAAAGACAGAGTTTCTTGGTAAAGTACAACAGGATATAAAAAACAGGGATGCCTGCACGCTCATTTTTATAGAATGCCAACTTACATGGAGGCTTATATAGAGGAAATAATTACTTGTATCAGGACAGACACCTGGAGGATACTTTTCCTCTTACCAAGAAGAAGCTTTTACCTTGCGGTTTTAACTCTCCAGACCAACTCTTTTCCCTTAAAGGATGTGTGGGGTAACCATGTAAATTTAGAGGCAAGTGTATCAGATTCTCCAAACATATAAATATACTGAAAAAAAGATAAGGTTGCCGAGGAATCAAAAAATATTCCTCACATTTCATGCTGCTTAGGTCTGTTTAAAAAAAAGTATCATATAATGTTGAGTAAGTTACCTATGCCCAAATCAAGTAACGTTACCTGGCAAATTATGAGTGGTTTTTTCCCTTTAAGAAAAGGGACTTAATTTGTATAAGAAATTTTAAAGGTAGAAGACTTTTGCTTATTGTATATGCCACTCAAGCGGGGTTCAGTTCTGACTGCTCCCACTAGTAGATGCAGGCTTGATCAAGGCAAAAAGGTCTGTTGTTTGCTGATAGATTCCCAGCATTCACAACAGTGACTGGCACACCATGGGCATGAGAGGAACAGTGTCAAGTGATGCCTGAATACCAACCTCAAAAGAAGACACAAATACCTCATGATTCCTGAGATGATGATGTACAGAGCCAGCTCCCAGTTGGGTCTGGGTAGGGCTTCTGCACAGGTTGCTAACATATGGTATGGAAGGGATGCATTCAATACAAATACAAATTCAGAGCCACTGGTTGTTATAAACTTCAGTTCACGAATAACTCTAGAAGCTGTGAAATCAGGAGTAAACCTGAAACAGAATAGTGGCAGTTAGATTAGTTTTAAAAATACACCACAGTAGTTTACATATAATATCAGTCCCACACACCTTTGAAACCTAACAGAGAATTTTAGAGTTTGGTACTTCTTTTTTTTTTGTAGTTTTTAATTTTATTATGTTATGTTAGTCACCGTACAGTACATCATTAGTTTTTTTTTTTTTATTTAAATTTTTTATTGTTACGTTAATCCCCATATATTACATCATTAGTTTTAGATATAGTGTTCCATGATTCATTGTTTGTGCATAACACCCAGTGCTCCCTGCAGTACGTGCCCTCCTTAATACCCATCACCAGGCTAACCAATCCCCCTCTCCCCCCTCCCCTCTAAAACCCTGTTTGTTTCTCAGGTCCATAGTCCCTCATGGTTCATCTCTCCCTCCAATTCCCCCTGCCCATTTTTCCCTTCCTTCTCCTAATGTCCTCCATGTTATTCCTTATGTTCCACAAATCAGTGAAACCATACGATAATTGACTTTCTCTGCTTGACTTATTTCACTTAGCATAATCTCCTCCAGTCCCATCCATGTTGATGTATAAGTTGGGTATTCATCTTTTCTGATGGCTGAGTACTATTCATTGTATATATGGACCACATCTTCTTGATCCATTCATCTGTTGAAGGGCATCTCGGCTCCTTCCAGTTTGGCTATTGCGGACATTGCTGCTATGAACATTGGGGTGCATATGGCCCTTCTTTTCACTACATCTGTGTCTTTGGGGTAAATACCCAGTAGTGCAATTGCTGGGTCACAGGGTAGCTCTATTTTTAAATTTTTGAGGAACCTCCACACTGTTTTCCAAAGTGGCTGTACCAACTTGCATTCCCACCAACAGTGTAAGAGGGTTCCCCTTTCTCCACAACCTCTCCAACATTTGTTGTTTCTTTCCCTGTCCATTTTTGCCATTCTAACTGGTATAAGGTAGTATCTCAGTGTGGTTTCGATTTGGATTTCCCTGATGGCTAATGACGATGAACATTTTTTCATGTGTCTTTTAGCCATTTGTATGTCTTCTTCAGAGAAGTGTCTGTTCATCTCTTCTGCCCACTTTTTGACTTGATTATTTGTTTTTTGGGTGTTGAGTTTGAGAAGTTCTTTATAGATTTTGGATACCAGCCCTTTATCTGTAGTGTCATTTGCAAATATCTTCTCCCATTCTGTGGGTTGCCTCTTTGTTTTTTGACTGTTTCCTTTGCTGTGCAGAAGCTTTTTATCTTGATGAAGTCCCAAAAGTTCATTTTTGTTTTTGTTTCACTAGCTTTTGGAGATGTATCTTGAAAGAAGTTGCTGTGGCCGATGTCAGAGAGGTTACTGCCTATGTTCTCCTCTAGGATTTTGATGGATTCCTGTCTCACATTGAGGTCTTTCATCCACTTTGAGTTTATCTTTGTGTAGGTGTTAGAGAATGGTCGAGTTTCATTCTTCTGCATGTGGCTGTCCAATTTTCCCAGCACCATTTATTGAAGAGACTGTCTTTTTTCCATTGCATGTTTTTTCCTGCTTTGTCAAAGATTATTTGACCATAGAGTTGAGGGTCCATATCTGGGCTCTCTATTCTGTTCCATTGGTCTGTATGTTTGTTTTTGTGCCAGGACCATGCTGTCTTGGTGATCACTGATTTGTAATATAGCTTGAAATCGGGCAACGTGATGCCCCCAGCTTTGTTTTTCTTTTTCAACATCTCCTTGGCGATTCGGGGTCTTTTCTGATTCCATACAAATTTTAGGATTGTTTGTTCCAGCACTTTGAAAAATGTCATTGGAATTTTGATCAGGATGGCATGGAAGGTATAGATTGCTCTGGGTAGCATAGACATTTTAACAATGTTTATTCTTCCGATCCATGAGCATGGAATATTTTTCCATCTTTTTGTGTGTTCTTCAATTTCTTTCATGAGTGTTTTGTAGTTCCTAGAGTATAGATCCTTTACCTCTTTGGTTAGGTTTATTCCGAGGTATCTTATGGTTTTTGGTGCTATTGTAAATGGAATCGTTTCCTTAATTTCTCTTTCTACAGTTGCGTTGTTAGTGTATAAGAAAGCAACTGATTTCTGTGCATTCATTTTGTATCCTGCCACATTACTGAATTGCTGGATGAGTTCTAGTAATTTGGGGGTGGAGTCTTTTGGGTTTTCCACATAAAGTATCATGTCGTCTGCGAAAAGAGAGAGTTTGACTTCTTCTTTGCCAATTTGAATACCTTTTATTTCTTTTTGTTGTCTGATTGCTGTTGCTAGGACTTCTAGTACTATGTTGAACAACAGTGGTGAGAGTGGGCACCCTTGACGTGTTCCTGATCTTAAGGGAAAGGCTCTCAGCTTTTCCCCATTGAGGATGATATTCGCTGTGGGTTTTTCATAGATGGATTTTATGAGCTTGAGGAATGTTCCCTCTATCCCTATACTCTGGAGAGTTTTAATCAGGAAAGGATGTTGTATTTTGTCACATGCTTTTTCTGCATCAATTGAGAGGGCCATATGGTTCTTCTCCCTCCTATTAATGTGTTCTATCACATTGATTGATTTGCGAATGTTGAACCACCCTTGCATCCCGGGGATAAACCCCACTTGGTCGTGGTGGATGATCTTTTTAATGTACTGTTGGATCCTATTAGCTAGGATTTTGTTGAGGATTTTGGAATCCATATTCATCATGGATACCAGTCTGAAATTCTCCTTTTTGATGGGGTCTTTGCCTGGTTTGGGGATTAAGGTAATGCTGGCCTCATAGAATGAGTTTGGAAGTTTTCCTTCTGTTTCTATTTTTTGAAACAGCTTCAGGAGAATAGGTATTCTTTCTTCTTTGAATGTTTGGTAGAATTCCCCAGGGAATCCATCAGGCCCTGGACTTTTGTTTTTTGGGAGGTGTTTGATCACTGCTTCAATATCGTTACTGGTTATTGGCCTATTCAGGTTGTCAATTTCTTCCTGTTTCAGTCTTGGCAGCTTATAGGTTTCCAGGAAGGCCTCCATTTCATCCAGATTGCTCAGTTTATTGGCATATAGTTGTTGATAATAATTTCTAATAATTGTTTCTATTTCCTTGGTGTTAGTCGTGATCTCTCCCCTTTCATTCATAATTTTATTAATTTGGGTCCTTTCTCTCTTCTTTTGGATAAGTCTGGCCAGTGGTTTATCAATCTTATTAATTCTTTCAAAGAACCAACTTCTAGTTTCGTTGATCTGATCTACTGTGTTTCTGGTTTCTAATTCATTGATTTCTGCTCTAATTTTAATTATTTCTCTTCTAATGCGTGGCTTGGGCATTGTTTGTTGCTTTTTCTCTAGTTCTTTAAGGTGTGGAGTTAGTTGGTGAATTCGGGATTTTTCTATTTTTTTGAGTGAGGCTTGGATGGCTATGTATTTCCACCTTAGGACCGCCTTGGCAGTATCCCATAGGTTTTGGACCAATGTGTTTTCGTTCGCATTGATTTCCATGAATTGTTTAAGGTCTTCTTTGATTTCTTGGTTGACCCAAACATTCTTGAGCAGAGTGGTCTTTAGCTTCCAAGTGTTTGAATTTCTGCCAAATTTTTTTTTTGTGATTGAGTTCCGGTTTTAGAGCATTGTGGTCTGAGAATATGCAGGGAATAATCTCAATCTTTTGGTATCGGTTGAGACCTGATTTGTGACCCAGTATATGGTCTATTCTGGAGAAAGTTCCATGTGCGCTCGAGAAGAATGAGTATTCTGTTGTTTTAGGGTGGAATGTTCTGTAAATATCTATGAGGTCCATCTGGTCCAATGTATCATTCAAAGCTCTTGTTTCCTTGTTGATTTTCTGCTTAGATGATCTGTCCATTGCTGAGAGTGGAGTATTGAGGTCTCCTACAATTAACGTATTGTTATCAATATGATTCTTTATTTTGGTTAACAGTTGGCTTATGTAGATGGCTGCTCCCATGTTGGGGGCATAGATATTTACAATTGTTAGATCTTCTTGTTGGATAGACCCTTTAAGAATGATATAGTGTCCTTCTGTGTCTCTAACTACAGACTTTGGTTTAAAATCTATTTTGTCTGATATAAGAATTGCTACCCCAGCTTTCTTTTGAGGTCCGCTGGCATGGAAGATAGCTCTCCATCCCTTCACTTTCAGTCTGGATGTATCTTTAGGTTCAAAATGAGTCTCTTGTAGACAGCATATGGATGGGTCCTGTCTTTTTATCCAATCTGCAACCCTGTGCCGTTTTATGGGAGCGTTTAGGCCATTCACGTTGAGAGTGATTATTGAAAGATATGAATTAATTGTCACCATGTTGCCTGTGAAGACGTTGTTTTTATAGACTGTCCCTGTAAATTTCTGTTGTAGATCACTCTTGGGGTCTTCCTCCTTTTATAGAACCCCCCCTTAATATTTCTTGCAGGGCCGGCTTAGTGGTCACATATTCTTTCAACTTCTGCCGGTCGTGGAAGCTCTGCATCTCTCCATCCATTCTAAATGAAAGCCTTGCCGGATAAAGTATTCTTGGCTGCATGTTCTTCTCATCTAGTACCCTGAATATGTCTTGCCAGGCCTTTCTGGCTTGCCAAGTCTCTGTGGATAGGTCTGACGTTATTCTGATGTTCCTCCCTCTGTACATAAGGAATCTCTTCCCCCTAACTGCCCTTAAGATGGTTTCCTTAGTTCTAAGATTTGCAAGTTTTACTATTACGTGCTGGGGTGTTGGCCTGTTTTCCTTGATCTTAGCAGGGGTCCTCTCTGCCTCTAGGACGTGAATGTTTGTTTTATTCCCCAGATTAGGGAAGTTCTCAGCTACGATTTGCTCAAATACATCTTCTAGCCCTCTCTCTCTCTCCACTCCCTCCAGGATTCCAATTATTCTGACATTGGAACGCCTCATGGTGTCACTTATTTCTCTGATTCTATTTTCATGGATTCTGAGTTGTTTTTCCCTGGCCTCCTCTTTTCCCTTTTTATCTATTATACTGTCTTCCAGGTCGCTTATTCGTTCTGCTGCCTCACTTACCCTAGCTGTTAGATTATCTAGATTGGATTGGATCTCATTGATAGCATTTTTAAGTTCTGCCAATTCACCTTTTATTTCTGCCCTTAGAGACTCTATGTTGCCATTAATTGATTTCTCCCTTCTAGCCACTGTCTTCACAATTGCTAGCCTGAATTCCATCTCCGACATCTTGGTTATATCTGCATTCATTTGTAAATCTGCAGCATAAGTCATAATCTCTGAGTCTTTTCTGTTTTGGGGGCTCCTCCTCCTAGTCATTCTGTTGATGGGTGGTTGAGGGAATGTATAGAGTCCAAATTATTGACCAGAACCCAAGCAAGATGCACCTGTTTTCTTGGGACCTTAGGGTTGCTGGTCTCTTGTTTTCCCAGCCTGTCTTCTGCGGGAGGGGTCTGCCCCGCTGTTACTCAGGCAACCCTGTTTGGGCGGAGTTGCCCTGCGCCCCTGTGGCGGGGGATGGGCTCAGTGGGAATCAGTTTTTGGGGCTTTTGTTCTCTGGCGCCTTTCCGCGTCTCTTCCGCGAGTCAGAGCAGAAGAGACCGTTTCCAACCCTCTGCCTCAGAGCAGAGAGACCTCAGTCTGTTCTTCAGTGAGCTCTCAAGGCCACACTGTCTCCGTTTCTGTCTGTGCTGCTATAAACTGCAGCGGCCTGGGTTGTGCGCCCCTCCGCAGGGCTCCCAGTCCTGCCTCCAGGTCGGGGCACGTCTCTGCCCTTTGTGCTTCTAAAACCGCCAGCCGCTCCCAGTTTGCACGTGTGCGACTTGGGGTTTCCACCCCCAGGGACTGCTTCACCAGCGTGACCCCGGCACACCGGGTTTCCATCTCGGAGGCTGCAGTTCGCGTGCGCGCGACCGTCGCTCTGGTTTCTGTCCAGGGGGACTGCGGTTCGCGTGCGTGTGACCCCGCCGGTCTGGTTTTCCACCCCAGGGGCTGCCCTAAAGTTCTTTCCCGACGCCACCGGTCTGCGAGTCTGTGCCCCGTTCGCAGCGCGCGAGGCTGTCACTCACCGGCGGTGTAGGATCCCACGTCCAGGCACCCTCCTGCCTCCGTTTATCCTCTGATGTCTGCCCGCAGAATCACGGCTCTCCGCTTCGTACCTCAAAACCAACTGCCTGTGATATTCTGTTTGTAGAGATCCAGATCTTCTTACATCTCAGGCTGGTTTCGTGGGTGCTCAGAGTGGTCTGGTAGATATCCAGCTCAATTCCGGGGACCAGTTGAAATAGGGTCCCCTACTCCTCCGCCATCTTTCCCCCCTCTCTCTAGAGTTTGGTACTTCTATTCAACTTCCTCATTTTAAGATGAGAAAGCATTTTCCTACTACAAGGTTAATAACAAATACAACTATATTCTGTTGGTAACTAGAGAAATTGCATGAAAAAGAACAATAGAATAATTATTAATTCAGGAAGCATTCTCTGAGCTTCTCTCCCTCCCTCTTCTTTTCTCCTTTATCTGAATCCACTCTTTTCTCTCAGGATATATTCCCAATAATGCCTTAAACACACACACACACACACACACACACACACACACACACACATACACAACCAAAAACCATCCTAGCCCTGGTGATCTTCTCTTCATCTCCTGTAGTACTGCTTTCTGCCCTAATTATTTTATCTTTATTTTTTGTTAACTGTATGTTCTCCAACCAGATGATTGGCACCTTGAAGAAAGGTGTTTTATTCTCTACTGTACCTTTAGGTACCAAGCACTAAGCCTTACATGAGTATTATCATTATGTACTGAATGTCCATTGAAGATCATGAAATTATCAATTAAGGGGACAGAGGTTACATTTTATTACATAAAGCCTATAATCTAACAAGTTATCAATTAATTGTTAAACTAGGCTACAGCTATTCCCGATACAGGCATTAACACTGTCTTCTGACCAAAACATTACACATTCCTCCATTGTAGAACATGGAAAAACTGCACATGTGTGATGCGGGGACCGCTCTGTTACTGAGACTGAATTTATAATCAATTTCCTACCAACAACCTTATGCTTTAACACAACCCTGGAAATAATTTTGAAACCGGTTTCTAAGATTATCTGATCCACTTTGGATATACAGGAAGTTTCATAATTTTGAAAACAAAGATATGAAGAAATAACTGAAGATAAAATAGAAACAAGTCATATGAGCATATCTGTGGATAAAGACCTTTTTTGTGAGTATGAAAACATATCTCTGCACAGTCTGAACAACTGTAGTATTTGAGGTTGATGAGAAGCCAGTGATTCATTACACCTCATAAGAAAATACTTACAGTATGATTATGTCTTTAGAGGCGTTGGCGCTTAGTGCAAACTCTTGACAATTAACAACTTTAAAGCCATATCCCTCACATGAGTACCCACTGACTTCAATGGTTTCTATGTGAATCTGAAGTTGCCCCGTATTCTCTACTTTAAATGTTCTTTTCAATGTGAAATTTGGTTCTCTTAGTTTCAAACCTAAAGGAAAGAAAATCAAGAGTGAATATAAATCTTGCTGGCATGTGCTGCAGGTCCAAAGGATTATCACATTCACCATAAATATATGCAGAACATTATGAGCCACCTCCTCACGCCAAAGAGGTTAGCTGGCACCCAGACTTTATCAGGAAGTACTCCACTTTGCTGTGTCATTTTAGATAGCAAAAGTTTAATTATGCTTTATTTTTTTATTTTTATTTTTTAAAAGATTTTATTTATTTGACAGAGATAGTGAGAGAGGGAATACAAGCAGGGGGAGTGGGAGAGGGAGAAGCAGGCTTCCCGCCGAGCAGGGAGCCCGACGTGGGGCTCAATCCCAGGACGCTGGAATCATGACCTGAGCTGAAGGCAGACGCTTAACTGACTGAGCCACCCAGGCGCCCCTAATTATGCTTTATTTTTCATACTCAGAGTAAATCATCTAAGACATGCAACGAACATTGAACCTTTAAATCTTTGAAGATCCAAATCAAACAACCCTGAAAGCAAGTCAGGGTATTTCATTAAAAATCTTAAGTATTCATCACTAATATATACATGTGCATGTACAGAAATACTGTTCGTTTTTGGTAAATTATACTTTTGGAAGCGAACACTGAAAGTTGTGCCCTTGAAACTGTTAGGAATACTTACTATCTGTACAATCTTTCAATAATGCTTCTGTGATTTTAAAGCGTAAGGAACTCCCTGGACCTGGAAGCTTGCCTGCCACCCTTAAGTTCTCAGTTGTTCCTTGTCCTTGGACCATCACAGCATCCACCACAGTCAGGTTATTTCTATGCAAGAAATACAGAATTTTCTCCCATTAAATTTGCATGATAAATTACAAATTCACATAAATAAATTATAGATAATTGATCTATATTTTTTACTTTTTTTTTATATACCATGTAGAAATGAATATACTAAACTTCAGAGTGAAACATTTACACTTCAAGAATTTAAAAATCTTTACACAGAGAGATGCACGAGTTTTTCATTTTTAAGAGTCACACATGGTACAGTAAGAACACTATTCAGGTTTTCAAGTTATAAACGTAATCACAGAGGTACATTTCATCAGGTGTGGTATGTTGTGTGCGTGTTTTGGACAAAGTGAATACCCTATTAAATAAATTAGACACACAAACACATATTAAAACAAATCAAGTAAGGACTTCTGAAAAAGTAATAAAAATCAATGCACACTTAAATTACAGAAACTACCTGATTATGATTAGTGAAGAAACAGTTCTGTTGTGAATTGGAGTAAACTTTACTTTGACAGATTTCTTTTCTCCAGGTTTTAAAATTAGGTTTAAAATTGAATGTCGAGAGAGGCCTTCTGTAAATCCTGTTGAACTCTGCAGTGGATGAGCCTTGAATCATTGGGTAAACAAGAAACGTTACTACTATATTCTCTGGATAGTTTTATAGTTTACCCCACCCACAGTCCAGTACTAGTTTCCTGAATTGATTAAATGTGTGAACAATTTCACCCCTCATGATTTAGATATTAGTTAGCTTGCAAACAGAAGTGGGCAGCCAGTGATGACCCTTCTCATTGTGCATTAAGTCCCCAAAAGGGCTTTGATCCCCACATCACCAAAGTCCCCATTATTTGTACTAGCACTTGTTTTTGTATAGAAGTCATTTTACTTTTAACATTAAAAAATTTTGAAATGTAATACACGTATATAAAAAGGACACAAAGCTAAGAAGCATAGCTCAAATGTTTTAGCACAAAGCAAACAGGTGTGCAACCAGCACCCAGCACCCCGAAGTCCTATGGTTGCTGTTCCCACTTTCAGCCAGTTTTCCTGCTCCTTCCCCCTCTGATGGGTATCAGCTGAAGGGTCTTCAGGGTGTCTCAGATTTTTTTATTTGTAAAAATATTTCCAACTCATATCAATCTATCTTTGAATTTTATTTTGAAAGCTCAGCACATAATTACTGTTTAACACTTTATGACTGAAAGTTTAAATAAGAGCTTAGTTTAATAACCAAAAGATGGCTTCTTGACAGCCAGTTACAGGTAAGATTTAAGTATTCATTTTTTATTAAAAATATCATAGTTCACACTTAAGGATACACTGTTCTGATTTTTAAGCAACATTAAGTTTAAACTTTTTTTGGGGGAAGGGTTGGCGACACTTGGCTACAAATGTCCACGGCTCTTCACAGCTCTGCTAACATGTGGAAGGGGAGTGAGGTTTGCATGACTTTCAGCTTTACTTGGCATAGTTAGGTTTAAAACATATAATCTATCTACCTGTGTTAGCATGATTCTACAAACATAACTTACAGTCAGTAGACTTAATGAAGCCACTACTTTTTAACTCATGCTTCTGAGGCAAAACACTTTCTTCTGCATCTAACATTCTTCTCTGTCAATGTCTACTAGGATAACAGAATATCCTGACTGCTCCAAAGTGGTTGGTCAATAAGTTCTCTTTAAGATAAACTATTCTGAGTAATTGATGGACACATTATATACTATACATATATTCCCAATAAACACTACCTAATTTAAACTCTGATGACTTGGCAAACATTTGAGGATGTTGTGATGCCTCACGGGTATCATTAAGGCCTCAATTAATTCTCAATAATTCTGTAGTAGTGGCTCTTTACAGAGTGACCAATGGGACCCTCAGGGATCTCAGAATCTTTTCAGGATATCCATGATGTCAACATTACCTTCATAACACTGACAGATACTATCTGCCTTTTCCACTGTGTTGACGTTTGCACCAGCGGTCAGCAAATCAACGGTGGGTCAAACAACTGACCCTTCAGCTGAAGGTAAGGCAGTGGTATCTAACGTCCCTAGAGCCACTGTCTTCTTCACTGCCATGTACTTGTCAAAAAAAATTCTTACTGATTAAGCAGTTAACGATATTAATCTTTTTTTTTTTTTTAAAGATTTTATTTATTTATTTGAGAGAGAGAGAATGAGAGACAGAGAGCACGAGAGGGAAGAGGGTCAGAGGGAGAAGCAGACCCCCCGCCGAGCAGGGAGCCTGATGCGGGACTCGATCCCGGGACTCCAGGATCATGACCTGAGCCGAAGGCAGTCGCTTAACCAACTGAGCCACCCAGGCGCCCAACGATATTAATCTTAATAAATCTCAATCTTTGGGCATGTGCACTTTTAGTATTGTCTGATAAAATGGGAAGTATGCATAAAGCACTCCTGCTGCTTACTGAAGCACCATGTTGTCTTGAAAAGCTACCATTTGAGATGCAAACTGAATTATAGCTGTTTTTCTCATGGAAAACCATGTATAGTTGAAAGAATGATTGACAGTCAATCTGTGGTTGTTCAGACTTGGGTATTTGGTAGACATTTTCACAAAAATGAAGTGCATCTGTCCAATTAAGGAAAAACAACTGAATATGATTTTTTGGGATTTTGCAGAATGAATCATGTCAACATTTGGAAGCTCTGCATATCTTGGTGAACCAATATTTTCCGAATGACTGATGCATGCTGTTAGAATTAATTAAAAAGGCAATTAAGATACTCTTTTTTTGTAACTACATCTCTGTGCCAGGTCAGGTCAGATATTTGTCATATACTTCAACCAAAAAAATATATCATGAAAAACTAAATGTAGAAGCAGTGGGAATCTATCTGTGTATTAGGTCTGAGAGCCATTAAAGAGATCTGTAAAAATGTAAAACAATCTGCTCTTCTTGTAAAAAGTCTTTTTGGGAAAATACAGCTATTTTAAATTTTTATGTTATCGATGTTAAATGGAATGAGTTTATTATTATTACTTTATATGAATCAAATCAATATTTTAAAGATCTCTCTGTTTTTTCCCAGTTTTGAGAAATAATTGACATACATCGCTGTATAAGTTTAAGACACAACAGTCTCATTTACATATATTGTAAAATGATTACAACAGGTTCAGCCAGCATCCACCTTCTCATACAGATACAGTGAAAAGAATGAAAAAAGAATAAAAGGAAAAAAATTTTCTCGTTGTGATGAGAACTCTTAGGATTACTCTCTTAACAACTATCTATTATACAGCAGTGCTCTAGTCAACACGTTGTACATCAAATCCTTAGCACTTACTTGTCCTGTACCTGGAAGTTCATACCTTTTGACCACTTCTCTCCAATTCCCTCTCCCCTCACCCCTCTACCTCTGTAACTGCAAGTCTGATCTCTTTTTCTAGGAGTTTGGGTTTTTTCTTTTTTAGATTCCACATATAAGTGAGATATAGTACTGCTTTTCTCTGCTTATTTTACTTGGCATAATACCTTCAAGGTCCTCCATGTTGTCATAAATGGTAGGATTTCCTTGTTTTTTTGGCTGAATAACATTCCATTGTGTATGTGTGTATACACACACACACACACACACACACACACACACTACAAGTTCTTTATCCATTCACTCATTGATGGACACTTAGACTTTTTCCATGCCTTGGCTATTATAAATAATGCTGCAATGAGCACGGGGGTATGGATATCTTGAGTTAGTGTTTTTGTTTCCTTTGGATATATTCCCAGAAGTGGAATTGCTGGCTCATACAGTAGTTCTATTTTTAATTTTTTGAGGATCCTCCATAGTGGTTGTACCAATTTATATTCCTACTCTTCTTTCCACATCCACACCAGCATTTGTCATATCCGGTCTTTTTGATAATAGCCATTCTAACAGGTGTAAGATGATATCTTATACTGGTTTTCATTTGCATTTCCCTAACGACTAGTGATGTTGAACATCTTTTCATATACCTTTTGTAGAAAAGATCTCTCAGTTTTAATTAATATGGTAAATACTGACAGATGTAACCCACGTGAACAAAAAACCTCTTCAGAGTCATGAATAATTTTAAGACTGTAAAGGAGTCCTGAGACCAAATACTTTGAAAATCATAGGTTTTATTATTTTTATTATTTTTTATTTTTTTAAATTTTATTTTTTAAATTTTTATTTTTTTAAATTTTAAATTTTAAAGTTATGTTAGTCACTATACAATACACCACTGGTTTTTGATGTGGTGATCCATGATCCACTGAAAACCATAGGTTTTATAAGATAAACTACAGATAACTGTGATAAAATTTATCCTAACTTTACCGTAAGACCTAGAATTTCATATTTAAAATACATTTCTGAGATCTAGAGTATTCTTTTTTTTTTTTTTAAAGATTTTATTTATTTGACAGAGAGAGAGAGACAGCGAGAGAGGGAACACAAGCAGGGGGAGTGGGAGAGGGAGAAGCAGGCTTCCCGCGGAGCAGGGAGCCCGATGTGGGGCTAGATCCCAGGACCCTGGGATCATGACCTGAGCCGAAGGCAGACGCTTAACGACTGAGCCACCCAGGTGCCCCAGATCTAGAGTATTCTTATTCATCTTCCTACCTCTCATAGTGCCTACACTTCAGTGTTTTATACCTTGTAAATAACACTAAAGAACTTGTACTTGGTAAGAAAAAAGGTAAGTATTAGCTCATTTACTTATGTGTATTTCCTCCCTTATAAAAGCAGAGCAAAAGGAATTTCTGATTATTGAGCTTTCTAATGATTTGGAATCTAGAAAACCTTGAGCTTATTAGGTTGTCATTTTATGCATGGAAAAAACCGACCATGAAAAGATTCCAAGAGAAGGGCATGAGACTAGAATATATGACTGTCTACATTTCAGTCTGGTGTTCCATTATTTGGCAGAAAAAAGATATATTGAAAATTACTTTCTTATACAAAATTGACTTACAGACAGTAAAAAAACCTACTATTCTACGAAGGTTTAGCTAATACACGCCTTACAGACTAAAACACAAAACTATGGGAAAGAACGTAAGTATTTCAAGAACTACAGAATATCTGGTTTGACAGGCTAATTAGGGACCCCTAATCAGCAATGACCATGTGGCATGACAGTATGGGCGAGGGCTCTGGGATCTGAGAGAACTAGACCTGAATTTGGCCCTGCCAGTTATCACAGGTATGAACTTGGGCAAGTTCCTTCCTTTCCCTGAGCTTTGTTTTTCCCCTTGGGATAGTTAGTAATTGCTCAGCCTGGCTGCTTGTAATGATTACATGAAGTTATAAATGTGAATGTACCTGGTATAATGCTGACACATACTAGATGCTCATGCAATACTGGGAAGCATTCTTCAATACAGCCCCCAAATACTGAAAACCTTCCCACTGCTTTTCTTTCCTGAACTACTTAGCCACAGACTGACTTATCTAGTCAACATTCACCACAGTCTTCCTACACACCAAGGAACCATTTGAAGGGCTTCCCATGAGTTTGTTTAATCTGTTCAACAACTATGGGTCTGGCATTAACGGAGCTTACAATTTTATTTGAAAGTATTCAAAATAAACATTTAAATGATCAAGCTCAATATTTTGAAGCTTAATAAAAATAAATTATGTTAATATATACCTCATTTATATATTCTCAGGGTTTCTGGTAGCCATTATTATAAACCTTTATGGACTCAAGAAGTGATGCCTGCAAACGGGAACCTTCTTCCCAGTGTGCCTCATGTTGATCTAAATCCCATCCATTCCTCCTGGGTTTTTTTGCCTCTATAATAATTATTGGACTGCTCTGGCTTCTTCAGTAACTTGCCCTTCAGCCAAATTTGAGGATAAGTCAGTAGTTTTCCTCCACATTTGCACTGATCATATCATAGAGTTATTTCTTTGGGATAGTATGAAGCTTGCATACTTACACTGTTTCTGAAGACTTGGAATTCTAGTGTTCTTAAATCAATCTTTGCCACCTTACTCAAGTTAAACCTAAGATAAAAAAAAGTACATATATTTCTTCATAAACAGCATCATAATTAAAGGGTAATTAGAGTAATTATCAAGTTTGTACTTTATTTGCAAATTACCTTTTGGCAGATTCTGAGGTCAATATTATCAGATGAATAGCCTTCCAAAAATTAGAGGCCACAACTTATAGTAATTATTTTGTTCATTTTTTATTTTTATTTAAAAAAAATTAAAAAAAATTTTTAAAAAAAGATTTTATTTATTTATTTGACAGAGACAGAGACACAGCGAGAGAGGGAACACAAGCAGGGGGAGTGGGAGAGGGAGAAGCAGGCTTCCCGCTGAGCAGGGAGCCTGATGCGGGGGCTCGATCCCAGGACCCTGGGATCATGACCTGAGCCGAAGGCAGATGCTTAACGACTGAGCCACCCAGGCGCCCCTTGTTCATTTTTTAAAACTAAAATATTTAAAAGGTTCCACTTGCTTTCTCTTTATAATCTTTCACTTTTTTATATTTTTCTTTAGAAAGGAGTTCAACATTACTTTTTCTTGTCTTAAATTGAAAACTCTTCTAGATACTTAACACATTATCAGTATCTTTCCCCAGAACGTCCTCTTAATTTTAATTATGGATCTAGAATTTCTCTAAGCCCAATCTCTTACTGTATAAGCTTCAATAAAGTTTTAAATATGTAAAATAAGAATTCAATGCTAATATAGAACATTTTGATTATTTAAAGCAGTGCTTACCTTGATATTAACTTATCTACAAAGACTGAAGGATTCGAATACAAAGCCAGAGGAATAAATTGAATATAGACAGGAACATCTGCAGGATTTTCTAAAGTAATCTCTTCTTCCTTAAACAAAGTTAACAAAACAGTAAATGAAAGGTTTCCACAGTTAAAAGTAAGAGTAGATACTTTATAGCACTATTATGAATTTCCAAAAATCAATGTCACTCTGAATACTTACTGAGGAGCAGTTTGTATTAGTAAGTGGAAATTTCAAGTGCCGGGGTGAGCTAATTATAGAAGGCCAGGAGAGCTCAGCAGTGATTTTTGATAGTATATTTTTTTGAAGGTCTGTATTTACTTCAAATAAAGCACTCAATCTAGAAAAAAATAATTTGTTAGTTACTATATCAAAACGAAATATTTGAGTTTTCTGAATATAAGAAATTCTATTAGGCTTGTATACTTGAGAAATTTTATTCTGGCCCTGAATAAGTACAGGTTTATTTGTTTTGACATTTTATTATGCTTTTAATAGACATGTATAAAGATGTCTCTGTTTTGGCACAAGGAGTTGCCAAAGTCTCTATCACTCATCACCTGTGTTGTTTTTGTACTGAATACGTGAAGGACAGATAACATATGGTGTTAAGGGATCCTAAAGGATCTTGCAGGCTAGTGGAAAGACCTAGAAAGGGTCCTGATGAATATTCATCAGTAGAACTTATGAGAAGGCAGTGCATATGGCTTTTTCCCCACGAGGTAAAAAAAAAAAAAAAGAAGGACAATCTTGATATGCAATGAAGATGTCAGCTGAAGTGGTAATACATATGAGGGTTTTGTGCAGATGTATGTAAAGTTATCAGCAATATTCAGGACCTCATTTGAATATTTCCCTACTTACCAGTATTCATAAGCCAGATGTTTAGAACTCAAGAACATATTCCCTAAGGAAACAATATTACACACAGGGCTAAGGTCCCTGGGCCCAAACACTGAAGCCTACTTTAACCCACAACACTACTGAATTGTGATACTCTAGTATTGGTAAGAGTACAGGTTTTATAAGGCAGGAACAGAAATTCTCTTTAACATGCACAGTGACAAGGTAACACAAAGGCAGGAGCAGGGAGAATGCCACAGTCACTGTGCACCTGGGACATGATGCTATGGGGCAGACGGGAAGCCCAGCTTCTTGGCTGTGGAGTGGTGGGCACACAAGGAGGAAGGTACAGATTTTGGTGGGTGGGAGGTGAAGAGGTTCCTCAGCAACGCTCCAAGTTATCTATTCATAATGTTAACATTTGGAGACTGTCTATACATTGTAAGGTTTGTGATGGAAATGTAAGGGACGAAGAACTAGTGAGTTCATTAGAGGTCCCTCTCTACTTATTTTCACCACTTTAAAGTAGAAATTTAACTCTTTTGCCTTAAGAAAACTTTTGATAGTAGATAGTTCAGATAAATGAAACCCTCAGATTCAATCACTAATGGTCTGAAAAATTTATAGTACTATAAATTATTTTGATACTGATAAATACATCCAAAATAGCCAAGTGAAGAAGATCAGTTTTATCAGTTATTATATTATCAATATTCTAATCAAATTCTCTTCTGGAGCACAAGAAAGATCGTACTTCTACAGTGCTGAGGAAGTGTGTTTCTGCTTTTGAATCCAGGTATGGTAGTGATTTGTCATTAGCATGTTTTCTGCCTGCCAATGACATATGGTTGAGCCTTAGTGAACTGGGCTCTGGTGCCCCCTAAGGGCTCAGCACTTGGAAAGGGAGGAGGCAGTTCTTTTCACAATGAGCAAATGGACACTTGGTCTCCATTGTAGACTTAAACCTAGGAAATGTTTTCTTTGCTTTTACCAGAGGTCAGTGGTAGGTAAAAACTTTCTTACGCAAATGGCTGTATCTAAGGTGAACAGTGTATGCATCCTCTATAAAGATAACTTCAAATAGTTCTTTGATTTTAAGGAAGTATCTAGAGCATGGGAGAAAAGAGAAAAATGGTAGTGTGTATATTTCTGAGCAACATGCAATTAAAATGGCAATTCAAGATGCCTTATTAATAATTTTCTGAAGATGAGGCGTTATTTTCTTAGCTATAGAGAAGTAAAAGAACCTAATTTAAGAGTAACATTTAGAAAGTAGTATCAACAGAGACATTTCAAACTTGTAAAGATAGCTAAACATACTTAAAGTAAAACCACCCACCTATGACCTGAATTTTCCTTTATTCCCATCCATCCTTTGAATAGGCTTTGATGCAAATCCCAGTCAGCATCCCAAGTGTCTTCCTGCATGGCTACACCAGGCTGTACTTTGGGTTCAGCTAAAACAAGGAAACATACATTATGACAAACTCAGCCCTATAATCTATATCCACTTGTCAATTTCCCCTCAGATGATTTCCATAGTACCAAGGGATAGAGATGGACTTTGAAAGTGGCAGCCTTTCATCAAAGAATATTTTGGGTGGAGTGAAGGGGATGAGAGAGAACAGCAAGTTAACTTACATTTGGATAGAAAAGGCAAGCCAACATAGCAATGATCCCCACACTGCAGTCCAGGATCAAAATAAATGTTTGCAATCTACAAAGAGGCACAGGAGAACCATGAATCCCAAATCCACAGAAGGTCACAGTAACACAATACTAACAGATGGGAATCCTCAAATACAATGTTCTCAAACCTTTGACTTTTTTCCTGGCTCCAAGTCTTCCTTATTGCCCCGTAATCGTTTGTAGTAAAATCGCACATCTTCTGACAAAGATCGTATTTGTTGTATCTTTACCTTCTGTGAGAAGGAATTCATAATATTTAAGCTTTGATGAACTATCTTCCCCTGAAGAAAACAAACAAACAAACTCATTAGTATATGGTTGGATTTTCTTAAGAACACACAATTTAGAGCTGACATATTTTTCAGAAACCAAACCCCAAAAGACACTTAGAATTTTTATCACTTGATAATCTCTAATTTTGTAATCAGAGCCCTCCCAAATATATCTATACTTACCTGTGTGTGTGTGTGTGTGTGTGTGTGTGTGTATATTTGTTGTTTTCACGGCCTGTTATACAAAAATTAGCAGGACAAATCTCTGTAATCTTGTGAAAATGAAATAAGAAAGTAAGAAAAACATTCATGTTTGATGTTAAAATAATGAGGCTACCAACAAAGGTAACAGAGATAGCTCTGAATAAAGGAAATGGTCATTGTCAGTTTGTTAAGCAAGGTTTGTTTACGCCAAGGCCAGACTGCCCTCAAAGTATCCAAATTCAGGATGAAATAATTTAGTTCTAAAATCAAAAGCCAAACAAGACAAGGCAAAAAAAAAATCAGATTTATTTTACTTAGAAGTATTTTCTTTTTAAAAGAAAAATATCATTTGTGCCAAAAAGAAATCAGACATCTTCTAAAAATACAGGTTATCAAATATCTCATTAACACAGCAGACAGATTAAATCACCTGATGAGCAATGATTGCTCTTATCAGCTGCATGCTTCTCCCTATGATAGGGTATCAAATTTTAAGTAAAAAATTAAATGATTTAAATGATCCACAATAAGAATTATATTATAATCTTTACTTTCTTTTGAGTACAGAATTTTATCTTATAATCTGATTCCTAGTCATTTGAAGAAGTCTCGAAAATGACCATACCCACTGGGCTAATATCTGGTATTAGAAGACACAGAAGTTAAGAGAGTGCACAGAAAAAAGAGTTGAATGAGAGTGAGGTTAAAAGTAACACTCATCGGGGTGTCTGGGTGCCTCAGATGCTTAATAGCATCTGCCTTCGGCTCAGGTCATGATCTCAGGGTCCTGGGTTCGAGCCCCGCATCGGGCTCCCTGCTCAGCGGGAAGCCTGCTTCTCCCTCTCCCACTCCCCCTGCTTGTGCTCCCTCTCTTGCTGTGTCTCTCTTTGTCAAATAAATAAATAAAAAATCTTAAAAAGAAAAAAAAAGTAATACTCATCATTTGCAGCCCAGCCAGAGGGAAACATAGCAGGAAGGTATCAGAGGTCAGGCATGCTGCTGGGACGGGGAGAACACAGGAGCAGGAAGCACAAGGCCTTTGATAGCCCAAGCCTGGCATCTAACCAGCTGTGTCTTCATGGCATGCACTGGTAATAATCATTTTGCTCAAGTCCATGCCTTGTCTCTCAGGAGTGTGTGTGTGTGCGGGTGTACGTGTGCGTGTGTGTGGCCAGGTGGGTGGGTCAAAAGAGGTAACAGATACAAAAGTTCATTTTACGATGGTATTCAAATATTAAGTATTAAACCACAAGTACTTGAAATGCTAATTTGGATGTACTGTATGCTTCAATTGGCGCTAGTATACTCCACTGGACAAGAGATTTTACAGAATCAGGTGACTGTTATGGAATGAATGTGAACCCCCCCTCCCCTCATTCATATGTTGAAATTCCAACCCTCACCGTAATAGTATTAGAGGTGGGGCTTTTGGGAGGTGATTAGGTCATAAGGGTGAAGCCCTAATGAATAGGATTAATGACCTTAAAAGGAGAGACAAAAGCGCTTGCCCTGCCTCCCTGCTCTTCCGGTTACGTGAGGCTATAGTGAGAAGACAGCCATTTGCAAAACCAGGAAGAATGCCCTCACTGATGCACCTGTACACCGGATCTGCCCGGTGCTTTGATCTTGGGCTTCCCCGAATACAGACCTGTGAGAAATAAATGCTTGTTGTTTAAGCCACCCAGTCTATGGTAATTTGTTATAACAGCCTGACTAAGGTAGTAACATCAAGTTAATTTGTGATTCTAAGTAAATAATCTGGTAATGTAAGCCATCTGAGGATATCTAAAAGTTTGATCCTACTTTGTTCAAAATCAACACCTTTTTTTTATACAGATGCTTTCTGATTTACCATTCATGGGCCTTTCACTGTGTCATCTACTGAATTATTCCCCTCCAGGATTTATGCTGTGTTTAAGGAGATCACTGATTGAAAAGGCAGCTGAAGAAAGGAACAAGGTCTTTTTGGATAAATAATGAAGCTGAGTTCTATATAGTCAGTGCAAAGTGGAATGACAAGACAAAGATTTAATTAATCAAATATGCTGAACCTATGAACTCAAAATTGATCTTTTTAAGGTACTAAATTCTAAATTTAGGTTTTATTATATATAGCATTAAGATTTTTACAACGTACTGTTTTCTCATAAACCACCACATCTCCTTCCACAGGGTAAGGGACACGTCTACATTTGCCCCCAAGTCTCCTGAACTGACCACAACACCTTCCTGCAAAAGGCTGTGGTGGTCTCTTGGTTTCCCCATTTCTTTTCTCTTTATTCTCTAGGTTCAAACTCTAAGTCATATTTTTGACTCTATCTACCCTACCCATACCTGCTTCTACATGCCAATTTCTACATCCTGCTTTTCATTTATGAATCATTGGCTCATTTCCCAATCTAGATAGAAAACTTTTTGAAAGAAGGGACTATTTCTTATTCCTCTTTATACCTCCTATGGAACCTGGTTCAATGTCTTACCTTAAAATAAGCTACGAACAAAGAATAACTGACTTTACTGTTGGATTCTAGGAACACAGAGGTAAAGGCAAAGGAAAAAAATTATAAAAAAAATCTATAAATTAAATCTCTTACTGGAAAGGAAGGTGGAAGAACCATATGTTTTGGGAAGCAAGTCAGCGAACCCACTGCAATTACAGCCTTCACAGGAATTGTTAGGATCTGTGGAGTGAAGCAGACCATAGAAATAAGTGTTTAAGTCTGAGATTGATCTTGACCATTACTGCATTATTTTTGAGGATGTAAAAAAAGTCATCTTGGAACTTATATTAGCAATAACTATCTCAAAAACAATATTAAAATTACCCACGAAAACTGTTTAATCAAAGTACTCCATAAAATGCTCTAAAATACATTTCCATGTATTTTTCAGTGATTCATTGAAAACATGGTAAGACAAAACAATGGGGAAGGAATGAAGAATAGATTTTTCATAACATAGGTTATTTTGTAGACTATTAATTTAACAAAGAAAGTCAAATTGTACTCCTAAAACAGTGTATGTGACACTTCACATTTTCTAGAGTTATACAGTTCTGTATTTTTTGTATGCAGCAATAAATTAACATCAACTTAATTTAAAAAGAGTTGAACATTATAGATGTTGAATATCAACTCACTCTGTATGTAACTCACAAAGATATTTAAGATATTTTTTCCTAATTCTCATTTTTATCCATACTAACAAAAATTTGTCTTAGCTATGAAATGTACTTATTTTTCTCATGAGTGATCAACATGAATTTTTCACTTTTGGAGGTAATTAATTTGACACACTCCTAACAAATCTATTATTATTATATATTATTTACATACATTATTATTATTAAATGATCAGTTCTGTTTATTCTGAATTAGCTTTCTTTCATGTGGGGGTTGTATGTGCTGAAAACAGGAGACCAGTGGAAGCAACTTGTAAATATTAAATTAAAACACTTAAGTGTGGCAGAAATATATCCATTCAAAAATCTCATTGAATGCAACATGTTAAACACCACAAAGAGTCTTTCAAAAGCTCAATGATCTTCACTCTGCCCTTGAACTAGAATGACTCATGTAAATACAATCATAAGAACTCAAATTAAGATGTGATTTCCTGATTGTATCTTCCTTTTTGGAAATATTACACAGGAGTATATTAATGATTACAAAAGAATCAGTGATCTCATTCAGGAATTTCAGTCAAGATCTGTGCAATGCTATAACTATGTGTAAGCAGGTTTCTAACAGAGCAATTATAAATGTGCCAAAGCCATTTTTCTTTTTTTTTAAATTTTATTTTATTATGTTATGTTAATCACCATACATTACATCATTAGTTTTTGATGCAGCGTTCCATGATTCATTGTTTGCGTATAACACCCAGTGAACCATTCAATACATGCCCTCTTTAATACTCATCACCAGGCTAACCCATCCCTCCCCCCTCCTCCCCCCTAGAACCCTCAGTTTGTTTGAGTCCATAGTCTCTCATGGTTTGTCTCCCCCTCTGATTCCCCCCCTTCATTTTCCCCTTCCTACTATCTTCTTTTTTTTTTTAACACATAATGTATTATTTGTTTCAG
Source organism: Phoca vitulina (assembly GCF_004348235.1). Lineage (NCBI taxonomy): Eukaryota > Metazoa > Chordata > Mammalia > Carnivora > Phocidae > Phoca > Phoca vitulina. Next base: position 1,167,652 of record NW_022589801.1, read on the forward strand.
AGGTACAGGTCTGTGATTCATCAGTCTTACACAATTCACAGCGCTCACCATAGCACATACCCTCCCCAATGTCTATCACCCAGCCACCCCATCCCTCCAACCCCCCACCACTCCAGCAACCCTTAGTTTGTTTCCTGAGATTAAGAATTTCTTGTATCAGTGAGATCATATGATACATCTTTCTCTGATTGACTTATTTTGCTTAGCATAATACCCTCTAGTTCCATCCACGTCATTGCAAATGGCAAGATTTCATTTTTTGATGGCTGCATAATATTCCACTGTATATATATACACCACATCTTCTTTATCCATTCATCTGTTGATGGACATCTGGGCTCTTTCCATAGTTTGGCTATTGTGGACATTGCTGCTATAAACATTAGGGTGCACGTACCCCTTCAGATCACTACATTTGTATCTTTGGGGTAAATACCCAGTAGTGCAATTGCTGGGTCGTACGGTGGCTCTATTTTCAACTTTTTGAGGAACCTCCATACTGTTTTCCAGAGTGGCTGCACCAGCTTGCATTCCCAACAACAGTGTAGGAGGGTTCCCTATCCTTGCCAACATCTGTCGTTTCCTGACTTGTTAATTTTAGCCATTCTGACTGGTGTGAGGTGGTATCTCATTGAGGTTTTGATTTGGATTTCCCTGATGCCGCGCAATGTTGAGCACTTTTTCATGTGTCTGTTGGCGGTTTGGATGTCTTCTTTGGAAAGACGTCTGTTCATGTCTTCTGCCCATTTCTTGATTGGATTATCTGTTCTTTGGGTGTTGAGTTTGATAAGTTCTTTATAGATTTTGGATACTAGCCCTTTATCTGATATGTCATTTGCAAATATCTTCTCCCATTCTGTCAGTTGTCTTTTGGTTTTGTTGACTGTTTCCTTTGCTGTGCAAAAGCTTTTTATCTTGATGAAGTCCCAATAGTTCATTTTTACCCTTGTTTCCCTTGCCTTTGGCGATGTTTCTAGGAAGAAGTTGCTGCGCCTGCCGTCAAAGAGGTTGCTGCCTGTGTTCTCCTCTAGGATTTTGATGGATTCCTGTCTCACATTTAGGTCTTTCAACCAATTCTGAGTCTGTTTTTGTGTGTGGTGTAAGGAAATGGTTGAGTTTCATTCTTCTGCATGTGGCTGTCCAATTTTCCCAACACCATTTGTTGAAGAGACTGTCTTTTTTCCATTGGACATTCTTTCCTGCTTTGTCGAAGATTAGTTGACCATAGAGTTGAGGGTCCATTTCTGGGCTCTCTATTCTGTTCCATTGATCTATGTGTCTGTTTTTGTGCCAGTACCATACTGTCTTGATGACTACAGCTTTGTAATAGAGCTTGAAGTCCGGAATTGTGATGCCGCCAGCTTTGCTTTTCTTTTTCAACATTGCTCTGGCCATTCGGGGTCTTTTCTGGTTCCATACAAATTTTAGGATTATTTGTTCCACTTCTTTAAAAAAAGTTGATGATATTTTGATAGGGATTGCATTAAATGTGTAGATTGCTCTAGGTAGCACTGACATCTTCACAATATTTGTTCTTCCAATCCATGAGCATGGAACATTTTTCCATTTCTTTGTGTCTTCCTCAATTTCTTTCATAAGTATCTTATAGTTTTCTGAGTACAGATTTTTTGCCTCTTTGGTTAGATTTATTCCTAGGTATCTTATGGTTTTGGGTGCAATTGTAAATGGGATCAACTCCTTAATTTCTGTTTCTTCTGTCTTTTTGTTGGTGTACATAAATGCAACTGATTTCTGTGCACTGATTTTATATCCTGCCACTTTACTGAATTCCTATATGAGTTCTAGCAGTTTTGGGGTAGAGTCTTTCGGGTTTTCCACATAAAGTATCATATCATCTGCAAAGAGTGAGAGTTTGACTTCTTCTTTGCCGATTCGGATGCCTTTTATTTCTTTTTGTTGTCTGATTGCTGTCAAAGCCATTTTTCTGAAGTTGTTTTTAGTTAAGAGGTTTTGGGTTTTATGAGAAAACTAGGAGCTAATGAACACCAAGATTTTGTAAACTATTCTCAAAAGTTCAGTTTTTAAGGTTTAAGACAAGTAAACTATAACTTTATCAGTAAACTTAGTTGTTTCTATAAAAACAACAAAAAAGAGACTGAATTATCAGAAAAACCTCATTGACATGAATCCTCATAGTCTTTACCTCATAGTCTGTGGTGATCTGTATGGCTCCATCATGAATCCCTTCCAGTTTTTTTGCAGTAAGTTTGACTCTGAACACTGCAAAATAGCCTGAAGCTAATATTACCTGTATGTGGTAGAAATGACATCATTCATTAGCCTTGCTAGTTGCAGTTTCCTACTAAAATGGTAAAGAACACTATTTGTGATGACCTGACCTCCAAATTCTAATATATACTGTATGACACTGAATTACCATACCATCTTGTACAAATATCTCAAAATAATGCCCATTCTTAGATGCTTATTCTACACTTATTCCATGGACCACCAAGAAAACTGGCTCAGGAACAGAGTCCCATCTGCCAAGGTGGAAAGGGGTATGGTCCTCACACATCATGCATGTACCTGCACCGACAGAGAGGGTGAGGGCTGGAGCAAAGGGAGTCAGATCCAAAAAAGTCATCACCAAGACTGATGTCAAGGGACTTATCCTCTTCTTCTAGGGGATTTTTTGGGTTCAGGTCTTAAATTTAAGTCTTTCATCCATTTTGAGTGATTTTTGTGTGTGGTGTGTGACAGTGGTTGTCCACTCTTCTTCTGTCAGCACTTTTCAGTTGTGAAATTCCCCCAAAAAAGTAATTCATTTTGTGAAGATGTACTTTAATAATTAGTTATATTTTATCTAGAATTCATAGTTACCTTAAAATATAAATGTTGATACACCAAACATACTTTCTCCTTTTAAAAAGCATTTTCTGTGTTGGTTTTGTGCAATCCTAAGACTTTCTACTCTACTGTGTAGACTGCCCAAATCAGAACACAGGTCTGAAGAACACAGAATTGCTGGCAATGTGTGTTTCATAAGGAACAGGACAATAATGTAGTTCATAGCTTTGGGTTTTGGGAAAACAGTTGAAAGTTTAAGGGTTTTAAGCTTAAAAAAATTCATTTTGTGGAGTTGCTATTTTGAAGTTGGCACCTCACTACAACTTCCTATTTTAAGAGTTCATAACAATGATCTCATCTTTCTGTCCCTTGTTTTTAAATTTATAGTTTTATATAAAAGCTAATTCTAAAACCCTAAATTGTCAAACAGACTTTATGTTATTAAATGGACCTCTGAAATTTAAATAGTATATGTTAACATATGCTATTTATTGCTAGGAAATGATCCAGATTTCTAGAATTATTAGATTTATAATGTCTTACTAGGAAACAATAAAATTCAAACACCTGGGAGTAGATATACATACGATTTTACTCTAACTTTACTGTTGAAAGGAATACATTAATGGCAGGCTTAATTATTACCCTTTTTCAGCATTCTATTTTTATTAAAAATAAAACCTCAGCTGGAGTGACAAATACTACTTCTCAAGGATATATACTTGTTTTAAAAGGAGGCTTTATTTAATCAAATTTAAAACATTATAAATTATTAAAATAAACAGCCATAAATTACCACCGTTCACAAATATCTGATTATGTAGCATGAATGCTACATAGCTGCAGTTAGAATATACCTTATTTAGTACTGTTTTCTACTTTTTCATAAATCTTCCAAGTTTCTATACACAATCATATTTATTTTTTATTTGCTTCATATTCAATCATAAAATCATGCTTTACTTTTTGTATTTGACTGTTTCCAGGTATTTGAAATTATTAATAACACTATTATAAACATCTTCATTTTCACAGCTCTTAGCTCTTTTAAAAAATTTTTAATACTTTTTATTTATCCTAATATATCCAAATTAGTAACATTTCAACATGTCATCAATATTAAAACATTATCAATATTTTAATATTATTATTAACAGCTTACAGTCCCAAACTAAGTCTTCAAATCTGGTGTGTATTTGACACAAGACATCTTAACTGAGACTAGCCACATTTCAAGGGCTCAGTAGCCACATGTTAATTAGTTCCTACTGTCTTGGGCAGCACAGTTTTCTACCAGTGAGCTTTTAGCTCTTTAAATTACTTCCATGGGAAGAATTCCCAGGAGTGATACATATTGCCAAAATGCCCTCCAAAATAATTATTCTGGAGGGTTCTTCTGGCACAAACTATTTAAATAAATTTTTATAGCTTATGGCAGTCCATGGAAGCGTATCTGTCAACCATCTCTGTGCATAAGGACATTTTCTCCTTTTGTTAGACTGCCCCAAGAAGTTCTATCCTTAACTTACAGATGAGATATGTTATGCCCCTTTTCACACAAGGTAATTCTACTAGTTCTGTTCTGAATTGGTATAAATTCCAAGTTCCACTTCCAGTAGTGGTAAGGGCTTTGACTGATATATCTGTTTTCTCTTGTTTCATGCTCTTTTATGACCAAATGTATGTATTTATAAGACAGAGTAAAAGTACATGGGCAGATCTACAAAGGGATCAAACAAGGTTTATCTCACAGAAAACTGGCCAGAAGTATTCTGTATAATTGAAAACTTTCTACCAATGTGCAGGGCTATCTCTTTTGCCAAGTAAATTCAATGAACACAGGGTTAGTTTAGTATCAATGGGAATTTCTCTTGTAATGACACTTGTGTTACAAAAAGATTATTTAAATTTTCTTTGTTACAGAACCTTTTATGACAGGGTAGAACTTAACTCCTTTGGGTTTCAAGTACCCTCATCATAAAAGGAGGGAGTTGAAGTAGATTGCCCACAAGAACCTTTTAATATTAAATAACTGATGCTATTATGAATCTCATAAAAATATTAGTTCAAGTATGTGTCGTAGGAATAGACTTTTATTTGGGGTTTAAACATACAACTAAGTTTAAGGAAACAATAAGAAAGTTTACTTACTGATGACTGGTCTGATAAAGAGGATTTTTCTAATTCTGGAAGGCTTGCAATTATTGTAGTTCTGTTGCCTCTTTCACTAGCTACAAGTTCTATTGATAAACCGTCTCCTATGATGTGCCAACTTTTTATAGCCAACTTAAAAAAAGAGAAAGGTATGAAAGGGATTATTGTAGCACTAGCATAAAACACTTAAATGTGATTTAGAATAAAAACAGATTTTTTTTTTTTACCTCAATTGGATTGCTGTTTATAATTGCAAATAAAATATTGCTTGCTTCTGTAGCACTCAATATGCCAAAATCTATGAAACGTTCCTCTATTTTGGGGGGTAATACAAAGTACTGAAAAGATATAAAAGAACTAGATTAAACATTAAATCACACTTATATAAAAGCAGGGTATCAAGAGAAAGTAGCTGTATGGACATACTAAGGTTTCTATATTTTATGTCAATATACACATATATACACATATATAAAATATAATTAAGAATTCTGTACAATGAAGTATTATCAGTAATCAGAAATGAAGACATTCATAGTCTCTCTGGAATAACTATTTCTCCTCTGAAGGCACGTAAAAGAAGCAGGAAGCTAAAGTACTAGGGAAGGGTAAGTAAAACCCCAGAGGATTAGTCAAAAAATCCTTGGTCTCAGTAAACATTATGTATTCATGAGAGCAGCCAAAAATACATAATCACTCAAGCAAAACAAATGAAGAAGGAGTGGGATAATATTGAAAAGTCCCTCCAGCTCTGAAATTCTTATTGATGTTGGCTTTTTGGGGAACTACATCTCTACATGTTCTAATTTTCTTTTTATCTTTCATATCTCTCATCAGTTTTATTTTTTATCTAAAATTCTTTCACTGATTATCCTAAGGATAGCTTAGTTTGGATTTTTTTTTTCTCCTGGCTTATTTTCTATATTAGAAAGACCTTTATTCTTTCCTGCTATTCCAACTGTGTGTCTTTACCACTTTACTCTCTTCTTTATTATTTGGTTCTTTTCTTTACGCTGTATTTCCTGGTTTTGGTCACCACCTCCTTAGTTTCTTCTTTGCCCTCCTTGTATTATTTTTTCCTGCTTATTATTTTCCTCCACTTAGTGTTTGTTTTCAGTTTCCCCATGATTGTAACAGTTTAAAAGTAAAACCAAGAGAAAGCACAACATGGAAAATACCTAAGTGCCAACTGTAACAAAAGGATTCATCTGTGTCACGACAAGAGATGGCTACTGGGAAGGATGAAAACCAGTTATCTTGAAAGTACTGAGAGGAGGGATTAGAGCAACTTATAGAGCTCATGTACAGAAGCAGTACAAAATGATTGCCTAATAATACCTGAACACACAAAAGATGGCTGGGAACTTAAATTTTAAAGGTACAACATACTTACATCTAAAAAGCCTGTATATACCCTCACAGGTAAATGAAATTTAGAAGCATTGGTAATAAGTAAAATATTGTTATCTATGTGCATGGATGATGTGGAGGGCATAAAAAACAGTGTAAAAATGTATCCTGATTCATTTGGAAGAATTAAGACTGGTTTGCTGAAGTTGTGAACCTAGGAAATGAGGGGAGAGAAAAAAAACAATGGGTCAGCATCATCTAGTTGGTAGATCAGTAAAATGAAAAGTATGAGGGTTCCCAGACATACTTTAAACATTGTTTTGGCTTCTTCTGGTAGCAACACATCATGAATGAGGATTGCAAAGCTGAAAGTGTTAGTCAGGTAAATTGGCCTTTCCACGGGGTCAGCAGGACTGTCTCGGATGTGAAATAATGTGGCAGCATGATCAAATCCCAAATAACTATTTGAAAAAAACATAAACAAAATAAATCATTTTTATCTCTATGCGTTAATTTAAAATCCAAGTTCTTCTGTTGTAATAATTTTACATTTAACATTAAGGACTGTTACTTGAGAATTAGAACTATGAATATTTTAGAGCATGAGCACATGATTTAAAACAAAACTTAGATTGCAAAATATCGACATGTAATATAAAGAACTATTCTCTATTGAATTATATGCAATCAAACAATTAAAATCAAGAATGTATTAACAGCAAGTTTTAAGCTACTTAAAAAAAATCATGTTTATCATTTAATTGCAACCAGCTTTGTTAAAATAAGTTCCTACCAAGTTGGATATTAAACTATTATTGTTTCAAGTGTAATCCAAAAATGAACTACATATATTGTTACCCATTTATAAAAAGTTGTAATTCTAGAACACTGTTTACAAGTTTATAAAGGAAGATAAATGATTTTGTTTCAAGTGACAATATACTTTAATAACAAGCCACAACCACTTGTATGTTACAAAACCAATTACAGAAAGGAAATAGCTCCAATGATGTAAATGTTATTTAAAAATCATAGATTCCTTTTTCTATTGTATTACTGAATCACTAAGACTTCATTTAAGCCCAAATCATATCATCCCATTTACCTTTTTCTTCTAAAAAAGTAAAAACAATAAAGTGGAAGTTGATCTTTTCAACAAAAGTTCCATGGAGCTTATGTAAATTTGGTTACTACTTTTGCTAAGGTCAATTAGTAGGAAAACAGAATTTACTGATTAATGAAAAGTTATAAAGCTTATTTTAAAGAGAAACTCACCCATCTAAAACTTCTGCTTGATATGGTATTTCGAGTTTAGAATAACTCTTTTCCTTTGCTTTAACAGTTATTTTCCCAGAAAACTGAGATGGTTTTTTTGCCTTTGATGCTAAAAGGAAACATAAAAAATTATCTCTGTCACCTTTTGCTACCAGAGTTTCTACAGAGGAGGAGAGTGACTTGCTGTAGACTGACACAATCTTTTAAAAGCATAGTTGAGCTTTCAGATTGGCAAACAGGAGACTTTTACAACATTTTACATTAAATATCACATTTTTCATCCAAAAAAGGGAAAACTACTTTAATTTTCCTGTAATAGGATTAAACAGATAAGGAATTAGCAAGTGAACACAATCTAGGAGGAAAAACACTGTATTTGAGCTACTTCCCTAGAGCCCTAAGCTGTGGCTTTCCTTACACCAGGACTTCTCACCCTGGGCACTATTAACATTTTAGGCCAGGTCAGTTCTTTCTGGGGTGCAGGGGCTGTCTGTCCTGTGCACTGGAGGATGCTCAGCAGCATCCCAAGCCTCTGCGTGCTAGACAGCAGTAGCAGCCCCCCAGATGAGACAACCAACAATGTCTGTGGCCACTGCCAAATGTTCCCTGGCCTGGGAGGCAAAACTGGCTCCCATTGAGAACCACTGGTTTACAGCTGTATTAAGAAATAACATTCCTTGTATGCCAGAGTCTTGTTATAAGTATCATTCAAGTAGCAGGGTACGAGAAGTGTCAGGTGTTGTGAGCTCTGACTTCCTGTATTAGCCAACCCTAACTCCTAGTATAAGACTCTCCCTGCCATCATATTGTCCTCAGAGATGAAGTAAAATCTTTCAATTTTGTAGCAGTTATGAATAATTCCATCTGGAATTGCAGAAATAGACTCAGTTGGATCCATTCTGGGTACCCATTAGATGTTCCTTTCAAAGTAAATAAAGAAGCTGTTTATCCCGTTTAAGGTACTTCTGGAACACTTCTAGTTAGGAGAAGAACTTATGTGAGTTTTGCAAATGTGTGTTATCCAACTTTAGCACAAAAAAAGACAAATAAAAAAAATGGTATGACATCTAGTATATGGCTATGTACAGTGATTTGAGATTTTATTTTTTTTAAAGATTTTATTTATTTATTTATTAGAGAGCGAGCGAGCGAGCGAGCAACAGCATGAGAGGGGAGAGGGTCAGAGGGAGAAGCAGGCTCCCCGCTGAGCTGGGAGCCCGATGTGGGACTCGATCCCAGGACTCTGGGATCATGATCTGAGCTGAAGGCAGTCACTTAACCAACTGAGCCACCCAGGCGCCCTCAGATTTTTAAAACTCCCATTAATCTTCATTCCTTTCTGCTTGCTGTGTAGCCATTACTGGGCTTATTATTTTAGGAGGCTGTACAATATTCCTACTATGCACTGGGGTGGTAGAAGGGGAGGTGGGAGGTGAAAGGTGGAAGGATTTTCCCATGATAATAAAGACCACTTTTAAGAAATGTAGCATTTACTTTAAAAGATGCTTTTCCTTTTATTAATGTTACATAATTTAAGAAATACTTTTTTTAGAGTCTGTGATCTCAGAAGAACCAACATTACTGACATTCATTTATCACACAAAGGGAAACATTCACTGCGTTGTCGGTTCAGGAGCTGGAGAAGAAGAGCTTGGGGTAACTATATAGCACACCTGCTCCTGAGGCACACTCCCCCACTGCTTGAATTTATCAGAAGGATGGATCCGAAAAGTTCTCAGGGTCAGGGATTATTACTGGCTGCTCTCCTTGGTGAGAGAAGAGAATGCACTTGTTGATGTGGATACTGGTAGACATGACTGTGGTATCCCAGCAACAGAGAAGACAGTTTATCACAGATTTGGAAATAACTGGGGCATCAAAACCTTCTACAATACTCTTTTCTGATAGCTGTGTTATGAAAGTACGTCACATATTTAATCTTGATTTCTTCGGGAGTTTTCTCTGAGCTCATAGGATGAACACTAAAGCTTGGCACCCAGCCTGTGCACTGCTCCAGATCCTCCCCAGAGCTCTTCATGTACAAGGAGTAAGCACAGATGCTCTCACAAACACTGCAGAGTCTTCCAGTATTCTGCTGCACTCAGTAGGGCACAGTGATCAAATGCTCTCTTCTGATGAGGAGTGTAGCTGTGAAATCTGGGCTATGAGCAGAGGTGGCTTCATCATAAAGCCGAAGTGTAAGCTTCAGGGCTCCTTACTTGCAAGAGCCCTTACGAGAAAAGTCCCATTTGAGTGTCAGTTCTCATTAAGTACAGTTAAGCAGCCATTAAATCATTATTTAAAAAAATTTTGTGACAGCAAACTAAATAAATGTTCTAGTAAAGTGGACAAAGCTGAATAAAAACATGCTTTTAAAATATGTTAAAGTCTGGGTTAACATTTCAAATGTCAAAATATATAATATACATATCTGAAATAATAGTTCTCTAATTTGACAATGCTATCATAAAGGCTATTATTTTAGGTTAGGCAGAACTGTCTGCCTTGTTTAAAAAGTCAATATATGAAACTGTTATGGAGAATATTTCTATTCTCAAATTCAAACATGCTTCTGAAATTCAAATACATTATCACTCAATTACAAAAAATAATGACTTCATAATTAAGGCAAAGCTTACTAGGTATATATGTGAAAACCCAGATTACAAAAATTTAATTCCAATCCTAATGTATTTGCTAATATGAATTTCAGTTTATGAACTTGCATTTTCTTTCATGAAGCAATCAAATAAGAGTTTGTGATGGTTTATAAGATAAACAAACCTAAGCAGTAATATAAAATCTGACTACAAAATGGTCAATGTTTCTACATTAAGATGTCAATATACATGCCTTCTGGTTTATCAAAACAAGATCACTTCATTAGAGAAAGATGAATACTTACCATCAAAACTAATACTTGCAACTTTGGTATATTTACTTTCTGAAGCTTTCAATGTAATTGGTTTAAAGTGTACCGTTACAGCATCATTTTGTGGTGTAGGTCGAACACTCTGCAAACAGAAAAATATATATAGCATTATTTTAGTCCAATGTTCAGTTACATTATACTGGAGAGTGTACTGAAAAGTGAAGCAGAATCAAAATTGGAAAAGTTTAACTTTACATGTCCCCTTTAAATAGAGTAGGCCAAACTGACACAAGTTCACATTAATTTCACTAGAATATCTTCATGAAATAAAAGGATGGCCAGAGGAAAAGTATATGATAGGTAAGTGAGTGTAAAATCTAGAGACAAACTAGTACACTAGGTATGAATACATAAAACAGAAAAGAAAGGTATTTATTTTCTAAACAAGTGCCCAATTAATATATGAGAGAAGGAGACGTGAAGATTTATGATAGGGTCCCTCTTCAAGAACTCCACAATACCAAATGTAATATCCTGACTATATGAAGAATGAACATGAATTTGGGAGCCAGTACCCCTCTGCCAAAGTAGTTTTGCAGATCCCCCTTTTGGTGGTACTTTCTCTATGTCTCTAGGGCGCAGCTGTGCAAGTGAGGCAGGCCGCTGTCACCGGGCAGGGCTGCGCTCCCAGTTGCCGGCCTGAGCAGTGGGGCAGACTGAAGAGCTGCGTAGCTTGGAGAGGTCAGAACAGTTTAAATTTAAAAAATAAGATCTTTCTAGTCAACAACTAAGCCTATAATAACAAACACAGTAAAAGCTTGCACTTTTGGAGCAAGCTAGAAAAATAAATGCATTTTACATTTTAAGATGCAGTTACTTTTTTTTTTTTTAAAGATTTTATTTATTTATTTGAGAAAGAGAGAGCAAGAGAGCAAGCACAAGCAGGGGAATGGGCAGAGGGAGAAGCAGATTCCCCGCTGAGCAGAGAGCCCGATGTGGGGCTGGATCCCAGGACCCCGGGATCATGATCTGAGCTGACGGCAGACACTTAACTGACTGAACAACCCAGGTGCCCCAGTTACTTTTTTATTATCCTTACTGACACAAAGCATTTTTCATTGGAAGGAACCTTAAAGATCCCAACCTGCTTCCCTGTTTTACAGATGAAGAGAATCTTGCAATATGGAGTGATGTTTCAATAGCTAGGCATCAAGAGGTGGGGCTGGAAACCAGGTGTCCTGACTTGGTCCAGGGTCTGGGCCCTTTACTTGGCATCCTATTGCCTAAACATGTGTCAATGAAGTCATGGTATTGTACACAAATCTTGATCAATAATCTTCCTTTAGAATTCAATTAGAATCTTACTTGGGTCTGAATTTTGGTTTTGGCTGAATTTTCAGGGGCTTTATAAACTTGTTGTCAAGGCCTGATGCCTCCCATAGAAAGAACACAGTTCTCTTCTGTGACACTCACCAGGTGCGCCTGCTAACACGGGTGCGGTCAGATCCTTGCACGTCACCAAGTTCTTCCCCCTGGCTCCCTACACACCCTTTCAGTTGATCCATAAAAGTGGAATCTGACAAAACTGAATGAAGGGCAGTTGCATGAAGGCACAAGAAGCGCCTGAGAAGAGTATGAAGAAAAACTGCTCCTTTTGGGGAACCCTCCTACACTGTTGGTGGGAATGCAAACTGGTGCAGCCACTCTGGAAAACAGTATGAAGGTTCCTCAAAAAGTTGAAAATAGAGCTACCCTAAGACCCAGCAATTGCACTACTGGGTATTTGCCCTAAAGATACAAATGTAGTGATCCGAAGGGGTATGTGCACCCCAATGTTTATAGCAGCAATGTCCACAATAGCCAAACTATGGAAAGAGCCCAGATGTCCATCAACAGATGAATGGATAAAGAAGATATGGTATATATATATATACAATGGAATATTACTCAGCCATCAAAAAATGAAATCTTGCCATTTGCAATGACGTGGATGGAACTAGAGGGTATTATGCTAAAAGAAATAAGTCAATCAGAGAAAGACAAGTATCATATGGTCTCACTGATATGAGGAATTTGAGAAACAAGACAGAGGATCATAGGGGAAGGGAGGGAAAAATGAAACAAGATGAAACCAGAGAGGGAGACAAACCATAAGAGACTCTTAATCTCAGGAAACAAACTGAGGGTTGCTCGAGTGGAGGGGGGTGAGAGGGATGGGGTGGCTGGTGATGGACATTGGGGAGGGTAAGTACTATGGTGAGCGCTGCGAATTGTGTAAGACTGATGAATCACAGACCTGTACCCCTGAAACAAATAATACATTATATGTTAGTTAAAAAAATTAAAAAACAAAAAACAAAAAACAAAACAAAAAACTTCTCCTTTTGCCTTGTGTCCGAGATCATAGTGAACAAAGCTGGTTATACACATAATGATCACAAATACTGCTTTTACACCAGATGGCAGGGCACCTCCCCTCTCACTGCTGGTTTGTCTTTATTGGGCCTGAAATGATGGCCCTAAGGGTGGTTCTGCAGTTCTCTGAGCTGGAAATCTTAATAGCCTGAGCTCTTGGCCTCAGACTTTCTCAGTATTTTATCTTTCTTCTGAATTTCTCATTTGTTTTTGAATCTCTAATTGGGGCTTCAAATGGATTTGTTCATATTGATATATTTATCATCAATAAGCTTGCTGTCAGTAGCAATCATTTAAAATGCGAATCTCTTCCTTCCTTGAAGGTTGTGTGAGCATGGGTGTGTTATTTTTAAGAATAAAACAAAACAGTTTGACCTGTGAGATAAACTACAAAATGGAAAGGTTTCATATACTATACTACTACACTAATACTTCTTCCAAAAGAAAGGAAAGCAGTACAGAGTATATGTGACAGTCCCATAGTGACTGGCTTATGCAACAAAAGATATTAACTATTTCACTAGAAGTGTCAGTTTGAGTAAGCTGCCCATCTACTCTGGGCCTTATTTTTCCTGCTTGTAAAACACTAGGATTGGATTAGGTATTTTCTCAGATTCCATCTATCTACAAAGTTTTGTGATTCTATTAATTTTGTTTTGTTTTTTTTTTTTTCAAATGAGGCACCTTTATCCTGAGGTCAAGATTTGTTAGAGGGATGATCAGATAAAGCTCTGTAGTTTGCAGGACTTCCACATGCTCTACTGAACGTGACAGAGCTGCAATGAAACCTTGACCATTTTCAAACATGCTTAAGGTGGCAGTTCAGTAGTAACAACCACAACACTTTTTGAGTGTTATCAGCCTGCACAAAACCTTACCAGAAATAGCTAAGCAATGGTATTTATTAAAATATAGTCACTGTAAGTTGTTGGTGGGAATGCCAACTGGTGCAGTCACTCTGGAAAACAGTATGGAGGTTCCTCAAAAAGTTAAAAATAGAGCTACCCTATGAGACCCAGCAATTGCACTACTAGTATTTACCCTGAAGGATACAAACATAGTGATTCGAAGGGGCACACGCACCCCAATGTTTATAGCAGCAATATCCACAACAGCCAGACTATGGAAAGAGCCCAGATGTCCATTGACAGATGAACGAATAAAGATGTCGTATGTATATACAATGGAATATTACTCAGCCATCAAAAACAATGAAATCTTGTTTGCAACGACGTGGATGGAACTAGAGGGTATTAGGCTAAGCAAAATAAGTCAGAAAAAGACAAATACCATATGATTTCACTCATATGTGGAATTTAAGAAACAAAACAGATGAACATAGGGAAAGGGAAGGAAAAATTAAATAAGATGAAAACAGAAAGGGAGGCAAACCATAAGAGACTCTCAACTATAGGAAACAAACTGAGGGTTGCTGGAGGGATGGTGGGGGGGATGGGGTAACTGGGTGATGGGCATTAAGGAGGGCACTTGATGTAATGAGCACTGGGTGTTGTATGCAACTGATGAATCACTAAATTCCACCTCTGAAACTAATTACAATATATGTTAATTAAATTGAATTTAAATAAAAAATCTATGGGCTACAGGAAACAAATTGAGGGTTTCAGAGGGGAGGGGGTGAGGGGATGGGTTAGCCCGGTGACGGGTATTAAGGAGGGCACGTATTACATGGAGCACTGGGTCATGGAACACTACATCAAAAAACTAATGATGTACTGTATGGTGACTAACATAATAAAAAAAATGAAAATTTTATCAGTAATATTTTGTTAATAAAAAAATTAAAAATATATAGTCACTCTAAGTAGTAAGATCTTAGAATACTTGATGAAAAATGTTTTTCTTACATGAAACATATTACTTTAAGATTTTCCTTACCAGAGGAAAATTTTTATATTCAGTATTATTACCCTTATATATATATATTACACCAACTGTAAGTAAATATTCAATTGACTTATGTTTTATATGAATGATCTAAATTGTTCACTTATTATCATTAAAAAAACCCAACCCTAAACCAGTTAAAATCCATTTTCCAAGGAAACAAAAACAAAGCCAAACAAACAAAACACTTAAATAGTTGACTCATTCTGGTGGGTTTAAAGGAAAAATAATACATAATCATTAACTTGTATTAAGCATATTTATACTAACAATCTGTTTTAGTATCAGTCACTAACTGTTGCTTACTAAAGATAATTGAGAAGTGGAAAAAATATGGCAAGATTCCCAGGAAAGGCAGCTTGCACATGTTCTAAATATAATTCTACCCTTTTCTCACGATATTCATACCCAACTAAAGCTCAGTAACTCTCAAGTGAGATTCAAAGGCCCAGGACACTCTAAAACTACTTACAAAAACATTTGAGCAAGTAAGGAAAATAAGCTTCCAGAATGTAACAATTGTATTTTTAACAACAGGTACACAAGTTCACTAAAGCTCATATCAAGCTGACAGTGGTAAAACTGACAAATATATCTGTGTTTCTTATTCATTATCAGTAAGGAAACTTTATGCAAATGTTCCTCTTAAGATATCTCAAGCAAATTCATTCCATCATTTATACCACACTGATGTTTTTTAAGTGCTGAGGAAAATCATATTCTCAGAGTTACATTATAGACAATGTCAGGTAGGCTTGAACCTGGGCATCTTGACCACTTGCAGGTAAGAAATTTTTATTTTGAGACATTTGCTTCAGGAGTCCCATATCTAGAAAGATGAAGAGACTCTGAATTCCTTGAAGGGGAATTAAAAAACCCTCCAGCTTCTGGTAATGCCTAGCTCATCCTAAGATGTTATATATTTGTGAAATGGACAGAGTTCATCCAGAGGTAAGGACACTTAAAAATGTGTCAGTCTCTATGTCTGGCATACTATGCAGAAAAATAGAGGAAAAAACCTTAGGAAGCTCTCTGAAAACTCAGTTTGCATGGTAGATGGGCTTGTCCCCTGGCTGATAAGTAAGAAGTCTAAGCTAACATCTCAAGTGGACCAGTGCAACAGATTACTAACTCTTTGCAGTGCATTCTCCACCTTTACAACACATAAATCAGATGTCACTCCCTTGCTTAAAATTCTGTAATTTGCTGTTGCACTTAAAATAATCAAAGCCCAGAAAGCCACAATTAACTCTCCAGCCCTCACCTTTTACATTCAACCCTTCCCTGTTTCCCATGACATCCAAAGCTGTTCCTGCCTCAGGCTTTTGCACTTGCTGTTCGCTTTGATGGGAACGTTTGTCTGCCAGCTTCTCTTACAGGTGCCAACTTCTTACTCTTCAGTTTTTACCTCAAACGTCAGCTCCTCAGAGACAACCCTATCTAAACCACCTCCCTCCCCCCACTTATATGCCATTCTGTTTCTTTTTTTGTTAGAACTTGGTCCGATTTACAATTATGTTGTATACTTGTCATCAGTCTCCCAGATAAAAAGTGAGCTCAATAGGGGCGGAAACCTTGGTTGTCTGATTTACTGCTGTGTTCTCAGTACCTAGCACAGAAGCTGGCATATAGTTGACGCTCATTAAATATTTACTGGGTGAATAAGGAAGAATGAATGAGGAAGTAAGACAAAACTACCAAAACACTGGCAGAGTTGAGGCTCTGGATATTAGAAAAAATACTACACAGGGAGCTACAAATGCAGATATACAGACAGATATTATAGATCAATAGATTTTTAGTAGAAATACCGAATATGAAATTAAAACGATATATTTGTAAAGACTTGATGGGTGTCATTATATACTAACATACTTTCAAGTAATTTTTGAGTTCTTATGGTTGAAAAAGTTGCTTTAAAAAAAAAGCTCCGATTCATTTTCCTTCTTTGGAAAACTAGAACCTGTGTATGTTATAGGGCTGTTGTATTAAATAAGGTAATCCATGTAAAGAACCTAGCATAGTGCCTGAGCCATAGTAAGAACAAAAATGTTGACTTATAATGTATCCTAAAACTCCCTAAGAGAAAGGAGGAACATTAGCCTCTTTCCTTCTCTGTTATAACTGAATTGAATACTATGGTATTTTTTCATTCATATTCTTACAATTAATTGATAATTTCATTTTTAAAGAAAATGTTTATTGAAAAAGACATTTAAAAAAAAAAGATTTTATTTATTTATTTGTCAGGGAGAGAGAGAACACAAACAGGGGGGAGCGGTGGGTAGAGGGAGAAGCAGACTCCCTGCTGAGCAGGAAGCCTGATGCAGGACTCGATCTCAGGATCCCAGGATCATGACCTGAGCTGAAGGCAGATGCTTAACTGACTGAGCCACCCAGGCATCCCAAAAAAGACGTCTGTTTTGGCCCGTTCATTGTATGTAAAAAGTTAGACAAGATTGCTTGGGCTAAGTAAAGGCATTTTCCCATCACATTTGGAGAAGTGACTGCAGGCGTGAAGTCTGCCCAACATGAAAGTTCTCATAACGACCATGCTCTATGCAATGGCGTCCCACAGATGGAAGAAACCAGTCATGGACAAACAGCATGGAGAACACACAAAAATAAAAATGATCTGACATCTTGAACCGAGGCAATAGCCAGGTGATCCATCAATGACAGCCAATGTCTGCCCTACAGGCGAAGAGCTGCCTTCTGCAGCAAAAGAGGAATCTCCAAATGTGCTGCCAGGAAGCTGTGCGAGGAGATGCTTTCCCAGTGGAGAAAGCACTTGAGCTTAGCAGAGAGAGAAAGCGCTGGGAGCAGCGGTGCATATACTACCACGGATACAGTAAATGTGCTCTACGTAGCCAACTGGGCTAAAGGAGAAATCAGTATCAAAAAGTGCAAAGAAGATAAGTAGGTTGTAGCCAAAGCAATCTAAACAAATCCAGCAGAAGGAATTATACTCTATTACGGAGGAAACTCGGATAAACTGACTCAGAGAATTTTGAACAAAAAGAATCACAATTCTGGGTAAAGAAAGATTTTAAAATGTTGACACAGAGCAGTGATACCGAGGCCTTTGCATTTCACTGACTGGTAAAACCTAAAATGTGTGTGTGTGTGTGTTTATGGTTGGGGAGGGAAATCTAACAGATTTTCTAATTTTTCGTTTGCAAATGTGAGGATGATGGTGGCAAGGGAACAAAGGGTATCTCCTACTCTCTACCATCTTTATTCATCAGATAAAGGATGTTTTAATGGCAAAGAAAAATAGAGAAAATTAACAAAACCAAAAATTAGTTCTTTTAAAGATTTTATTTATTTGAGAGAGAGAGAGAGTGTGAGCATGCACAGCAGACTCCCTGCTAAGGAGGGAGCCCAATGTAGGACTTGATCCCAGGACCCCAGGATCATGACCTGCGTCGAAGGCAGACGCTTAACTGACTGAGCCACCCAGGTGCCCTCTTTCAAAGGATCAACAAAAGTGACAAACCTTTACCTAGACTGACCAAAACCACTTTTTAAATACTATTGAGAAAACTAAATTACTAAAATCAAGAATGAGGGGCGCCTGGGTGGCTCAGTTGTTAAGCCTCTGCCTTCGGCTCAGGTCATGATCCCGGGGTCCTGGGATTGAGCCCCGCATCGGGCTCCCTGCTCAGCGGGAAGCCTGCTTCTCCCTCTCCCACTCCCCCTGCTTGTGTTTCTTCTATCGCTGTGTCTCTCTCTGTCAAATAAATAAAATCTTAAAAAAAAAAAAAAATAAAATAAAATCAAGAATGAAAAATGGGATGTTACTACCTACTTCACAGGGACAAAAGAATCATAAGGGAATACTATGAACACTGGTACACCAACCAATTAGAAACTTGAGACACAATGACAAAATCTCTAGGAAGACATAAGCCACTGAAAGTGAGGCAAGAAGAAACAGAAAATCTGAATAGCCCTAAAGAGACTGAATTTTAAAACTTCCCACAAAGAGAAGCCCAGGCCCAGAGGACTTCACTGGTGAATTCTACCAAACATTTAAGAGGAATTTAACACCAGTCCTTCACAAACTCTTCCCAAAAATAGAAGAGGAGAGAATACTTCCCAACTCATTCTATTGGAAAACAACAACGACAACAACACAGCTATCTACCACCTTTATAGGACAACAGATATTTTAATGTAGAACAAAGAAAAAAGTATATTATTACAGAACAGTCCTTGTCCAGAAGGGTGTTCATATTAACATACATACAGCTCACATTTTTATAAACATTACACTGTTCTTATTTTGCTCATTTTTCCATAGACTTGTGCAAATGTCAATATAGTTAAAAGAGACAAAACCACCAGTCCCTAACCCCTCAATATATAACAATCAGCATTATGTATTCAGGAAAATGTAATTAATTCTTGCTATAAATAGGAATTACAAAGAAATCATACAACAGAAACATTCACTGTAATATTTTCTTATGTAAAAGGTCATTACTGGAGAATGTGCTGATAGTTTCATTCCATAGAGACTTTGATGACAATCTTTTCAAAAACTGAATTAAAAATCAAGAAAGTCACTGAATCAAAAAAAAAATATATTTTTAAAAGCAAGCATATAAAAATATATGCACTAAAGTTGCTATTTAAGAAGAAAAATAACAAAAATGAGATATAATGCTGTTGCTCATGCTTTTGTGTTTTGTTTCAATGGTCAAAAGAAGCTGTTCCTTGTCATCTGTGGTAGAGTCTCTTGAGGACCCCCGAGGAGGACAGGTGTGAATAACATCAGACCCAGGCAATTGCATCACAGGTCTCTCTCAGCCTGCCAACAGTGGACAGGCAGGAACTCCAAGTAGGGCAGTTTCAGCCCACTGTAGAGTGGGGGAAGCTCTCTACCAGACCCCATTCCCCTAGTTCTACTTAGTAGGAAGAAATACTAGGTCAGACAGCAGGACACTGCCTGGACTATGATCAGTGAGCATAGTTACTGTGCATTAAATTATGGTTGCCCAGGGGCGCCTGGGTGGCTCAGTCATTAAGCGTCTGCCTTCGGCTCAGGTCATGATCCCAGGGTCCTGGGCTCGAGCCCTGCATTGGGCTCCCTGCTCCGTGGGAAGCCTGCTTCTCCCTCTCCTACTCCCCCTGCTTGTGTTCCCTCTCTCTCTGTGTCTCTCTCTGTCAAATAAATAAATAAAATCTTAAAAAAAAAATATGGTTGCTTGGGATGACCGTCTCTCACTCTCTCATTTAGGGTTTGTAAGCTCTCCTCTCTTTGGTCTACTCTACCAGCTGGCTATACATTCTGGGTTTGGCCATGGATGGACAAAGGTCCCTTAAGTCTCATGCCCGTTTGATGTATCTCATTTTATCAGAGTTCTCTGAATTTAGGCTTCTGACATTAGCACAGGCTATAATAAAAATGTACTGCTTTCTTCTTCCATTATTCCCTATATATGTATCTTGGGGACTTCACCAGGAGGTAAGGTTGTTTTTTCCCCTAAAATTGTGTAATGGCTCCCCAACTCTACTGTAAGGCCTAAAAGTCACTTGTTCTATGTGCATGTGTGAGGGGAAGAGAGGACCCTGGTTTGTAGTCTGCTATCTACTATGCTGTAGTAGCTGCCGGTTAGAAGGGTACCTTGGACAAATATTAATAGCATTCTCATGTTACCTACCATGTCTCTGTGCTTTATTATTATTTCTCTTCCCAACTCATCTGAACCCTTTCTTCCCCCTCTCTTTTTACTTACCCATACCTTATGTCTAACAACTAAACCTGATGGAATCCTTATAACCCGTTTTTCTTTGCACATGGCACACATCCTAGGATTTATCAGAATCCACACGTCTCTTATATGACTCTGCCTAAAGAAGAACCTCAGGGACTTTGGTTCAGACTTAGCTTGGGGAAGATCACGTACTTTCCTTCTCATCTTTAAAATCTAGTGGTTAGAGGCAGAATAGGTTTCTCACATCACACTTTGAACCCAAGTGTCACTAGGCCACCATAAAACAGAATCCTTTAGAGGTTTAATTATTTTTAACTTTGTCATAAGTTTAAAAACAAAGAATATATAAATTAGGAGAAAAGAAGTAAAAACTTACTGTTATTGGTACATCTTTTGTTCCTGAATTTAATAAATGAAGGTTTAAAACTTTTGGTAGATCTGTTAAAATTGAAGAAAAGAAATATTTCTTTAACAGGTGTGCTTTACAGCAAGTTATAATTTTTCCCTTATTAGATACCAGATTGAATCTATTCTAGAACGTGAAAAAGAACTACAATCACATTAATAAAAAGAATGTGATTCTACCTAACTCATGGATAGCAGTCACCTTACTCATAAGGATACTGTGTATTACAAGAACTGCCCCCTCCTAAATAACCAGAAAAACAAAACAAAACATAATTTTTTAGTGGAATTAGACATTACTAATCTTTCGTTTTCCAGCAAAGCATAAGGAAGCAAATTAATAATATGCAATGTGAAATTATCACATTAAAACCGAATCTAATTTTCAAAAAGGGGTCTTCAATCCTAAACAACCAAATTCTAATTACACATGGCCCACAGAAATCCCAAATTATAAGTATTTCTATTTTTTCCTTAATAAATCCTTTAACTTGAGTGATCTCAGTTTTAGAATTTGAATACTTTCTTTGACCATCTGGGACAAAATCTAACGTTATTGTAATATAACTGAATAATTAATAATAATAAAATTAATAATATAATGGAATAATCCATTACTAAGAAAGAATCCAGAAATAAAGCTTTTTATTTCCTTTATTTTACTATTAAAAAAAAGATTCAGCATAACTGAATATGTGACAAACTAGATTAAAAAACTCAGAAACTATACCTTCTGCCTCAGTCTTCTGTTTAGAAGACTTCACTTATCTCATGACCTTGCTTTCCCACCTGGTAAGCAATGGTGTCCCTCAGAGGAATGGGGTATGAACCCGTGAGGGCTCTGAGTTCCCAACAGTAGGTTTCTACGAGATCATGTAACCTATTGAAAGGTAACTTTCAAAGCTGAGTTACCAAGGAGTTAAAGTACAGCCAGCCATTCAGCATTGAACAGAGGTTTTTTTTTTTTTTTTTAAGACTTAGAAAAATACTGTCTCTTTTCTTTACCTTGTGTTCGTAGTGTACCAAAATCTAACATTTCGGTTGAGGAATAAATTCCAGGGGCTTGGAAAAGAGAAAAGTAAACCATTAGATATTACTTTGCCCAGAGTAAGATGTATTGAAAACCAAACAAACATACATTTGCAGCTCCTTCAATTTTCTACTAACCTGTTGTAACTTCAACCTCAACAGGAAGAATGATAAACTCTGTGCTGTCTGAAGCATTAGTCTTTATTCTGATGAAGGCTGTGTGATTATCTGCTTCTCTGGATGAAAAGCTGGCTCTCATCACTCCCTTGGTTTCATAAGGAGGAATCTCCTGACAAGTTAACAGACCATAATGTAGCACAGCTTTTGTCATGTTGCAAAACCACCATAGTTTAATGAATAAGATGACAATGACTGAAAGATGCATTATTATTTTATATACCTACTAAGAAAAAAAATACATTGCCACTTAAACAAATATATTCCACAGATTACAACACACTCCAATTTTGAAGAACATTAAATGTAAAAAAAAGTGCATCTTAGAATTGATGAAGCATGGTATGTAATATTGAGCAAATGAAAGAAATAAAATTATCTGAAAACAAACTGTCAGTTGCAAAGTTATCATTAAAAGACAGAATTAATCTATAAAATCATTTATTCTTTAACGTGATGCTTGGGCATATAATTCGGTCCTAAAATTCTCTAACAAACAGCCATATCACCATTGGAGGGAAATGCTTTTCCAGAAGTCTACGGGAATCTCTTTAACCTAGACAGCTTAGACCCGTCTGTCCTTTCATTTAAAACCGAACACAGCAAAACTTCCCAGTCAAATCTACAGTTCACCAACTGCTTTCCGTAAGGCTCTTAGCAAGTAAGATCGCAAACATTTTCAGGCCTGTAATGAGAGAACACTCAAATATACACTAGAAGGAAGATTCATTGGGGAAAAAAAAAATTTTTTTTTTTGAGATGTAATTCTTTCCTGGTTTTACAAAATCTGGCCTCCTTGGGACCATCAGAATTTCTCTGCACACACTTTTTGGCATATTTGAGGAGATCCCTGTGATACAGGATTTATTGGTCTTCACTTACTTCTATTCTTTTAAACTTCTTAGCCTCAAAGTAGGAAAGAAGTGTTTGGAACCCTCCTGGGTCCACTAGAGATGCACCATCCACTTCCCCATCTCTAGGAAGCTGACTTGTGTCTGGGCTTTTCTTATGTACACTGTAAATGGGCTGAGGGTGAGGTAAAGGCCAACTGATTTTTTTCTTACTCTAGGTTTGTAGGAATAAGAATAACTTTCCTTGTAGCCACTGGGAGTATTAAAACATTATGCCATCTCTGCTACCATTGGTTATAGTTCTTAACTAATTAGAAATCTGAATTCTCTTATGTTTATTAGATACCAATTATATTTCACACTAAATTCTTAGTTCTTCTATCTAGAATTAGAATATAAATTGAATAGCTTATAGTTAATTCTCTGAAGCATTGTTTTATATACTATTTCTCGCAAAGGCTTTTCAAACAATAACATAATTTCAAGATAAAATATTTTTTGTGAAAGAATATAAATGAGCCATCCATTACATATTTCTACCTGCTAATTTGTTCCTGTATCTGACGCGTTAACCAAATCCCTGACAAATTTGTTTCTAATTGCTCAAGTCAACATCCTAAAAATGTCCCTTTTGCATCCCTTCCTTGGTCGAGACTGGTCAGAAGACAGAACAAGAGGCTATGTGTGTTTAATAGAGCAATTAATAAATAAATTTGATATTCAGAACTTATTCATAGCAGTAAAGTCTGTTCAATTATGGATGAGGAGCGATCTGAGTGCCCTTGGTACAAGAAGGACACTTACTATGCTTTTTCCCTCTTTGATTAAGGCATGGTAGATAACATTTAGAGAAAAACCCTCCTATGCCAGGGAACTTTACAAATAAGGTAGTTGCTACATATTCACTGATTTGGCTATTATTGCCAGTATTCTCTAAGAAAAAGTGGTTCTCTAAGCACTGACACAAACTAGTGTTAAATATTCAACAATATTAAAGGTGGATGTAGATCACCTAAGAATTTATAATTTTCTAAGCTGTCACGAGGGCTTGACTACGTTCCCTCTGAAAATGTCATCTCTATCAACAAGTCTGCACAGTCAATTCTCTACGTCAAACATGTAATGGATCCTTCCCACAGGGTTTGTTTTTTCTTTTTTAATCTCAGTATAAAGCACATTATAAATGATTAGATTCAGAGACAACTTTACCAATATAATTCTGTGAAAGAATAGTTGAAACCTCTTTCTTTCCACACAGTGGGTTAAAGTTCCCACCAATTTTGTTCACTGCTCTTTCCAAAAATTACTACTTATACTTTTCTCTCCATGTATCATCCAATTTTCATATATATTTGATGTAAATTTTTTTTTTTTTAAAGATTTTATTTATTTGGCAGAGAGAGACAGTGAGAGAGGGAACACAAGCAGGGGGAGTGGGAGAGGGAGAAGCAGGCTTCCTGCGGAGCAGGGAGCCCAATGTGGGGCTCGATCCCAGGACCCTGGGATCATGACCTGAGCCGAAGGCAGACGCTTAACGACTGAGCCACCCAGGCGCCCCTATCTGATGTAAATTTAAAATTAAGATATAATTAAGGGAAAGTCACCCACATTTATACAGCTGATAAATGTGGTGTATAATTTCTGGTGTATTTAAGAACATAATTGGTTCCAAGTGACCACACATGAGAGACAAATATGCCAGCACTCACCCACAGTTTTCTGGTGCCTCCTTGTTGGCCCGTTGGAAGTTCTAGGTGAAGATCTCCTCCACTAGAGTACATTTCTACAACCTGTGACAAAAGAGCATGTGATGGTTAAGTTCGAAACCATATTCTCAATGCAAGTGATTTGCTGTTAAACAGAAATAAGTCTGACAACCCCGTGTCTTAGAAAAATTTAAAAACATGTGCAGATATAAAAGTAAAGTATCGTGTCTTATCACTGGAGTCAGTGCTTCATATGTGTGACCAATGGTGGTTATTTTTAACTAAAACAAGGTAATATTCAAATATTAAACTTAGAAACAGGATAATTATATCAGACATTGGATTAAAGAAAATCCATCCATAGAACACCTTTTATTTTTTCCAAAGGAAAAATAGTTTATGGAAATACAATTTTTGTACTTCTTATAGTAACACAGTGCTTCTTTAGTCACACATTTATTTTTTTTAATTTTTTTTTTTTTAAAGATTTTATTTATTTATTTGACAGAGAGAGACACAGTTGGAGAGGGAACACAAGCGGGGGAGTGGGAGAGGGAGAGGCAGGCTTCCCGCCGAGCAGGGAGCCTGATGCGGGGCTCGATCCCAGGACCCTGGGATCATGACCTGAGCCGAAGGCAGACGCTTAACAACTGAGCCACCCAGGCGCCCCTAGTCACACATTTATAACAAGATTTAGCAGCAGATCTAACAACTACTGTAATTGTGAAATAGTGAAGAATGCGTCATTCTGGGATATATGTAACATTTTTAATGCAGTATGACAGTATTTGGTTTCTCTTGGTGGCAAAAATCACAAGAACTGTTAATAATACCTCTGTGGCTTGTACCTACATTCATGATTTTGCTGAGATATAACTGATGTACAATAAACTACCCATATTTCAAGTGCACAACTTGATAAATTCTTGACATACATATACAGGCGTGAAGCTACCACTGCAATTAAGACATTAAATATACCCATTATCTCTAAATTTTCTTCATGCCCTTTGCAATCTAACTGTCACTCTCTGCCCCCTCACACCCCCGAGGCAACCAATGAGCTGCGCCTGGCCACTCAAGATTAGTTTGTATTTTCTAGAGCTTCATATAAATGCGGTGCCTGGGTGGCTCAGCCGTTAAGCATCTGCCTTCGGCTCAGGTCATGATCCCAGGGTCCTGGGAAAGAGCCCCGCATGGGGCTCCCTGCTCAGTGGGAAGCCTGCTTCTCCCTCTCCCACTCCACCTGATTGTGTTCCCTTTCTTGCTGTGTCTCTCTCTGTCAAATAAATAAATAAAGTCTTAAAAAAAAAAATAGAGCTTTATATAAATGGAATCATACAGTATGCATTCTTGTTCCTAGCTGCTTTTACTCAGTGTTAATTATTTTGAGATCCATCGCATTGTTTATGTATTAATAGTTCATTTCTTTTCAATTTTATGGCTATGTCACAATTTTTGATCCATTCACCTAATGATGGACATTTGGGTTGCTTCCAGTTTTTGGTCATTACAGATAAAGCTACTATGAATACTGCATTTGTATAAGTCTTTGTGTGAACATCTGCTTTCTTTGCTTTTTGGTAAATACCTAGGGATAGAATGGGTCATATGGCAGGAGACTTTCCTTTAAGGGCAGGTAACCCTATCTCTTAAAAAGAAAGAAGGGCATCTGGGTGGCTCAGTTGGTTAAGTGACTGCCTTCGGCTCAGGTCATGATGCTGGAGTCCCAGAATCAAGTCCCGCATGGGGCTCCCTGCTCAGCAGGGAGTCTGCTTCTCCCTCTGACCCTCCCCTCTCTCGTGCTCTCTCTCTCAAATAAATAAATAAAATCTTTAAAAAAAAAATAAAAGAAAGAAGATAATTTTTTATTTTAAAAATTAAAAAATCTTTTATTTATTTTAGAGACAGAGATAGGGATAGAGACAGAGAGCGCACACATGCGCGTGGGGGAAGGACTGGAGGGAGAGGGACAAGCAGACTTCACGCTGAGCCCACCGCGGGTCTTGGTCCCATGACCCTGAGATTGTGACCGGAGCTGAAATCAAGAGTCGGCCGCTTAACTGACTGAGCCACCCAGGCACCCCAATAATATACTTAAATACAAATTTGGGGTTAAGTAAAAGAATGGGTGGAAGACCTTCACTTGTTTTATCACGTAAGTCCTTCAGGGGTACATAAAAAAAAAGACAAAGCAAGAAAAACAGCAATACTTTAGTATAAACGTAAAGGTTTTTGGTGTATGTTGTTGTTAACGTAACACATTTAGCAAAGACTAACGAGCTAAGATTTTCTCTGAGTATTAATACCTGCCTTCTGATTTATTACAGTGTTCCCCTATAGTCCCAGTTGTATTAATAGTGATACCACCTTAACTGATGGAGTGACTGCAGAACCTTTTCTGAAAAACCAGAAGACATCATATATTATTTTGTTTAATCTTCCAAGGCATTAAGGAAATAAGCATAACAATGTGTGGAAACAGAAGATTAAAAGGTAGACTACTGATTATAGGGAAAGAAATAAGGAAACGGGGACAGAAAAAGACTCCATTATAAAATTCAAAGGAAAGATCACATTAAAACTAGGAACGTGACATATTCCTGATTTTAAGTCCAGTGTTATTTATTCTAATTTAACAACATATAGAAAAAAAGCCAAAAATATATAGAGAATATAATTTATGTTAAAAAAATTTGCACAAAGAATGTTTATTTTTGTGTGTCCACATGTATACATGCAAATGCACTGAAAAGGGAGACAAGACACACCACGATCTGACAGGATAGTATATATGAGGAGGGGTTTGGGACTAGAGCTGTGCTAATACAACAGTTATCAGCTATATGTGGTTATTTAAATTTAAAATAATTAAAATAAAATGAAATGTTCAGTTTCTCAGCCACCCTAGCCACAAATTCAACTGCTCATTAGCCACATGTGGCTGGTGGCTGCTGTACTGGACTGAGCAGATACAGATACAGCATCGAAGAAAGTTCTATTGGATAGCACTGGATTAAAAAGTAGAAATTCAAGAGGACTTTTGCTTCACATGTTTGAATTGTTAACATTTTTTTTTTCAATGAAAACATACTTACGTTGTGTTTTATACATAATAAACAAATCAGATGCAACTTCTTATTTACAGTACTTTCTTAAAATTAAGGATAAGACTAATGACACAGTATAACATAGAACCATCAGGTTAAGAGTGCCTCCCAGATAAATAATCTATACTGGTTCTAAGAGGGCAGCTTTGGTTTTTCCATTTGCTCTCCTGTATGCTGATAAAAAGTCCAGTGTGGTATATATTCATTAAAATGTAATAACTGCACAGGAGGGGAAAAATGAAGGGGGGGAAATCGGAGGGGGAGATGAACCATGAGAGACGATGGACTCTGAAAAACAAACTGAGGGTTCTAGAGGGGAGCGGGACGGGAGGATGGGTTAGCCTGGTGATGGGTATTGAGGAGGGCATGTTCTGCATGGAGCACTGGGTGTTATGCACAAACAATGAATCATGGAACACTACATCAAAAACTAATGATGTAATGTATGGTGATTAACATAACAATAAAATTAAAAAAAATAAAATGTAATAACTGGAAAAAGCCTAGATTAACAACAACAAAAATCAGTTGACTGAAAACAGTCAAGGAAAGAAAGCAGCAGGAATTTATGAGATTTCTGTATAATCTGTCATAAGAATTACATCAGGGAAAATACACCATTACCTAAAGTTAGCCAAAAGGATATAAATGCTCAAGTGATGATGAAGAGGAAACACTTTTCACTTGTAAAAACAGGACAGAAAAGCATTTTCTTCTTTTGTAATGAAGAGATCTAGCTAAAAATAATTAAAATTCGGGCAGAATATTCTTATTAGTAGCCATGCTCACCGAATGTTAGCCAAGTGTCGGGGAGAAACCCATTTCTTGCTAATTTAGCATATAATTTCACAATTCATGCTCTAAAAATCTCACTACACTCTTCCTCACTTTCTCTGTTTATGAACATTTCTACCAGGGGGTTCTGGGATGACAAGAACCATTTTGGTTGTGAAAGCTCTGCAGTTTACCACAACATGTTGTGTTTTCCCTCCACTGGTCATGTTCAAGCTACTGTTAAGGCCTGGTCGTAAAGAACTCTGGGTGTGGATATTATGGAGTATTGTGGAAAGTATCCACATCTCCTTCCAACCAGATAACACAATGAGAAGCTACAGTGGTAGCAAATGTCACATAGTTGGAAGTCACTGGGAATATAGGGTGGGGATTTTAGGAAGTACATGAAGGAGCAACATTAGCCACTCCCACTGTGCAAGAGACAAGGAACTAGTGAGGAGATTTCAAACTTGAAAACAGTCAGTACTAACAGACTGAGTAAGATCAGGAGCTGGACTTTAAAAAAAAAAAAGTTTGCTTTTAACCAGGATTCTATATTACCCTTCCCTTGGACTTTAATTTCTAGGCTGCCATCACCAAAAACTTATTATTACCAAAAAATAAGTATGAACTGTGTTTTAAAAAATTTACATTATGCTAGAAAAGCAGTGGTCTTGTGTGGCTGAGAACTCTTAAGTTAAAGGCAGAGCTATTAAACTCTAATACCAGAGAAACCACAGTTTTAGAAGTGGTTCCAAAAATTCAATACCTGGACTACTGTAACCCAAAATTCCAACCACAGCAAGCTGCACTAAAAGAATACCCCTACTCTGATACATCCATAAAACCCCATTATTTTAAGTAGTCTTGAAAACCCTAACAAACTGAGATTTCATGCTAAGCATTAATTTTTGCCAAAATGAAACTCATTCAAAATCATCATCATAAACTCACCTGTAAAGGCTCACTGTGAGGATTGTGTATATTTATTATAGGTGAGAAACTGCTGTTCACAGGGACTCTGGCCCCAAGGAATGGCCTCAATCGATATGGGTTTGGAACCCCAACACCAAATACCTATTCCAGAGATGAAAAAAATGCACTTTGAGTTGCTTTCATTAACTAACATTTTTATAGTTATAACTGACTGATCTAGGGAAAACTAGCGAGTCTATTTAGATGGAAAAATCTTAACCACCTTTAAAAAGATCACACATGTAATTTCTGTACTTGATTTGGCTACATATTTGATTTGCTACATATATATGTGTATTCGGAATTATTTCTACAATATATTGGAAATTAAAATGATAGCAGTCCTTCATGAGCTCATAGAATAGACAAAAGAAGAAAATAGGGATTCAAATGATTTCCTTACTCCAACCATAAGGAGATGGATCTAGGGCCCAAGCAATTTCCCAAATATCAAGCCCAGCTCCAGGTCATACCCACATGGGAAGGCAAGGCCCTTTGTTGACTGAGTAAACAGGGTGAGCCAGTCATTCAAATGACAAATATTTATTAAGTGCTTATGATGTGCTAGGCACAAATATATACATAGTGAATGATTTAATAGTGAATAAGAAAGGTAATATGCCTGCTGTCATAAAGCTTATATTCTAGTATGAGGGACAGACTAGAGAACAATAAAAAAAGTTCTAAAAAACAGGTAATGTGATATAGAATAACTGAATAGGGTGAGGCTGGGAATGCTCTTTTAGAGAGCATGGTCAGGGCAATCTTCTTTGGGGAAGTGATGTGAGCTGATGTCACCAGCAAGATGAGAAAAATCCAGTAATGAGAGTGTATTCAGGCGAGGGGAAGTATACAAAGGGCATGAGGCAGGAAAGGGGTTGACTTGTTTGAAGACCAGGAATAAGATGAGAAGCAGGATCAAATGGGATGAGGTAGGAGGGCTATATGGGAGTCAGAACCTCAGAGCCCTGCTGGCCTTAGTCAGAAGTTTACATTTTGCTCTAAGAGCAATGGGACAATATTAGGATTTCCATGGGCAAGTTGACTAGATGTGGTTTATGATCACAGAAGGTCACTCTGACTACAGTGAATGATGGCCTATGGTAGGGCCTAGAGAGGTATGGAGGGCCTGTTGGAGGCTACTGTGTCATCCAGCAAGAGGCAATAGTGGCTTAGAAGAGAGCAGTGGCAGGGAAGAGGAGAGAGGTAGACAGACTCAAGATATATTTAGGAGGGGGACTTTGTGAAAGACTAGATGTGGAGAGGTGAAGAAAGATAGCTGGTCACTGAGGCTCTCCTTGAGAATGGACTACCCTCAAATAGTGCAGCTTGGTCACAACCACCCAGGCAACTGGGGGTGCCTCTGTGGAGCAAAGGTCTTAATATTCTTACGATGGTCTTCACTTACTCAACAGGTGCTTGTTAAATGAGTGTCATCTGTACAGTACTTCAAAGTTACTCATCTGTGCAGGCTGCCTACTAAACAACCACTAAAGACTTATTTACCATACATAAACACAAGTGCCTGACTAATCAGTTTACTCTGACACCAATTTTCAAGATACATGGTATGTTCTGGGTCCTGGAGAAGAATGTTGAAAACAAAATCATAAAATCTGTCAAGTAAGACATTAGCTAATAAGTAAGGAGTTAAACCAATGTGTTCCAAGCGCAGTATAACACAGTGGTTAATAGGATGGTCTTTGTAGGTACAAAGACATGGGTTTGAATCCCTGCTCAATAACCTACTAGCAGCATTAATTTGAACCAATTATTTAACCTTTCTAAACTTCACCTTCCTTATCTAAAAAAAAAAAGGCCAACGGTATCTATAACACAGGCAGAAATGCATGTAAGGTATGTAGTATAGTGCCATATAAGCAATTCTTCTTAATAATCTTGATAACCTTGATATACAAAAATTTTGATTCATAAAACATTAACACACTTTAATAACCTAAACAATAATTACACATAAAAAGAACAAATTTTAAACATTTACTAAAGAAAAGCAGGCATGTATGTTTTAATCTTGAAACTATTATCAAGTATGCTTCATAAATGTGCAAAGTAAAATTTTAAAAAAATTTAGTCAGTATAAAATATTTTTTACTATTATTTTGCTAACCAATCTTACATTAATGCTTTAGCTGTAGCTTTAAAAGATTGTTCAGTTTGATTTGCACAGGGATAGTCACAGACACAGCAGTAAATAAAAATGCTCTAAGTCCAAACTCTTACATTTCTTATTATCCCTGAGTTTTTAAAGAGAGTTCTTGATAGGCTGTCATATGATATATGAGAGATGAGGACTATATTTTATAAAATAAATGAAAGTTTTCATCCTGGTTCTTACCTGGTAAGTAAATACCCCATGATTGGATGTGTTAATAAATAAAGTATTTTCTACATTTCCCACTACTCTTGCAAGAAAAACTACATCAAATGATGTATTTCCTCCTGGAAGTATTTTCTGAAAAAGAACAGCAATAAATAAAGTTAAATTAATAACTAAAAAATCTGATTATGCTGACCACAATTAAATAGCTGAAGTTCTCTAAAACAATCATCTTAGAATCATTTCCATGAACTAGCTTCTCCCCCATGATGGTTTAAGCTTTAAATTAGCTCAATTATTCTGCTATGGAAAATAATAAAAAAGATGTCTTCATATTGATGTCTACAGTCATATAGCTTTGTCAATTACCAGCCTAAAACCCTGTACAGCAGATGGTTTCCTTAGATTCCGTTCATTCAACAATCACTAGGCTGGAATGAAGTGCCTAATTATAGGCTGCTCCCTCATCACATAATCAGGCAGGAGTTGAGCCAAAGCTGAGCTTCTTATATAGATGTACTACTCTACTATTAAGCAGCAACTTGTACTATTCCAAAGAAGAAATAACCCCAGGCCTCAACCCCTTGACCTCCGTCACCCATTCACACAAGGCACTGTACGGGCCCACAACTTAAATCAGGAAAGAAGGCAGGGGTGGCAGTTATGTGCAGAAACTCACTCCCGTTATTATGTGCAGATTGAGGATGTCACTGTAGTTAGTGAAATAAAACTTTATTACAACAAAACAATTACGCTACTCCATGGACTTCAAGGGACTTTGACTGCAGTTCTGTCTGCAATGAAGCTCTACAATGCAGTCATCAACCTCTCTCTTTCTGCCTCTATGGCTCGAACTCTAAAATGCTCCCCAGATCGTAGCTTAGCTTATCAACAACCAAAAGAATGATCTATGAAATCATAACTTTTCTTGAACCTATCACAGAGTTTGTGTAACAAGTAGCCCAAAATTTAAGGAAAGACAAGCACCTCCAAAGAGATGGAATGTATTGGCTCACCCATGGCAGAGAACAGGAAGATGAGGCTACCATATAAGAGGGTAAAATGCATTCAGCTAAAATTTTTATACTCTGCTAAAAGCTGATAGCAGGCTAAAAGGAGAGTATACAACCACTAGAAGCTGCAGACACTACATGGAGGTAACACTTGAACCAAAGTCAGTAACAGGAAGATACTTGCTAAATCTCTAAGTAGCTTGAAATTAACACACTTCTAAATAACCCACTGATGAGAAAAGCAGTCACAGGGAAATTAAAATATTCTGAATCAACTGAAAATTAAAACACAACATATCAAAATTTGTTGGCTGCAGCTAAAGCAACATTTGGAGGGAAATGTACAGTATTACATGCTAATTTTGAGAAGAAATGCTTCAAATCAATAATCTATGTTTCTATCTTGAGAAACTAAAAAAAAGAGTAGATTAAACCCAAAATATACAAAAGGAAGAAAATAACAGACAAAAGCAGAAAGGAATAAAACAGAAAACAGAAAATAGCAAAAAGTCAATAAAACCAAAGATAATGCTTCAAAAAGATCCATAAAACCCTAGACAAAATAACTAAGATTAAAAAGGAAGAAGACAAAAATATAAGAAACTGAAATGTGGACATTAATTTATACCTTTTACACATAAAAGGATGATTAAAGAATATTACAAACAACTATGACCATAAATTTAATAACTACAAGAAATGGACACATTCTTTGAAAAACACAATCTGCCAAAGCTCATTCAAAATGAAACAGATGATCAGGACAGACCTACACCCATTAAAGAAGTTTAATTTGTAGTTTAAGACCTTCCCACAAAGAAAAGCCCAAGCCCAGATGGTTTCATTGGCAGAATGGTAGAATTCTCTACCATCTATTTAAGAAGGAATTAATATCTATCTTACGTACTTTACAACATACAGAAAAGGAAAGAACATTCCCCACCTTGTTTTATTGGTTCAGCATTACCCTGATACCAAGGCCAAAGACTTGATGAGAAAAGAAAACTACAAGTCAATATGCCTCATGAATATAGACATACAATCAACATACAATATTGGCAAATTAAATCCAGTCAATATATAAAAAGTAGTAATACACCATACGACTAAGTGGTTTTTATCTTGACAATGCAACTCTAGTTCAACATGTAAAAGTCAAATCAATGTAATTGATATTATCAACTTACTAAAGAAGAAAAGTCAGATGGTCATTTCAAAAGGTACATAAAACGAGTTGACAAAATTCAATATCCACTCATGATTAGAAATCTCAGTAAACTGGTCAGAAGAGAAATTCCTCAACCTGATAAACAGCATCTAAAAACCCCTAGAACTACCGTATTTCATGGTGAATGACTGAATGTTTTCCTGCTGAAATGTGGAACAAGGCAAGGATGTTCTCTCATGACAGCTGATCAACATTATATTGGAAGTATTGGTCAGCGCAATGAGGCAAGAAAAAGAAACAAGAGGCATACACATTAGAAAGTAAGAACAATCTGTCTTTATTCACAAAAAACATAGCTGTCTACATGAAGAACTCCAAAAATATCTTCAAAAATCCTCCCAGAATAAAAGAGTTTAAACAAATCACAGGTATCAAGGTCAATGTATAATGATCATTTTTGTATTTCCATATACTAGCCACGAACACTAGAATTCTAATTTTAAAAAAAGCATCATTCACAATCACACACACAAAAACGTTGAGGTGTAAATCTATTAATGTGAAAATTCTGTAAGATGAAAACTACAAAATATTGTTAAAAGAAATCAAAAGAAGCCTTTTAAAAAAAAATGGAGACATACTGTGTTCATGGATCAGAAGACTCAATATTGTTAAGATGTTAATTCTTCCCAAACTGATTTATATATCCAATGCAACTGCAATAAAAATTTCAGTACAAGGAGAAAAAGCTGTATGCAACGTGAGATAATATCCTATAGCAAAAAAAGTACACTGCTGATAAGAAAACTGATGAAATTCATGTAAGTTTTTTTTTAAGATTTTATTTATTTGAGAGAGAGGTGAAAGAGCAATGGAGCGAGAGAGAGAGCCTGAAGAATGGGGGGAGGGGCAGAGGGAGTGGGAGAAGCAGGCTCCCTGCTGAGCAAGGAGCCAGATGCGGGGCTCCATCTGAGGACCCTGGGCTCATGACCCGAGTCGAAGGCAGACGCTTCACCACTGAGCCACCCAGGCGCCCCTCATATAAGTTTTTTAGTAATACTGTACCAATGTTAATTTCCTTGTTATGATAATTGTACTGTGATTATATAAGATGTTAGCACTAGGAAAAACTGGGTGAGGGATACAAGGGGACTATCTATACTTACTTTTTTATACATTTAAGAGTACTTCAAAATAACATAATAAAAAAATCTCAGCAAGATTTAAAACAAAAGAAATTGACAAGCTGATCCCAAAATTTAGATGGCAAGAAAAGGGAATAAAAAGAGCAAAACAGGGGCGCCTGGGTAACTCGGTTGGTTAAGCGTCTGCCTTTGGCTCAGGTCATGATCTCCAGGTCCTGGGATTGAGCCCTGTGTTGGGCTCCCTGCTCGGTGGGGAGCCTGCTTCTCCCTCTCCCTCTGCCCACTCACCCCGCCGTTCAAGCTCTCTCTCAAATAAATAAATAAATAAATAAATAAAATCTTTAAAAAAAAAATCTTAAAAAAGCAAAACAATTTTGAAAAAGGAGAAAACTGGAGGACTCACAATATCTAAGAATTATTTAAAAGCTACAGTAGGGGCGCCTGGTGGCTCAGTCGGTTAAGCGGCTGCCTTCGGCTCAGGTCATGATCCTGGGGTCCTGCGATTGAGCCCCACGTCTGGCTCCCTGCTCAGCAGAGAGCCTGCTTCTCCCTCTCCCTCTGCCCGCCACTCTGCCTACTTGTGCTCTCTATCTCTCTGTCAAATAAATAAAATCTTAAAAAAAAAAAAAAGCTACAGTAAACAAGCAAGTGTGGTATTGGTGAAAGCGTAGACACTTTAGAGTCTATCTATTAGACACATATTAGAATATAATGGAGAGTCCAAGAAACAGACCCACACTTACAAGGTCAACGGATTTTTGACAAAAATGCAGAGGGATTTCTTTCTTTTTTTTTTTTTTTAATTTTTTTTATTGTTATGTTAATCCCCATACATTACATCATTAGTTTTAGATATAGTGTTCCATGATTCATTGTTTGTGCATAACACCCAGTGCTCCATGCAGAACGTGCCCTCCTCAATACCCATCACCAGGCTAACCCATCCTCCCAACCCCCTCCCCTCTAGAACCCTCAGTTTGTTTTTCAGAGTCCATCGTCTCTCATGGTTCTTCTCCCCCTCCGATTTCCCCCCCTTCATTCTTCCCCTCCTGCTACATTCTTCTTCTTCTTTTTTTCTTTCTTAACATATATTGCATTATTTGTTTCAGAGGTACAGATCTGAGATTCAACAGTCCTGCACAATTCACAGCGCTTACCAGAACACATACCCTCCCCAGTGTCCATCACCCAGTCACCCCATCCCTCCCACCCCACCCCCCACTCCAGCAACCCTCAGTTTGTTTTCTGAGATTAAGAATTCCTCATATCAGTGAGGTCATATGATACATGTCTTTCTCTGTTTGACTTATTTCGCTCAGCATAATACCCTCCAGTTCCATCCACATCGTTGCAAATGGCAAGATCTTATTCCTTTTGATGGCTGCATAATATTCCATTGTATATATATACCACATCTTCTTTATCCATTCATCTCTTGATGGACATCTTGGCTCTTTCCACAGTTTGGCTATTGTGGACATTGCTGCTATCAACATCGGGGTGCACGTAGCCTTTCGGGTCCCTACTTTTGTATCTTTGGGGTAAATACCCAGGAGTGCAATTGCTGGATCATATGGTAGCTCTATTTTCAACTTTTTGAGGAACCTCCATACTGTTTTCCAGAGTGGCTGCACCAGCTTGCATTCCCACCAACAGTGTAGGAGGGTTCCCCTTTCTCCACATCCCCGCCAACATCTGTCATTTCCTGACTTGTTAATTTTAGCCATTCTAACTGGTGTGAGGTGGTATCTCATTGAGGTTTTGATTTGGATTTCCCTGATGCCGAGCGATATTGAACACTTTTTCATGTGTCTGTTGGCCATTTGGATGTCTTCTTTGGAAAAATGTCTGTTCATGTCTTCTGCCCATTTCTTGATTGGATTCTTTGTTCTTTTGGTGTTGAGTTTGATGAGTTCTTTATAGATTTTGGATACTAGCCCTTTATCTGATATGTCATTTGCAAATATCTTCTCCCATTCTGTCAGTTGTCTTTTGGTTTTGTTGACTGTTTCCTTTGCTTTGCAAAAGCTTTTTATCTTGATGAAGTCCCAATAGTTCATTTTTGCCCTTGCTTCCCTTGCCTTTGGCGATGTTTCTAAAGATTTTTTTTTTTTTTTTTTATTTATTTATTTGAGACAGAGAGAATGAGAGAGAGAGAGAGAGAGAGCACATGAGAGGGGGGAGGGTCAGAGGGAGAAGCAGGCTCCCTGCCGAGCGGGGAGCCCGATGCGGGACTCGATCCCGGGACTCCAGGATCATGACCTGAGCCGAAGGCAGTCGCTTAACCAACTGAGCCACCCAGGCGCCCCTTTGGCGATGTTTCTAGGAAGAAGTTGCTGCGGCTGAGGTCGAAGAGGTTGCTGCCTGTGTTCTCCTTTAGGATTTTGATGGACTCCTGTCTCACATTGAGGTCTTTCAACCATTTGGAGTCTATTTTTGTGTGTGGCGTAAGGAAATGGTCCAGTTTCATTCTTCTGCATGTGGATGTCCAATTTTCCCAACACCATTTGTTGAAGAGACTGTCTTTTTTCCATTGGACATTCTTTCCTGCTTTGTCAAAGATTAGTTGACCATAGAGTTGAGGGTCCATTTCTGGGCTCTCTATTCTGTTCCATTGATCTATGTGTCTGTTTTTGTGCCAGTACCATACTGTCTTGATGATGACAGCTTTGTAGTAGAGCTGGAAGTCTGGAATTGTGATGCCGCCAGCTTTGCTTTTCTTTTTCAACATTCCTCTGGCTATGCGGGGTCTTTTCTGGTTCCATACAAATTTTAGGATTATTTGTTCCATTTCTTTGAAGAAAGTGGATGGTATTTTGATGGGGATTGCATTGAATGTGTAGATTGCTCTAGGTAGGATTGACATCTTCACAATATTTGTTCTTCCAATCCATGAGCATGGAACGTTTTTCCATTTCTTTGTGTCTTCCTCAATTTCTTTCATGAGTATTTTATAGTTTTCTGAGTACAGATCCTTTGCCTCTTTGGTTAGATTTATTCCTAGGTATCTTATGGTTTTGGGTGCAATTGTAAATGGGATCGACTCCTTAATTTCTCTTTCTTCTGACTTGTTGTTGGTGTATAGGAATGCCACTGACTTCTGTGCATTGATTTTATATCCTGCCACTTGACTGAATTCCTGTATGAGTTCTAGCAGTTTTGGGGTGGAGTCTTTGGGATTTTCCACATAAAGTATCATATCAT
The DNA here is from genome assembly GCF_004348235.1 of Phoca vitulina. Classification (NCBI taxonomy): domain Eukaryota; kingdom Metazoa; phylum Chordata; class Mammalia; order Carnivora; family Phocidae; genus Phoca; species Phoca vitulina. Next base: position 1,206,055 of record NW_022589801.1, read on the forward strand.
CTGCAAAGAGTGAGAGTTTGACTTCTTCTTTGCCAATTTGGATGCCTTTGATTTCTTTTTGTTGTCTGATTGCTGTGGCTAGGACTTCCAATACTATGTTGAATAGCAGTGGTGATAGTGGACATCCCTGCCGCGTTCCTGACCTTAGGGGGAAAGCTCTCAGTTTTTCCCCATTGAGAATGATATTCGCTGTAGGTTTTTCATAGATGGATTTTATGATATTGAGGTATGTACCCTCTATCCCTATACTCTGAAGAGTTTTGATCAAGAAAGGATGCTGTACTTTGTCAAATGCTTTTTCTGCATCTATTGAGAGGATCATGTGATTCTTGTTTTTTCTTTTGTTAATGTATTGTATCACGTTGATTGATTTGCGGATGTTGAACCAACCTTGCAGCCCAGGGATAAATCCGACTTGGTCGTGGTGAATAATCCTTTTAGTGTACTGTTGGATCCTATTGGCTAGTATTTTGGTGAGAATTTTTGCATCCATGTTCATCAGGGATATTGGTCTGTAATTCTCCTTTTTGATGGGGTCTTTGTCTGGTTTTGGGATCAAGGTAATGCTGGCCTCATAAAATGAGTTTGGAAGTTTTCCTTCCATTTCTATTTTTTGGAACAGTTTCAGAAGAATAGGTATTAATTCTTCTTGAAATGTTTGGTAGAATTCCCCTGGGAAGCCATCTGGCCCTGGGCTTTTGTGTTTTGGGAGATTTTTGATGACTGCTTCTATTTCCTTAGTGGTTATAGGTCTGTTCAGGTGTTCTATTTCTTCCTGGTTCAGTTTTGGTAGTTGATACATCTCTAGGAATGCATCCATTACTTCCAGGTTATCTAATTTGTTGGCATAGAGTTGCTCATAATATGTTCTTATAATTGTTTGTATTTCTTTGGTGTTGGTTGTGATTTCTCCTCTTTCATTCATGATTTTGTTGATTTGGGTCATTTCTCTTTTCTTTTTGATAAGTCTGGCCAGGGGCTTATCAATCTTGTTAATTCTTTCAAAGAACCAGCTCCTAGTTTCGTTGATCTGTTCTACTGTTCTTTTGGTTTCTATTTCATTGATTTCTGCTCTGATCTTTATTATTTCTCTTCTCCTGCTGGGTTTAGGCTTTATTTGCTTTATTTCTCCAGCTCCTTTAGGTGTAGGGTTAGGTTGTGTATTTGAGACCTTTCTTGTTTCTTGAGAAAGGCTTGTATTGCTATATACTTTCCTCTTAGGACTGCCTTTGCTGTATCCCAAAGATTTTGAATAGTTGTGTTTTCATTTTCATTGGTTTCCATGAATTTTTTTAATTCTTCTTTAATTTCCTGGTTGACCCATTCATTCTTCAGTAGGATGCTCTTTAGCCTCCATGTATTTGAGTTCTTTCTGACTTTCCTCTTGTGATTGAGTTCTAGTTTCAAAGCATTGTGGTCTGAAAATAGGCAGGGGATGATCCCAATCTTCTGGTACCGGTTGAGACCTGATTTATGACCTAGGATGTGATCTATTCTGGAGAATGTTCCATGGGCACTAGAGAAGAATGTGTATTCCGTTGCTTTGGGATGGAATGTTCTGAATATGTCTGTGAAGTCCATTTGGTCCAGTGTGTCATTTAAAGTCTTTATTTCCTTGTTGATCATTTGCTTAGACGATCTGTCCATTTCAGTGAGGGGGGTGTTAAAGTCCCCCACTATTATTGTATTGTTGTCGATGTGTTTCTTTGCTTTTGTTATTAATTGCCTTATATAATTGGCTGCTCCCATGTTAGGGGCATAGATATTTACAATTGTTAGATCTTCTTGTTGGATAGACCCTTTAAGTAGGATATAGTGTCCTTCCTCATCTCTTATTACAGTCTTTGGTTTAAAATCTAATTTGTCTGATATAAGGATTGCCACCCCAGCTTTCTTTTGGTGTCCATTAGCATGGTAAATGGTTTTCCACCCCCTCACTTTCAATCTGGGGGTGTCTTTGGGTCTAAAATGAGTCTCTTGCAGACAGCATATCGATGGGTCTTGTTTTTTAATCCAATCTGATAGCCTGTGTCTTTTGATTGGGGCATTTAGCCCATTTACATTCAGGGTAACTATTGAAAGATAGGAATTCAGTGCCATTGTATTGCCTGTAAAGTGACTGTTACTGTATGTTGTTTGTGTTCCTTTCTGGTCTATGTTGCTTTTAGGCTCTCTCTTTGCTTAGAGGACCCCTTTCAATATTTGTTGTAGGGCTGGTTTCGTGTTTGCAAATTCCTTTAGTTTTTGTTTGTCCTGGAAGCTTTTTATCTCTCCTTCAATTTTCAATGACAGCCTAGCTGGATATAGTATTCTTGGCTGCATATTTTTCTCATTTAGTGCTCTGAATATGTCCTGCCAGTCCTTTCTGGCCTGCCAGGTCTCTGTGGATAAGTCTGTTGCCAATCTAATGTTTCTACCATTGTAGGTTACATATCTCTTCTCCCGAGCTGCTTTCAGGATTTTCTCTTTGTATCTGAGACTCGTAAGTTTTACTATTAGATGTCGGGGTGTTGACCTATTTTTATTGATTTTGAGAGGGGTTCTCTGTGCTTCCTGGATTTTGATGCCTGCTTCCTTCCCCAAATTTGGGAAGTTCTCTGCTATAATTTGCTCCATTATACCTTCTGCACCTCTCTCTCTTTCTTCTTCTTCTGGGATCCCAATTATTCTAATGTTGTTTCGTCTTATGGTATCGTTTATCTCTCGAATTCTGCCCTCATGATCCAGTAGTTGTTTATCTCTCTTTTTCTCAGCTTCTTTATTTTCCATCATTTGGTCTTCTATCTCACTGATTCTTTCTTCTGCCTCATTTATCCTAGCAGTTAGCGCCCCCATATTTGATTGCACCTCATTGATAGCCTTTTTGATTTCTACTTGGTTCGATTTTAGTTCTTTTACTTCTCCAGAAAGGGTTTCTCTAATAACTTCCATGTTTTTTTCAAGCCCAGCTAGTATCTTTAAAGTGATGATTCTGAACTCTAGATCTGACATCGTACTAATGTCCGTATTGAGTAGGTCCCTGGCAGTCGGTACTACTTCTTGTTCTTTTTGTTGAGGTGATTTTTTCCGTCTTGTCATTTTGTGCAGAGGAGAATAGATTAATGAGAGAACAAAATGCTAGCAGGGTAACAACGTCCCCAGAAAATATACTCTAAACAAATCAGAAAAGACCTGAAGCAATGGGAAAAGAAAGGGAAAGAGAGAAAAAAGAAAAGGAAAGAAAAAAAGAAAAAAGAAAAAGATAAAGATAAAAACAAACAAAAGCAGAACAAAACAAAACAAAACAAAAACAGAATGTGATCAAATATGATCAGGCTGGATTATAGATCAGCGCCACACACTAGATTTTGGGTGTATTTTGGTCTGTTAAAAGAAAGTCCCTCCCAAAATTTTAAAGAAAGAAAAACTTATATATGTACAAAAATAAGGGTTGATATGATGAAGGGATGGAATATGACTGTAAAGATGGAAAGTATAAAAAATTTTAAAAAAGGATTTGATAAGTTGTTTGAAAAAAGAAAGAAGAGGATTAAAAAAAAAAAAAAGAAAAGAAAGAAAAAAGGGAGAGAATGTGATCAGGCAGGGGAGTAGAAAAAAACCTTACACTAGAGATTTAGAGTATATTTTGATCTGTTAGAAGAAACTATCTCAAGATTTTAAAGAGAGAACAACTTATATATATATGCCAAAAATACGGGTAACTACTATGAAGGGATAGAATATGACTTTAAAAATGAAAAATAAAAATGTTTTTTTTTTTAAAAAAGGGATTGATAAGATGTTGGTTGAAAAAGGGAAAAAGAAAAATTCAAAAAAAAAGAAAAAAGGAAAAAAGAAAAAAAGACAGTTAAAAAAAAATAATTAACTTTGAAAGACTAAAGAATCATGGTAAAAAAGCCATGAATTCTATGTGCAGTATTCCCCTAGCGCTGGAGTTCTGCCGTTCTCATTGATCGGTAAACTTGGTCTTGGCTGGCTGTTCTTGCTGATCTTCTGGGGGAGGGGCCTGTTGCCGTGGTTCCCAAATGTGTTTGCCGGAGGCAAAATTGCCCCGCCCTTGCCGGTCCGGGCTAAGTAATCTGCTCGGGTTTGCTCTCCGGAGCTTTTGTTCCCTGCAAGCTCTCCGTACAGCTTTGGAGGCGGAGAGTGAAAATGGTGGCCTCCCAGTCTCCGCCCCGGCGGAGCCGAGAACTCGGGGTCCCGCTCCTCAGCGAGCCCCCAGAGAAAAGCCGTCAGTCACTCCCGTCTCCCCGGTCTCCGGCTGCACTCCGCGCTCACCCGGCCTGTGACCGCGCCTTTCTATCTGGCACCCGACCCCGGGTGGAGTCTCCAAACCCAGCAGATCCCCGCGGTGCGCTCCCGCACCTCTCCTCCCGGGGGAAGAAGGTGATTCTCCCCGGATCTGCCAAAAATGCAGAGGGATTTCAATGAGAAAGGATAGTCTTTTCAACCAATGGTGTAGGAACAACTGTATATTCATATGCAATACAAAACCAGCTTGAGTCACAGCTCATACCATAAACAAACATTAACTCAAAATGGATCACAGACCTAAATGTAAAATCTAAAACTATTAAACTGCTGGAAGAAAAATTGGAGAAAAATTTTGTGACCTTGGTTTGGGCAAAGAGTTCTTAGCTACAAGTCCAAAAAGTATGACCCATAAAAAAAACCTTGATAAAATGGACTTCATGGAAATTAAAAACTTGTCCTTGGAAACATTCTGTAAAGAGAATGAAAAGACATGCTGCAGACAGGGAGAAAAAATGTGCAAATCACATATGTGATAAGAACTAATATCGAGAATATATAAAGAACTCTAAAGAACTCAGTTAAGAAAACAAACAACCCAATTAAAAAACAGGTGAAAGAATTGAGCAGACATTTCACTGAAGAAAATATATGGATGGCAAATAAGCAACTGAAAAGATGTTCACCATCGTTAGTCAGTGATGAATATAAATTAAAATAAAAATGAACACTATAACTATTTGAGTGACTAACATTAAAAACAAGCAAACAAAACCCATCCTCACAATACTGAGTACTAACAAAGATGCTGAACAACTGGAGCATACATTCATTCCTGGTGGGAATGCAAAAGGCACAGTCACTATGAGAAACCATTAAGTATATCCTTAGCGTAAGACCAAGCAATTCCACTCCTAAGTATTTATATAAGGGAAATGAGGAAAAGAAAATTTATGTCCACACAAAAATCTATATGTGAACATTTATAGTGGTTTTATTTATAATAACTCCAAACTGGGAGGAATGTAAATGTCTTTAACTGGTGAATAGATAAACAGACTGTAATACTGTCATCCAATGAAGTATGACTGAGCAATAAAGTCGTACAAAGAACAGATACATCCAACTACATGGATAACATGAAATGCATTATGCTAAATGAAAGAAGTCAGACTCAAAAAGCTATTACTGCATGGTTCCATTTATATAACCTCTGGAACAGGGTACACTCAGAGGCTTGAGTTGACTGAGTTATCAATTACATGACTATGAATTTGTCAAAACTCAGAACTATACATTAAAATGGGTGAATTTTACTGAAAGTATACCATAATAAAAATATATGCATATATGTATATATTTGCACATTCACTCAAGACTGTATTTTAGCCTGGACCTTTTTTTATAAGGGTCTCAGGTTTTATAAGGGTCTTCAGTTTCCTGGAGCAAGGACAAGTAATTGAATGTTTAGGTTTAACTATTGGTAGGCAAGAGTAAACTCAAATCTACTTTAAGACAACAAAAATCGCTAAACAATATGGATATTTTCACTGAGCACATGCAGTCTGTCCACACTTCCCACTGTTGTGAATTTAACTGTAAGGGGTCATATTGCTGGCCACCTACTTACCACCTTCATTACTTCTCTGACAGTTAAAGGACTCATTGCTGACACCTAGGGGTACAGAGAGGAGCCTTAAGACTATCTGAGAAAAGAATGTCATTTTCCCCATCTAAGATGCCTGTGCTCGTAATACAGACACTTAATTTTATAACACACCAAGGAAAAAAAGGGAAAAAAAACACACTAAAAAATGCAGAGCTAATCAGAAACTTCCATATTTTAAAGCAAGGAGTGAGGATAACAAAAACCTCACAGGAAGGGGCAGTGAAGAAATTTGTATGACTCATTCTGGGCACTGCATCGAGGGAGGAAAATTAATTTACTCTTAGAATTTCAAGTATAACTCAGGACTCATGCAGGTTTATAATCTGATTACATATTGGTGGTCCCTCAGAAACCTCAAACAGTAAATGTAATCTTTAGTTGGTAGTGCTATGATCACTAGTGCTGTCACTCTGGGGAAAATGCAACTTCAATGCAAGCTAACAGTGACAGTACCATGCCCTTCACCATAAGATGTGTTCCAAGTTCAGAGACATAAAAATGTTGAAAACTGTTTTAGAATCAATGAGTACGGTATTCCTGTTTGACAGCAGTTCTAATGTCAATGAAGATATTCATAAGGCCTGAGTTCTCTACAGGGAAATTTATCGAGCCAGAGAAAAACTGGTTTCCTTTAAAATATTTATGAGAACTTAACATATATATTTAAATAATATCTTTCAAAAGTCCATCTAAATTCAAAGAGGAAGGAAAATGATCATGGAACATTTAATTCTTAATATAACCTTCTGCTACTACCAGAACTGGATATCTGGTCTTGAGTTAAGTAGGTGATGCACTGGAGACCTGAGTTTCTAGTTCTGTCACTAAGAAACTGTGATTTTTGGCAAGTCATTTAACCTCTGTAAGTTTCAATTTCTCCTAAATTCAAAATGAGCCAGTTTTATTAGATGATCTCTGAGATCCTAATTATTAAAGAAACCATAAACATGACCAATCTCACTGCTTAATTCCTGTGGAAGATGAGGCTTTGCTTCATGATGTCATTTATATCTGAGGAGGGGCAGGGAAGAGTCTAGAAATGAGAGTGCAAGTTCTCTTTGATAGTTCTCAGTATCTATCAAGACTTGACTCCACTATTATTTTAGTACTTTAAGAAGATGCTGAGATAGAACAAGTATTTCCCTCCTTCTCCTCAGCCTTCCCCTCTTCCCCTCCCTCCTCCCTCCCCCCTCCCTCCTCTAATAACAGGGAAAATCTAATTCCAAGTGACACTTAAGGATGTAACAAAACAGAACAGCAGGCTCAGGAACATAATCTTTCCATAAGAATTCATCAAATTTGCTACAATTTATCCTTTTGTCCCCTTTCCTGTACACTTTCTAAATTAGATGAATTTGGCGGGATAAAAAATTAGAAAACAGTATAAGAAGTAATGAAGAACAAACAAGGTGTGTTAGCTTTAACTTAACATTATCTGCGGCTAAGTATTTCACCTTTGTACCACTGCTTAGTTCCTTGCCGGCTCCCTCGGTAAGCTCATCCAGGTCTACGACTTCACCAATGACTCTTAAACTTCCATTTCGAATCTGGTCTTTTCTCTTATAATCTAAACTCAGACACCAACTGTCACTTGGCACTTGTACCTGGATGTCTAAGAGACATCTCAAATCTAACACGTCGAAAACTGAACTACTGATTATACTCCCAAAATCTGCTCTACCCTCAGCCTTCTTCATCCCAGTTGATGGCAACTCTGTCCTTTAGTAGTTTGGGACAAAAACTATAGAGTCACTCTTGACTCTTCTCTTTCTCTTGGTCTCACATCAGGAAATCCTGTTGGCTATGTCTTCAAAATATATCCCAAATCCAACAGCTTTCTTCACTTCCTCACTCTTGTCAGAGTAACTGTCTTCTTACTATGGGGTACTGCAATAGCTCATGTAACTGGTGTCCCTGATTCTCTCCTTGCTCTCCTGCAGTCTCTTTTTGATAAACAGTGATCCTTATAAAACATAAGCTATCATTTCATTTCTCAGATCAAATCCATGAAGGCTTCCAATTTCAATCAGGATAAAAGCCAAAGTCCGCATCATAGCTTGTAAGGGCCTTCACAGTTTGTCCCCTCCTATCCCCCTTCACTTCTCTCACCCTGGTCCCTCTGGTCTAGCCACACTGTCGTCTTTGCACACAGGCATGCTTTCACATCGGAGCCTTTGTGCTGCCTGGACCGTCTGTCTGGAATGTTCTTCTTCCATATATCCCACTTCCTTCCATTCAGTACTCTCTCTCACCTCCTTCAAGTCTGTTCAAATGTCACCTTCTAAATGAAGCCTGTCCTGACTCTCCTATTTAAAACTGGGGGAGTGATGGCAGCATAAGACTGTCAGCATAAGACGTTTCTCCTTTTTGTCCCCCTTTTTAAGCTACGGATTAGAAATCCATCCACAAACAGAAGTGCTGTTGTGGGAGTTGTGGGATTCAGTACCATATGCCAGGGGACATGGGAGTTGTCTCGACCACCTGTGCATCTGGTAGTAGGTGGGCAGACTTCAGTATGGGCTGCAGAATCAGTGCACTTGCCCCATCCACTCTTGCCATGGTGAGGAACAAACCCAGAGAGTGTTGACCTAGGCAGATGCCCATACAAGACAGACGTAGAAGTCTAGCCTTGCTGGGGACACATTCCACTATGCCACTGAAGCCCCCCCCCCCAAAAAAAAAGTTTGGTCACAGTGGAAACTGTAAGAGGCATTTTCCCAGTGCCATTCCCCTTTCCCCTATTCCACCAAAGCAACAATCCATGGGAATGAATTATCTAGCAGTAGAGACCTTTACAACAAGGGAAAAGTAGAGCAGTGAGTGAGTACCCGACTACCCCAGTTGTGCAGGGCATGGCAGGAGAAACCTGTTCCTTTTCAGCAGCACCCAGAGTACTGAGGCAGGACCCCCAAAACTGGGGAAGGGAAAAGAGCAGGAAAGAGACAGATAAGAATATCAAGGGGCATTAAAGATACACAGTTGCTGGTGACTGTGCTCAGGACTTCAGCAGAAAGTCTGCCCATGAACCTCTGGGAATACTTCGCCCGAGGATACCCCCACTGGGTCTATAGGCACCCCAATGCCCTGAGTGCTAAACCCACATCTCTTCTCACTCTGCAGTTGGCTCCTCGTGCTCACTCCCAAGTGCAGTGGTGAGAGCAAATCCAGTAAATGGACTGTTATCAGGAAAACAGCAGTATGTGTGGGCAAGGGAGAAACCACAAACTTGAGCACCACCTTCTGGAAAATCTAAAACGTGGAGAAAATCCAAATATAATAGCACCAACAAATAGTATACCCCATCTGAAGACAACCAGTAAAGATTTAGGAAGGGGACTGCTACTTAAAACACAAAAGTAGAAATGCAAAACTACAAGAAACATGAAAAATCAAAAAAACATGATCACCAAAAGAACAGTAATTCTCCAACAACCAAAAGCACAGATTTCTGCAATCTAGCTGCTAAAAAGAAAAAAAAGGAACAACTTTGAATCCTTTAAGATTTTATTTATTTATTTGAGAGAGAGAGAGAGAGAGAGAGCACAAGCAGGGGGAGCAGCAGGCAGAGGGAGAAGCAGACTCCCCACCCAGCAGAGAGCCTGGTGTGGGGCTCAATCCCAGAACCCTGGGATCATGACCTGAGCAGGAGGCAGACACTTAACCAACTGAGCCATCCAGGCACCCCTCAAAGTAGTTCTTTTGAACAAACTCAGCGATGTCCAAAAAAACTCAGAAGGACAATTCAATGAAATCAGGAAACAATACACAAACAAAACGAGATATTTAACACAGAGGAAATAATAAAGAAGAACCACACCAAAATTCTGGAGCTTAAGTTTCAATGATTGAAATGAAAAAAATGCAACAGAGAGCATGTATGGCAGAGTAAAGCAAAGAGAAGACAGAATAAGTGATCTAGAAATTTTGAGTTATTCAGTTAGAACAGAACAAAGGAAAAAGAATTAAAAAGAGTGAAGAAAGCCTACTGAATCTATGGGAGTCCATCAAAGAACAAATACAATTGGAGTTCCAGAGAAGAGAGGGAGAAGGGGGCAGAAAGTTTATTTAAAGAAATAATAGTTGAGAACTTCCCAAACTTGGGGAGAGGCCTGGACATCTATGTTCATGAAGCTAATAGATCACCCTATTATCTTAATGCAAAAGACCTTTTCCAACACATGGTATAATAAAACTGTCAAAAATCAAAGACAAAGAGAGAATCCTAAAAGCACCCAGGGAAAAAACAGATTGTAATCTATAAAGGAACTCCATGAGGCTATCAGTGATTTCTCAGCAGAAACCCTAAAGGCCAGGAGAGAGTGGGATGACATACTCGAAGTATTGAAAGAAAAAACTGCTAGCCAAGAATACTCTTATCTAACAAAGTTATCCTTCAGATGCAAAGGAGAAATAATGACTTTCTTGGACTAACAATTCACTGGTGAATTCTGAGGGAGTTTATCAACACTAGACTTGCTTTGTAAGAAATGTTGAAAGCAGTTCTTCTAGCTGAAATGAAAAGATGTTAATAGTGATACAAAAACATATGAAAGTATAGAACACACTGGGTAAAGGTAAATACAAGTCAGACATAGAAAATCCTAATTCTGTAAGAGGATGGTGTGTTAACCACTTAACTGTGCTAGAAAGGCTAAAGAAGAAGAGTATTAAAAATAATTATAGTTACTATAATTTGTTAATGAACACACAATATAAAAAGAGGTCAATAATGACATCAAGCATATAAAAGTGGAAGTTAAAAAGGTGAAGCTTTTATACAACTGAAGCTGCTATCAGCTTAAAATGAACGGCTTTATAAGATGTTTTATGTAAGCTTCATGGTACCAAGAAACAAAACCAGATTCACATAAGTTAAATAAGGGGGAAATAGACTGGGGAAAAAAATCACAAGTCTATAAAGGCAGGCAGAAAAAGAGGGAAAAAGAATCAGTGGAAACTCAGAACAACCAGAAAGCCATTAAGAAGACTACATTGTAGGTCCTTACGTATCAAGAATAACTCTAAATGTAAATGAATCGAATACACTAATCAAAAGGCACACAGGGACTAGATAAAGAAATGAGACTCAACTCTGTACTGCTACAGAAAGCAAACTTCAGCTTTAAGGACACACATTGGTTCAAAGTGAAGGGATGGAAAAAGACATTCAGTGCAAGTGGAAACCAAAAGAGAGGGGGGATGGCTATGCTTGTATCAGATGAAACAGACTTTAAAAGCCAAGAATGGTAACAAGAGAAAAAGAAGGTCATAATATAATAATAAAGGGGTCAATGCATCAAGAGGATATAACAATTGTAAACATTTATGTACCCAACATGAGAGCACCTAAATATATTAACAAATACTGACAGATCAGAAAGGAGAAATCGACAATACAATAATAGCAGGGGACTTCAATACCCCACTTTCACCAATGGATAGATCATTCAGACAGAACATCAGTAAGGAAATGTTGGACTTGAACCATACATTAGATCAAATAGACCTAACAGACATTTATAGATCATTCCATCCTACAGCAGCAAATACATGTTCTTCTCAAGTGCACACAAAACATTCTTCAAGGCAGACCATATGACAGTACACAGAACAAGTTTTAACGGCAAAATTTACGAAGACTGAAATAATACCAAGTATATTTTCAGACCATAACATTTTCAGACCATAATTGTATGAAACTAGAAATCAGCAAAACAGAAGCTGGAAAATCTACAAATGTGTGGAAATTAAACAAATAACCCTGAACAACCAAGGGGTCAAAAAAGAAATCAAAAGGGAAACAAAAAAAGATATTGAAACAAATGAAAATGGCGACACAACATACCAAAACTTATGCTATGCTGCAAAAGCAGTTCTAAGAGGGACTTTATAGTTATAAATGCATATGTTAAGAAAATAGAAACATCTCAAATAAACAACCTAACTTTACACCTCAAGGAACTAGAAATAGAAGAAAAAACCCAAGTCCAAAATTAGCAGAAGGGAAGAAGTAAAAATCAGAGCAGAAAGAAATAAAATAGAGACCAGAAAAACAAAAAGGAAAAAAACAGTGAAACTAAGAGCTGGTTTCAAAAAGATAAAACAAATCGGTAAACCTTTAGCTATACAAACCATGAAAGAAGACAATATTCAAAGTCAGAAATGAAAGAGGAGACATTGCAAATGATACTACAGAAATACACAGATCATAAGAGACTAGTATGAACAATTATATGCCAACACATTGGATAACCTAGAAGAAATGGATAAATTCTCAGAAACATACAACCTACCAAGACTGAATCAGGAAGAAATAGAAAATCTGAATAGACCAGTGAATAAGGAGATTAAATCACTAACCAAAAACCTCCCAACATAGAAAACCCCAGGATAAGCTGGTTTCACTAATGAATTCTACCAAACATTTAAAGAAGAATTAATGCCATCTTTCTCAAACTCTTCTAAAAAATTGAAGGGACAGAACACGTCAAAATTCATTTTATGAAGCCAGCATTACCCTGATACCAAAGCCAGACAAGGACAAACAAAAAAATTCTAGACCAATACCCTCGATGAATGGATGCAAAAATTCTCAAAAAATATTAGCAAACTGAATTCAACAGACATTGAAAGTTCTATACGCCATGACCAAGTAGGATTTCTTCTTGGGATGGAAGGATGGTTCAAAAATGCAAATCAATAAATGTGATACACATTTAACAGAATGAAAGATAAAAATCAAATGATCATCTCAATGTAGAAAAGCATTTGACAAAATACAACACATTTTCATGATAAAAACCCTCAACAGACTGGGTACAGATTGGACACAATTCTATATAATAAAGGCCACATATGAAAAATCCATAGCTCACATCATACTCAACAACAACAACAACAACAAAAAAAATGAAAGCTTTTCCTCCAGGATCAGGAACAAGATGAGGGCGCCTACTCTCACCACACTTAATCAGAGTAATAATGGATGGCCTAGTTAGACCAATTAGGCAAGACAAAGAAATAAAAGGCATCTGAATCAGAAAGGAAGAAGTAAAATTGTCATATTTGCAGATGATCTGATTTTATATAGAGAAAATCCTAAATAAAGACTCAACCAAAAAACTGTTGGAATTAATCAACAAGTTCAGTATATTTGCCGGATATAAAATCAACATATAGAAATCAGTTGTGTTGGTATAAACGAACAATGAAACATCTGAAAAAGAAATAAATAAAACCATCCTGTTCATAGTAGGCATAAAAAAATACTTGGGAATAAATTTAACCAAGGAGGTGAACGATGTACAGATGTACAGGTGTACCTCATTTTACTGTGCTCCACCTTATTGTACTTCACAGATACTGTGTTTTGTTTTATTTTGTTTTTACAAATTGAAGGGTGTGTGGCAACCCTGTGCTGAGCAAGTCTATCGGCGTAATTTCTTTTCAATAGCATTTGCTCACTTTGTGTCTCTGTGTCACATTTTGGTAATTCCTGCAATATTTCAAACTTTTTCATTATTACTATATTTGTTATGGTGATATGTGATTAATGATTATGACTCACTGAAAGCTCAGATAATGGTTAGCATTTTTTAGTAATAAAGTATTTTAAAATTAAAGTATATACACTGTATTTTTAAAGACATAATGATACTGTGTGCTTAACAGACTACAATACAGTGTAAACATAAATTTTATGTGCCCTGGAAAACTAAAAAAAAAATCATTTCATTGTGATATTCCCTTTATTGTTATATTCATTTTACTGTGGTGGTCTGGAACCAAACCCATAATATCTGAGGTATGCCTGTGTTATGAAAACTACAAAACCTTGATGAAAGAAACTGAAGAAGACACAAACAAATGGGAAGATATCCCATGTTCACTGATTTGAAGAATTAATATACTGATAACTGTCTGTTAAAATGTCCATACTACCTAAAGTCATCTAGAGAGTCAAGGCAATCCCTAGCAATATCCCAAAGACATTTTTTACAGAAATAGATAAAACAATCCTAAAATTTGTATGGAACCATAAAGACTCCAAGTAGCCAACGCAATCATGAGAAAGAAGAACAAAGCTTAAGGCATCGTATTTCCTGCTTTCAAACTATACTATGAAGCTGCAGTAATTAAAACAGTATGGTACTGGCATTTAGACCAATGGAATAGAGTGCCCAGAAATAAATCTCTGCATATGCAGTCAACTAATATTTGACAAGGAAGCCAAGGACACTCAATGGGAAAAGATAATCTGGCCAACAAATGGTGTTAGGAAAACTGGATAACTATGTGCAGAAAAAATGAAATTGGATCCGTATCTTCCAACACTCACCAAAATTAATTAAAAATGGATTAAAGGCTTAAACATAAGACCTGATACAATAAACCTCCAGAAGAAAACACTGATATTAGCGTGGGCCATGATTTTTTGAGTATGACACCAAAGGCACAAGCAACAAAAACAAAAAGCAATGAGTGGGACTATATCAAACTAAAAAACTTCTGCATGGCAAAATAGAAGATCAACAAAACAAAAAGGAAACCTATAATATGGGAGAAGATATTTGCAAATCATATGTCAGATAAGGGGTTAATATCTAAAATATATAAGGAACTCATACAACTTAATAACAAAAACCCAAAAATCTGATTTAAAAATGGGCAGATCAATAAACAGATATTTTCCCAAAGAAGGCATAGCCAACAGATATACAAAAAGATGCTCAACAATTCTAATCATCAGGGAAATGCAACTCAAAACCACAATGAGATATCACTTCATAAGTATTAGAATGGCTATCATTAAGAAGAGAAGAGAAAACAAGTGTTGATGAGATGTGGAGATAAGGGAATCCTGTACACTACTGGTGGGAATGTAAATTGGTTCAAAACAGTATGGACGTTCCTCAAAAAATTAAAAATCAAGCAACAATATGATCTGGCAATCCTACCTCTGGGTACTTAGCCAAAGGAAATGAAAACAGGATATTGAAGAGATATATGCACTCCCATGTTCACTGGAGCGTTATTCACAATAGCCAGGATATCAAAACAACCCAAGTGTCTATCAACAGGTGAACAGGTAAAAAAGATATGGTATACACATACACAAACACACACCCCGTGGAATATTATTCAGCCATAAGAAAAAAAAGGAGATCCTGCCATTTGTAACAACATGGATGGACCCTGAGGGCATTGTACTTAATGAGATAAGCCAAACAGGAAAAGACAAATACTTTCTGCTGTCACTTATATGGAATCTAAAAAAGCCAAACTTGTAAAAACAGAGAACAGAATGGTGGTTACCAGGGACTGGATGATGGGGGAATTGGTGATATGTTGTTGAAGGGTACAAATGTAGAAGAAAAAGAAGTTCTAGAGATCTAATGCAGAGCATAGTGACCATAGACAATAACATAATATTATAAACTTCAAAGTTCCTAAGAAACTAGATCTTAATAGTTCCCACCAGAAAAGAGAAATGATAATTATGTGACATGATAGAGGTGTTAGCTAACCCTACGGTGGTAATCATATTGCAATATATAAATGTATCAAATCAACACACTGTACATCTTAAACTTTCACAATGTTATATGTCAACTGTACACCTCAAACTCACAAAATGTTAAATGTCAATTGCATCACAATTTTTTTAAAAAAGAAAAAACTGGACCACACCTCCCACTGCACTCCTAATCCCTTTATCCTACTCTTTTTCTCTGCTCATCATCTAATCATCTGCTCATCATCTACTATTTTATAAAATTTATTTATTTCTCTTGCCTCCCCTCTGCTGCTGCTGTCACCCAAACCCCCCAGAAGTATAAGTGAAGAATCTTTGTTGTTCAGGGATAAATCCATAGTGCCTGGCATGTAGTAGGTGTTTAAGAAATATTTGTTAAATTAATTCCTTATTTCCACAGAGATGGTAAACTATTTTCTAATTTAAACTTTCTTACATGTTTTACTTTTTTTTTTTTTTTTAAAGATTTTATTTATTTATTTGACAGAGAGAGACACAGTGAGAGAAGGAACACAAACAGGAGGAGTGGGAGAGGGAGAAGCAGGCTTCCCGCGGAGCAGGGAGCCCGATGTGGGGCTCGATCCCAGGACCCTGGGATCATGACCTGAGGTGAAGGCAGACGCTTAACAACTGAGCCACCCAGACGCCGCTCTTACATGTTTTAAATTGCAAAAGTAATTAAGTGCTTATTTTACTTGGGGATACAGTGCCAAGATGTATGAAGAAACAGTTAATACAACAAACCTTCCCCCATTCTCATCCTTTTCAGCTTACCCAGTTAACCTATCTGTACCTTACTTTGGCTCTTATTAATATGTCCATATATGTACATATTTTCTACTTTTTATAAAAATGGCATCATATTCTAGTCTACAATGTGCTTTTCTTACACATTAACACATATATCATAGTATTATATATCAACAGATATGGATCAGTTCATTCTTTTTATTATCCACATAATAATTTTCCATACTACTGCTAGATCACATTTTGTTCAATTCCCATTAACATGTATGGATATCAGAGTTTAACCTGAAATAGAATAAATAACGTCCAGGGTTCTACATCTAATTAAAAATAATCATTAATATTCATTAATGACCTTCAACCCATGAGAAGAGATATTATATTAAGCATAGTAAAATATGTGGGCTAAAACATTTTAATTTTAGTTACAGATTGAAACAATGTTTTCCTAATCTTCAGATTATATGAAAATTTAATCAAAAAGTTCTAAACAATCAAGGAAACAATAATTTGTTTGCTTACCTGTGTCTGTAAGGCACTACATTTTTATAATTCTACCATAATAAAAATTTGACTATTACAATAGAGTATTAAAAAAATCCGTATCCTTTGATACAAAACATATATTACATATTTTATGGCCAATATACAATTCAGTCATGAAAGATGAATAGGTCTAAATTGCAATCCTAATATTATGGAATTTTAAATTGTAAGTATAATTAACTAGACAATTATAGTTAATTAACAGGTAATTACAAATAACAGATAATTATTAGAAGTCATATATAGAAAAACAAATTGTCACACAACCACATTCCTTATTACCCTTATTATTCTTGATTTTCAGGTTAAAACAAGACCTTACTAAGGGGGTTATTTGCCTGTGGGTTATGACATGGTTATATAAAACTTGGTCTTTTAAAAAAATAACTACTCTTTTCTCTATTTCCTACTGGTTAGTTAATATAGAGATGATATTGGTAAATAACCGAAAACTTAAGTGAGTTACAGAAAATGTTCTATTCTCAAGAAAATAAGATCTGACCAGGAATTCTGAAGGTGACAAAGAGTTAAAATAAAATTACAGAAAGGGTCTGCTCTCCTGGACACGAGAAGACTCTTTTCATCTTTTACCAAAGGCTCTTAACGTAGGCATAAAATTGAAGTGGAGGGGAAACAAGGTTATTTCTTCCCCCAAGAGTTCATTCCATTTCTCCCCTCCACTTCTTGAGCTGCTGGAGTCCACACCTTACTGCAGGAAATTAAGATGGAAACCCAGAAGAAGAAGAAAGTAAGAGAAGACAGCACAGACTGTGGCTATCTTCTTCTGAAGCTAAATCTAGGTGACTCAACTGTAGGTATAGATTATTTTTATTGTTTAATTCCATCTCCTGACAATGGAAAACACATATTGATTTTTAACTTATCCTTTGACTAACATATACATTTAGTTTATCTTTTGAAGAATTTTCGGAAAAACTCTTCTCTTTGCATAAAGTTCATGTGTAGAAATAAGTCCCTGGGAGAGTCTAGTTCGGAAATGTCAAGCTAGTGGCCGTTAGCTTGTTTTGTTTGGTCTACACCATCTGTCTTTCTAAAACTGAATTTATTTTCAATGTGTAAAAACTGGAAGTTATCATATAAAAATTCCTATTTCTGATTCTTCTTGGAACATGAGAAGAACCGGGCATGGGCTTACATTCCCACATGATAACCACCGGCTGGAGCCAAGTGCAGACTGATCCCTTTGGACCAGCCACGTGCTCCCCAGGTCATTCCATGTGGCCTGCTTCTCTCATTTACATTATTTATATGGTCCCTGTTAACCATCTGTATTTGGTCTAGTCTTTGTCTTACGATAAAAACATGAAAAAAGTGAAACCCTGGCGTTTAAAAACAACAAAACATTGCTCGAATTAGCAAAGAACGTTAATGAGTTAAAAATAAAATCTGTAATGCAGTTGTGAACTATTTTTAAACTGTTTCCATTCTCACTTCACTATTTTGCTCTTTAACCCAACATGTCTCTGCACATTGGCCATGCCTGGAAGCTGGGTGGTTGCATTTACACATAAGTGCACCTCTATATGCAGGTGGTAACATATATGTCCCACACCATAGCTTAATAAGATACAAATCACTGGGTAGGCCAATAGAGCACCTAGACCCTCAACTTGGCTCTTGTCATTAACTGCATGACAGGGGCAAACCCTTCTGGAGTTGAGCTCTTTCTTCATTTGTATAATGAGGGTACTGGACTAGATGAATACATAAGTCTTTCCCCAGCACAGGCATTCTATTATTTGAGAACATCAGCATGTTTATAAAAGCTCTGAAAACATCCCTTAGGTAACAACAAAAAATAACTCCAGGAAAATTTATTTTAAGACATATTTTAGAAAAGGGGCATTTTCCATGAGTATCACAAAAATAAAATTTTTATTACTGAAAGTAACATGCTAACTCATCAGTTCCTTGCTAATAAAATACTTTTAAATTTATTTATTTATTTATTTATTTAAGATTTTATTTATTTGACACAGAGAGAGATAGCGAGAGCAGGAACACAAGCAGGGGGAGTGGGAGAGGGAGAAGCAGGCTTCCTGCCGAGCAGGGAGCCCGATGTGGGACTCGATCCCAGGACCCTGGGATCATGACCTGAGCTGAAGGCAGACGCTTAACGACTGAGCCACCCAGGTGCCCCAAAATACTTTTAAATTTAAAAAAACCAAAATTATGTCATTTTATTTTTTACTCCAGAAGTTGCTAGCTAAGGACAGCATATGATGAAATAGGATTTTTGAAAGGAGGAATGTAAAATCTCAATAATTTATATAATTTTAGCTGCTTTAAAAAAAGATCCTTTTTATTTGGTCATATCTCTTCAAAGGAGTAAGTGGAAACTCCAGGAAGATGAAATTAAGTTCCACTCATTTACCTCCCTCTGATACTTGCTATTTAGCTTTCTTGGAAGCTCATTTATTAGTTATTTTAGCAGCCTATGTATTAAAGCTTAATGTATGTATTGTTTCAAATTCAAAATTTCTGAAGACCCCAGTTTTTGGTCAGATAATTTTTTTTAATTACAAGTTTGCATACTATCTACAAAAATGATTATAAAGTTAAATTTTAGAGGATACTTGTGGTAGACAGAACTCTAAAACAGGCCCCCAAATTTCCTGCCCTAATCTCTGAGATTGTGACTATGAGAAGATACCACACCTATGGTTATTTATATTACACAATAAAAGGGATTTTGCAAATGTCACTGAGGTCATTAGTTAGTTGACGCAGTTCATCAAAAAGGAGACTATCCAGGTAGTCCTGACCTGATGACATGATTAAGGCAGAATTTTCTCCACTGGTGGCAGAAGAGGAAGCCAAAGAGACCTGAAGCATGAGGGAGATATGACGCATTACTGTGGGCTTAAAGATGGTGACAAGCAATGTGGGCGCCCTAGGGAACTGAGATGGGTCCCTGGCCAAGAGCCAGCAATGAAATGGAGACCTCAATTCTATAAGCATAAGGAACTGAATTCTGCAGACAATTTAAATGAGGTTGGAAGTGGATTTTCCCTGAATCTCCAGTCAAGGACTCAGCCCAACTGACATCTTAATTATAGCCTTATGATACTCTGAGCAAAGAGCCCACTGGACTTACGACTTATAAAAAAAACTATGTGCTAATAAGTGGGTGTTATTTTAAGCTATCATGTTTGTAGTAGTTTATTATGGAACAATAGAAAACTAACACAGTGCTGAGGAATTATTATTAAAAAGGAAAAAAAAATCAACTAAAGATCTGACTGCTACATTTTTCAGAGTGCCTAGGTTCAAAGTGGAATTATTAAGTTGTTTCATGTTGAGAAAAACAATGTGTGTTAAGAGTAGAAGTGATAATTCTTAGGAAATGGGGCAAACTGAAACCCAGAACAAATACGGAACATTCACATTGGATTTCAATTATAGCAAAATGAAATTATACATAAAAAAATCTAGATATTTCAATTTCAAACTCAAGGGAAACATTTTTAGTAGAAATACTTACCCTATTTTGAAAAAATGATGCATGAAAATGTGATGTTGTAGCAGATATTGATACTAAGGTAATAGTTTCTTCAGAACTAGGATTATGTAAGTAAACTTTTTCCATTTTTGGCATTCCAACTGGCCTGTAAAAAAAAAACAAAAACCTGTCACAAATATTTCAAAGATCATTTCTAGTTGTTAAAAAAATTAAATATCAAAACTATTGGACAAATACATATCCAAACATATAAAACTATTATAAATTGGTTTATATTTAAAATTACACACGAAAATGCATTCAACAAATATATGATGAGTGCCAATTTTATGTCACACACTGAGCCAGGGGCTGGTATATGATGAAGCAAGTCTCTGCTTGGAGGAAGCTTACAGTCAAGTGAGGAAGCAGGCAGGGAACAAAATGGTCAGATGCTTGCACTGCTTTCTGTAATACCACCCTGCTTTCCTACTAATTCTTTTTTTTTTTCCTTTTAAATGTTCATGTCCTTTTCTCCCCAAATTCCACTGATACATGCTCTTCAATTTAGGAAAAACTGAGTGGCAAAAGTTATGTGAGCAAATCTGCCTTATGAGTTAGGGGCAATTATTGTCCTCATTTTATAGATGAGGATACTGAGGCACAGAAAAGTTACTTAACTTGTCCAAAGTCATACTTGGAATCTAAATTAGAATCCAGACCATCTGGCTTTAGTCCATGTTCTAACTGATTATACTAAACTCTGCTCTCAAAGTAACAACATAAAACACACACTCAGTGGTCTGATACCCACAGATGCATTTCAATGTTCTCCTTGGCATCCACATTATAGTTTGTCTTAAAAGTGAAATCTCCTCAGTTATGTAGTCCATTGAGTACGTACACAGCTAATCTTAGTTGTACAGGCCTCCTGATGCCTACAGCATCAGAGAATTCTGCATATAAATTACATTTCTTCTTAATGCTCTCTAATCATTTAATTGGCACCAGTCTTACTTCCTCAACAAGATTATCAGCACTATTTCGGACAAAGGTTACATTATATATGCACCGTGTAGTCTCCATGTTATCTAGCACAGGCACTTGGTAAGACTGTGCATGGGTGAGCCTGCTCCCCTCCACACCCCTCCCTAGTGGAAATTAAGGCCCTCCGTAACCTGATATCACTCAACCTAAACAAGTAACTAACTCCCTATGTTTTCACAGCCTTCCAACCTGGCTCAGGCTGGTTTCGTGGGCATAGCCCCCCATGCCTTTACCAATCTCTTTGTTCTGCGTTTTCCTCCCTATCCTCTATGCCAATCCAAATTCTCATTTTCTAATTCAAATACAATTTCTTTCACAAGGTTCTCTCCTCAGGCAACTATTCTGGTCCACATTTTCATTTTTTTCATGCTACTGCTCTCCTTGAACACCCCACCCCCATACATACACAAACAACAATGCTGGAAAAATGTAGAAGCTAGAGAAAGGTACTGATCCCAAGGATTAACTAAAAAACAGCAAGAAACCCTTGGGGGAACAGAAGGTTGCCTTGAACTGGAAGGCGGGGAAAAGTGAGGGACAAAGAATAGCCTAAGCTGACAAGGAGAGGCTAGGGTAGAGGAAGCCTTCAAAACTTTATTCTTCTCCATTTCCTTCCCTGCTTGCCTTGGGACAATCAAGAGCCTGCCCCTCAAACTAGAACAGCAGAGGGGCTTAGAGAGGTAAAAATCTGATAATCAACTACCCTGGAGCATACCCACCTCTAAATCCTCTCTTTGGTCCTCCAAAGACGAAGAGCTGTTTGATTACAATTTAGGAAGACACCTCCATCCAGATGATTCTGCTTAAGCACTATCAGATAGAGTGGTGGCCAACATAGGACAATTACCAGTTTTTACACATATGTGAGTGTGGAACTGGATCTTTCTTCCTTGGGGATAATCTCCCCTCTTAAATTCACAAGAGACAAGAACCAAAAAGGCTTGGTATTCTGCCTTACCTCAATATGCATTACAAGACAGGAGCTCTTAAGTTCACACATCAAAATAACATGATCTGTGAGGAGTATAATCAATTAGAAAACATACCATGTTGTGGTAAACTGTAGTGTTCCTAATCTGCTGACAGAACCTGTGAGAGGACTGTACTCTTCATTAACATTAGGCTTGGCCATAAGATTTTCTTTGGCCAATGAAATGTGAGTAAAAGTGACATATAACATTAAGTTTTTTAAAAGTCATCTTTTACTCTTTCCTCTTGTACATTGTTCCAAGAAATGCCATATCTCAGATAGGAGTGCTGATTTCAGTCTACATCCCACTAAGATTTTGGGACTGGTTGTGGTCACAGTATATTTAGCTTGGTAAGTTCTGCATAATACACACCTGAAGTTGGAAAAGTTGAACCAAGAACTAAAAATAAGCACAATAGGATATATTTAAGGAGATATGGCAAGACATTAGTAAAACAAAGTAAGAAATATTATAGAAAAAGAAAATATTAGTATAAAAATATAATGTATAAAGGTGGATAAAAATCTGTTAGTGAGTTGGAAGATCAGACTGACAATTTAGTTCAGAATTCAGCAAGAAAAAAATATACAGAATATTTTAAAAGAGCTAAAAGAAACAAAAAAGAAGCAGATATGTAGGGCATAACTAGAAATAGTAATATTTAGAAGATGGACTATAGGAATATTTAAAGAGTATGGACAAAATTAATGGGTAAAATCCAAACTTTAAAAAAAATGACAAACTAATTCTTTTTCTTTAAAGATTTACTTATTTGAGCGAGAGTGCATGCACATACGTTGGGGGAAGGGACGTAGGGAGGAGGGAAAGAGCAGAGGGAGAAGGGGAGAGAAACTTTGAGACTCTGCACTCAGTGAGGAGCCCAACCCGGGGCTTGATCTCATGACCCTCGTGACCTGAGACGAAACCAAGAGTGGGAGGCTTAACCGACTGTGCCACCCAGGCACCTCAAATATAAACTAATTCTTAACTGAAAGGGTTTATGAAGTGTCAACAAGGAGAGATAAGGAAACCCTGTACTTAACAGAGTAAAATTTAAGAGTTCTTTATACAATGTGGATTAAATTGTCTTATGAGATTTTTGCAAGTATTTTCTCCCATTGTGTGGAGTCTTTTCACTTTCCTGATGGTATCATTTGCAATACAAAAGTTTTTAATTTTTTATGTAATTCAATTTGTATATTTTGTCTTTTATCACTGGTGCTTCTGGAGTCATATCTAAGAAACCACTGCATAACAGAGATATATATTTAATATTTTCTTCAAAAGGTTTTATAGTTTAGCTTTATTACATTTACATCTAGCTCTATGGTACACTTTGAATTAATTTTGTGTGAGGCAGGGATCCAACTTAACTCTTTCATATGTGGATACCCAGTTGTCCCAGCACCATTTGTTGCAAAGACTATTCTTTATCTATTTGTTTTGGCACCCTTGTCAAAATCAACTGGCAATAAATGTAAAGTTCTATTTCTGGGATCTAAATCCTTTTCCATTTATTTATGTCTTTCCTTATGGCAGTGTCACAGTGTCTTGACTAAAGCTTATGTGAAGTTTCTAATATTGGGCACTGAAAGTTCTCTATTGGTCTCCTTTTAAAAGAACGGCTATTCTGGATCCCTCTTATTTCACGTGAATTTTAAGGTCAGCTTGTCCATTTCTACAAAAATGTCAGTTGGGATTTTGATGGGGATTGTGCTGAATTCATAGATCAATTTAGGGAGTAGCGCCATCTTTATTCTGATCTATGAATATGAAATGGCTTCCATTTATTTAGTTCT
The DNA here is from genome assembly GCF_004348235.1 of Phoca vitulina. Taxonomy (NCBI): domain Eukaryota; kingdom Metazoa; phylum Chordata; class Mammalia; order Carnivora; family Phocidae; genus Phoca; species Phoca vitulina. The sequence goes on from NW_022589801.1 coordinate 1,230,086, forward strand.
TTAATTTCTTTTGACAATGGTCTGCTGTTTTTAGTACACAGGTCTTAGATTACTTTTGTTAAATTTATATCTAAGTATTTTACTCTTTTTGAATTATTATAAATGGAATTGTTTACTTAATTTTTAATTGCTCATTGCCAGTGTATAGAAATATAATTTATTTTACATACTGATCTTATATCCTGTAACCTTGCTGAACTCACTTATTCTAATTTTTTTAAGTGGATTGCTTACGATTTTCTATATACAAGAGTATAACATCCAAAAATAGAGATGGTTTTACTTTTTCCTTTCCAATCTGGGTGCCTTTTGCTTCTTTTTCTTGCATAACTGCCCTGGTTCTTGATGCAGGGAGAAATCTTTCAGTCTTTCACCATTAAATATGATGTTAGCTGTGGGACTTTCATAGGTGTTCTTTATCAGGCTAGGGAAATTCTCTTCTAGTCTTAGTTTTTTTGAGTGTTATTACCCTGAAAGGATGTATTTTCAAATCCTTTTTGTGTGTGTGTTTACTGACATGATCATGTTTTTCTCCCCTTTATTGTATTAACATGGTGTGTATTATATTAATTGAATTTCAGATGTGGGCTTGAATTCACGATCCTGAGATTAAGACCTGAGCTGAGATCAAGAGTCAGTTGCTTAACCGACTGAGCCACCCAGGCACCCCGGTATATAATCATTTTTATGTGTTGCTGATTTTGGTTTTTATTATTTTGTGGATGAATTTTAACAAAAGGGGTATTGGTCTGTAGTTTTCTTGTAGTGTCTTTGTGAGGTTTTGGTAAAATGGTAATGCAGGCCTAACATACTGAGTTGGGAAATGTTCCCTCTTCTATTGTTTGGAAGAGTTCGTAGTGGATTGGTATTAATTCTTCTTTGAATTTTTGGTAGAATTAATCAATAAGGCTTTCTGTGCATCTGAGCTTTCATTCTGGGAAGTTTTTTAATTACTAATTCAAACTCTTTACTTTTTATAAGTCTATTCAGACTTTCTATTTCTTCTTAGGTCAGTTTTGGTAATTTGTGTCTTCAGGAATTTGTCCATTTCAACTGTTAATGAATTTGTTAGCATATAATTGTTCATGGTATCCCCTTATAATCCTTCTTTAAGTTTCTATAAGGTTAATAGTAATGTCACCTCTTTCATTCCCGATTTTAGTAATTTGAGAGTCTTTTCTCTTTATTGCTTGGTCAGTCTAGCTAAGGGTTTGTCCATTTTGTTGCTCTTTTCAAAGAACCAATTTCTATTAATTTTCCCTATTATTTTTATCTGTATTTCATTTGTTTTTACTCTAGTTTTAATTATTTCTTTCTTTCTAATTATTTTTTACCTTATTTTTCTTTTTCTAGTTTCTTAAGGTGGAAGGTTAGGTTTTTGACTTGAGATTTGTTTTCTTTGCTGATTAAGACATTTACAGCTGTAAGTTTCTTCCTGGGCAATGGTTTTGCTGCATCCCATAAGTTCTGGTATGTTGTATTTTCATTTCACTCATCTGAAAGCATTTTCTAATTCCTCTCTTGATTTTCTTCTTTGATTCATTGGTTATTAAAGAATATGTTGCTTAATATCTCAAGATTCTTTTTTTTCCTGTATTGTTTTCCAGTTTACTTAATTAGAGAATGAAGTTAACAGAAAAGATACTTTGTATGACTTCAAAACTTACTGGGGCTTGCATTATGGTCTATCCTGGAGAATGTCCTATGTGTGTGTGAATAGTGTAAGTACTCTGTTGTTGAGTGGAATGTTCTACAGATGTCTACTGGGCCTAGGAGCTCTATACTGTTTTCAGGACTTCTGTTTCTTTTGTTATCTCTTGCTTAGATAGTCTATCCATTATTGAAAGTGGAGTACTAAAGACTCTATTAATGCTGAATTGTCTGTTTTTCCCTTCAGTTCTGTCAGTTTTGCTTCCTATACTTTGGGTTTCTATTGTTAGTTGAGTCTTGCTTTTTTAATCTGAAAATCTTGGTCTCTTAATTGGTGTGTTTAAACTACTTATATTTAATGTAATTATTGATATGGTTAAAGTACCATCTTGCTCATTATTTTCTATTCTATCTCTTCTTTGTTTATAACTCTTTTATATGCATAATTTTCTTTTTTTTTTTTTTTGATTTTTTTATTTATTTGACAGAGAGAGACACAGCGAGAGAGGGAACACAAGCAGGGGGAGTGGGAGAGGGAGAAGCAGGCTTCCCGCTGAGCAGGGAGCCCAATGCGGGGCTCGATCTCAGGACTCTGGGACCATGACCTGAGCTGAAGGCAGAGGCTTAATGACTGAGCCACCCAGGAGCCCCTTATATGCATAATTTTCTAGTCCTGGCCCAATTAAACTAGAAATCAGTAACAAAAAGATAACCCAATTCCCTATAAATATGTAAATAGATCAATGCATGTGTAAGTAACCCATGGATCAAAAACAAAATCTGAATAAAAATTAAGAACTATCTGGAACTGAATGAAAATGAAAAACTGAACTCACTAAAAGCTTGTATAATACAGTTCATTCTGTGCTTACAGAAAAATTCATGAATTTAAATCTACATATTTGAAAAGAAAAAAGCCTAAAAGTTAATGAGTTAAGCATCCATGTCATTAGAAAAAGAACAGCAAATTAAATCTAAAGGAAGTACAAAGAAAGAAATGTTAAAATAAGAATGGAAATCAATGGAGTAAAACATGTAAAATAGAGATGATCTATGAAGTCAGAAGTTCACAGGTCTTGGGGGTAAAAAACTAGTAAGTTGATAACTACCTGATAAAACTGAGAAAGAAAAAAGAGATGGCACAAAATATCAATATCAGCAATGATAAAAGGAGTTACAGCTACAGATGCTACAAACATTAAAACAATCATAGAATTATATTAGCAACTTTATGTTAGTAAATTTGAAAATTATCCTGAAATTGCCAAACTCCTAGAAAAACACAGCTTACCAAAACTGGTAAATTAAAAAAATATATGTAAGCATTACAAAAAATAAAACTACTAAAGGGACACCTGGGCGGCACAGTCAGTTAAGTGTCCAACTCTTGATATCAGCTCACGTCTTGATCTCAGGGTTTTAAGTTCAAGCCCCATACTGGGCTCTACACTTAAAATAAAACAAAAAGTATTAAAGAAATTAAATTCATAATTTAAAACCTTACCACAAAGAAAATTCCAGCCCAGGAGTACTCTCTACTGGCAAATTTTACCACATATTTAAAGGTAATATTTTACCAATTAATTGGGGGGGTGGGGAGTGAAATGCAGGTACAAAATGGGGAAAAATGAGGAAGAACTCTATGACTCTAGATCTGAGTTGGGAAAACATGAATTAGAATTATCAGTATGAGACATGATTTACATATATGCATTTATTTTTTAAATTTTTTTGAGAGAGAGGGCTTGATCTCACGACCCTGAGATCATGACCTGAGCTGAAATCAAGAGTCAGATGCTTAGCCGACTGAGCTACCCAGGTACCTCAATATATATGCATTTATATATATGCATATGTTTTGGGGCACCTGGGTGGCTCAGTCGTTAAGCGTCTGCCTTCAGCTCAGGTCATGATCCCAGGGTCCTGGGATCAAGCCCTGCATCGGGCTCCCTGCTCAGCGGGGAGCCTGCTTCTCCCTCTCCCACTCCCCCTGCTTGTGTTCCCTCTCTCACTGTGTCTCTCTGTCAAATAAATAAATAAGATCTTTAAAAAATATATATATATATGCATATGTTTCTCCATAGATCTGTTCACACAAGCCTAGAAGCAATGACGTCCAGAGCAATAAGCACACTTGGTGCCCAGATATGGGTTTGAAATGTCACTCCCCATCAAAAGAAACCAGGATTTCTTGTACTTTTGGCTAATTCTAGGTCTAGGACAAGGAATAGAGAAGGAAGTCTAGAATGTCTTATTGAATCAGAAAGCAAAGAAATGTTCAAAGGTTAATGGGACATATCAAAAAAAGATAGGAATCAGCTTAACCAGGCTTCCACTGGGAAAATATAAAGAGATGGATACTCTAAGTTAATAGCAATCAGAGAAATACAAAATTAACAATGAAGTATCACATTATCCCTATTTAACTAGCAAAATTAGAAAGTTGGCTAATGTTAAGGGTTAGTGCAAATATGTGGATGTGGAACTACACATGCACTGCTATTAGAGGAGCATAAAGTGGCACAGATACTCACAAAAGCAATCAGGCAATACCTAGATAGTGAAGTGTACTCATACTCTATGACCTATGCATTCCACTCCTGGGCTTATATTCCAAAGAAATTCGCATGACAGTCCATACTGAACCTGTAAGAGGATTTCACTGCAGGGCTGTTTGTGGTGGTAGGGTTACTAGAGACAATATGTATAGCCACTGAAGAAAGAGTTATGGATAAAATGTGGATACTTTGTTATGGTTAGAAATAAGAGAACAGATGGACATCTAACAAAAATGGACCTTTAAAAAGGTAAGAAATAGAATGAACTATGCAGCCACTAAGGAAAACAATATGGAGGTTCCTCAAAAATTAAAAATAGAACTACCATATGATCCAGCGATCTCACTTCTTCTCATATCCAAAGGAAATGAAAATAGGATCTCGAAGAGATATCTGCACCCCCATGTTCACTGCAGCATTATTCACGGGAGCCAAAATATGGAAATAATCGAAGTGTCTGTCAGTGGATAAATGGATAAAGAAGATATGGTATGTATATATATACAGAGAAATATTATTCAGCCATGAGAAAGGACATCCTGCCACTTGCAATAACATGGTGGTCCTTGAGGGCATTATGCTAAATGAAGTCAGACAGGGAAAGACAAACACTCTATATCACTTATATGTGTAATCTAAAAAAGCTGAACTCATAGAAACAGAGACTTAGAATGGTGGTTACCAGGGGCCGAGGAGTGCAGAAAGAGGGAGATGTTGGTCAAAGAGTACAAACTCCTGGTGAGATGAGTAAGTTCCAGGGATTTAATGTCCAGCATAGCAATTATAGTTATTAATACTGTATTATATACTTGAAAGTTGCCAAAACCTTAAATGTTCTCACCACAAAAGAGACGTGGTAATTATGTGATGTGATGGTGTTAGCTAACCCTACAGTGGTAATCATTCGGCAATATATAAGTATATCAAATCAACATGTTGTGTACCTTAAACCTATAGAATGTCACATGTAAATTATATCTCAATAAAGCAAAAAAACCCCAAAAAACCCAGAATGAGCTATATCACAATATTTGTATACTAAGATATAATCACATAAACTAAAAATATATAATACCTATATGGGTGGCAGAGGTAAAACTACATATATATCTTATGCATTTTTCTGTGTGTATATTTCATGAAAAAAGGTAAAGACAGTGTTATGGTAAAGTAATGAGAATACTCTGGAAAGTAACACTACTCTACAATCATTAAGCATCATCATATAAAACTAGAATAAAGCATTTAAAGGTTTTTTGTTTGTTTGTTTAGAGTGACCTCACCAGTCAAGATGGTTTTGCTATGTGAACTATTTACTTGAGGTCAGTGAATCAAAAGGTATTTGCTGAAGGCCTATATTTGAGCGAGCTTTATAATGATGCTGGCTTATTTTTATAGTTTTTTTTTTTTTTTTCTTTTTACTGTGTGACCTGCTTCAGTGCCTGCAGCCTATGGCACAGAGGCCAGGCAATGGTTCGGGGCCACAGTTTGCTCTGGCTCGGAGCACTGTGAGAGGCCCAGGGGGACAAGCCTGCCATAAATCCAAACCCATGCGTTATAGTTGATTCTTATGTAACTGTATAATGCTCAATCCTATTTAGTCAGACAGTGAGCCCCATATATTAAATATCCCTCAAGAATTCAATTTTAAAAGTACTTTAACAAATGCTACATAAAATAGAGTATTACAGAACTCAGGGTGGGAAGTATTATAATTAAACATTACAAAAAATAAACTCAAAGGTCATTTTACTGTCCAAGTAGAAATTTTAGTCTGTTTCCTTATAGGTTTTTGTCTAACTTCCTCACTGGGACTTCACAGTCTTTTTTTTTTTTTTAATCCTTAAAGTCAGAAGTTGGTCAGAATTACATGTATTCAAACTGACTTAATATAGTCACATTTTTTTCACTTGATTTTCATATTCTGTATCATCTAAATCAACATCAAAATCTAATTTACCACTTTATTCAGTTCTTCTGCAGCTTTATGTACAATTTAATCTCGGATTATTTTAAACATTTCGTCATTTCTAGAATGGAGTAACAGTCTCTTCTCCCACATCACAAAGTCAGGTTTGTCTGTGTAAGGTTCACCAATTATGTAAATAAGAAGTATTCACTGTCTTTTGTAACATTTAACACATTTTAATGGTTTTGATAATGGTCTGCGCTGTGGTTGATTTTACACATCATTTGACAATTTCTTTATAATGATGACATGAAGCTTTGTTGTTGTGGTTAATGTTTTCTGGTGCCTCCAAGGGCTGAACACCCAGTCTTATTCCCCTTCTGAGAGCTCATCAATGCAGATGCTACCACCTCTTGCCACAAGCGGGAAGGATGTGGAACCAAAAACCTGGTCCAAAATCATTCCATGGCTTACAGCCCAGCCACCATGAGGTCCAAAATATTTCTGTAGCTTAATAGTCCAACCATGAGGAAAAAACCCAAAGGTGGAACCAGGACTTGGTCCTGAGGCAGGGACAGAGAGGGGTATCCACAGGGAGGCTTATAACAACACATTTAGGGTTAGGAAGTAGGAAGCTGATTACCCTCACAAGCTCTTCAAGCTTAGTGGAATTCCTCTTGCCTCTGGTAAAAGGAGCTAGACCCCTTAACCAACAGGCTTGTCAATCCCAGGTGGGGGGGGTCACAGGACCATGCAAGTAGGGAAGTAGGTACAGATCCAGCTGGGGCCTCAAATTTTGGGCATGATGTTGCAGGGAGAAGCTGTATAAAGACAGTCTGGAAGATAAAATTCTTTTTCCTCAAGCTTCATATAGACATATAAATAGAACAACAGTACACAGAAATAAAAATGGCCTTACATCCTGAAAGTTTACCACTAACATGCTTTCTTCAATAAATATGCTCTTTCACAATTCAAGTGTTCTGTAGCCTAAGTGGCAACCAGTCATTCACCTCCCTATGAATTTGATTTACTTAATGTTTTCCCTCCTGTGGCCTCAGTGTAATCAATCTCAGTTATGATAAAGAAGACAAGAATATAAGATGGACAGGTAGTCTGGGGGATCCTTCAAGAAGACAGGACAGAAGATGGCTGCAGGAGAGGACTATGGGGTAAGGAAGAGAGCTTGGATGGCTTTGCGGCCTGGCAGCAGGGAGTGGATCAGAATGCTTGGCGTGCAATGCTGCTGAGGCTGGCCTTGCTCTTCTTTCGAGGGATCAAAGAGGAAAGGCCCTGGCCACACCCTACAGAAATGAACCTTTGCTCAGAGGAGAACAGTCATCTACTTATGTTGTTCAAAGAGGTTTGGAGTAAGAGGAAGAGAGGAAAGATCTCAGGAAGGGTGTCAGTAGGCTACTCTAGTTAGGCAGGTTCCGACAGAGCAGGCTTCCTGCAGCTCTGGGCAGTCCACACCACAAGAAGCAGAGACAGTCCTCCTCGAACATACCTCATATAAACAGCTTCCCCTCACCCTCCCTCTCCTCAGTTTCTCTGGGGATGTGAACAGAATCCATGATAAAGTGGGAAACTTAGAAGTCACACTAAACCACGGAAAACTTTGGCCAAGTACTAATGCATGCTTACTTGTAAATAAATAAGCAGTGCATTAGTTTTCTGCAACATAACAAATTACCAGAAACTTAGAGGCTTAAAGCAATACCCATTTATTATCTTACAAGTCTGTAAGTCCAAAGTCCAGGCCCAGCGTGACTGGGTGATGTGCTCAGGGGTCTCACTCACTCAAGCTCAAAGTCCTCTTCTAGGCTCATGCAGGTTATTGGTGATATTTAGGTTGCTCCCAGTCTCTTGCCATATGGCCCTCTCCACTTCCAAAACCGGCACAAGAAACTCCCTCGCATCCAACACTTCTCATGCTTGAAAATACGGCATTTCTGTCTATGACTGCTATAGCCAAATGTTGAGGGCTCATGACATCAGCTCAGGGCCCCAGATTATCTCCCTATCTTACAGGTCAACTGATTTGGGACCTTAATTACATTTCCAAAATCCTTTACAGCAACATCTAGATTAGTGTTTGATTGGGAGATGTGTGTGCATCTCGGAGGCGAGGAATTTGGGGGACCATCTTAGAATTCTGCTTGCCATAAGCAGCATGTGTGACTGCGTGGCTAGACAGGTAAGATTTAAAAATAAAACAAAGATTTTCAAATGCCTGCAGCGCTGGTTCTGTTTGTTTCTACTGTCGGCTACTCCAAAGACAGAAGGAGGGCCAAAGGGGAGAGTGTGAATTATTTATAGATAAACCAAGCAGAATCAAATATATGGCTGTTCTCTGCGCTGTTTGTGCACAGCTACTGACTGTCCATACTCCGGAAGAGTCTGAAGTGCAAAAGAATTAGGAAGAAGCAGCTATGAACTAGACACCAGCTTGGAAAGTAAGCTGTAATTCTGTGGTCAGTGGCCAGTTTCCCGTGCCACAGAAAGACAACACAGTGCCAGGAAACAGCTGAAGAAATGGCTGAGCAACTACCCTCAGACAAACCCTATGAATGACGTGACACAGCACTCTACTAAACACAGCTTTTGGCAGGTAACTGGGCCGAATCAATATGCAGTACTTTGTACCACTCAATTACCACAAAATCCGAGCATCTTCTTATACACATTTGAGATTGGGGGCTGAGGGGACTGCTGGTGGAACAGTCAGTAACTGAAAAAGCAGAAAGGAACCAAACATCCCTTTAGAAAAGAGAACCTACTGATTTTATTGGAATATGAAAAAGTGATTAGAAGAAACACCTTTCATGAACTGAATTTAACTTGAAAATAAAGACCTCTGTTTTTAGCAACAGACTATTCAATAACTTCCATTTTTTAAGACATTAATTAGGTCTCCATTTTAAGCTTTAGATTTGAAACCAAGATTTTCTGCACTTAATAATTACATAAACCAAAGAACTCAGTAAACCAAGTTTCCACCCAAAGCATCTTTCACAGTCTGCAATAAATGTTTGAAAAAAGGAGTTGTTATGGAAACAGAAAAATATTTAACAGCATTGGCATAAATAACTAAGAGGGGTGCAGAGGGATGGGGGGAGGCGGACATGCCCAGATTGTTCCAACTAATTGTTACAGAGAGAGCAGGGAAGGGAGGGAGAGGGGGAAAGAGATAGAATTAAAGAATAAATTTAAATGTAATGGGTGAAAACAAAGAAAGCCTATTTTTGAAGAAAGTTAACTTGATTTACTGTGAAAGAAGCTCCAGAGGGCAGTAAGAATGGTCAGAGTTGTCAGTACAGAGGGGTCTGGAAGGCGGCCAGGGTACGTCCTAGAGCTGCATCCCCGCTAAAGGGCCTGAAACCCTCCTGGAAGCCCTGGATGACCACCAGATGCAACTCAGTATGGTAAATTCTATCCAATTTAAAGTTTTTCAGATACTGCAAAGTGTGTTTTAAAATTATGAGTGACTTCTGGTTTAGCAAAAAGACCACAAGCAGTGTAGAAATAATTCACAGAAAAAATAAGGCAAAACTTCAGTGCATGAGTCAAGGTAGTAAGCAGTGATAACTCTACTTACAATTTTTGGAAAAAAATATTATAAAGTGTTCTGTTAAGGATATTCTTCTAAGTCCTAAAATTACTGCTATACATATCAAGTCAATGAAACATTTATAGCATGGGCATTAAGTCAGTACACTGCCAGATCAAGTAGAAAAGGTAAAGCAAATGTTCAATGCAGTCTGGCAAAAACACTTGGGAATGTAAAGTTAATTTAACTGAAACAAAGAAATCAGCGGGCAATGTTGCTGGACTTAAAGATAATGTACTGTATGTAAGTGGTAAGTGTGAAATATGTGCCAGAGATACAAAGATAAATAAATTATCTTCAAAGCCAGGTCTAGAAGGGAAGCAGACATCTAAACAGACGGAGCAATAACCAGCGTGCTGACAGAAGTTAGTAGATGTAATGAGTAATGAAGACTCTGATTCCATTGTTGATATTTGATTACTGAGAGTTTTCAAGCCCCATAATGTCCCCTCACCTTATATTCCACAAATGGGCAAGCCAGTAAGAAAGCCTGTACTCTCGCTCTTAGATGCAGTAAGAAGTTCAAACTTTATGAGTCCACCCCAGCCTCAGCCCCAACCACAATAAAAGTCAAGCCGGTCTCCTTTCTCCATTCTCTCAGGCCATTTTTCAGACTTGCTTGGGAGCCCACCCTGCTCTCCCCAGAATGCTTTATTATGTGAGTATAATAAATCTTCCCACACCCTCTTCATGTGTGTGCATGTGATGTCATCAGTCTTGGTTCAGTATTCCTTCCAATATATGTCCATTTTTCCCTCGAGTTTCAGTCAGATTTCTATCACTTAGAACCAAACAACTGAAGCATTGACCAAAACTGAGGGAATAAAGGCACTCTGTAATTATTGTTAATTTTCTTACAATATGAATAGTCGTACTGTAGTTATGTACAAAGTCCTTACATATGGAAATGTGTGCCAAAGAGTATAGGAATAAAATGTTACTATGTCTGCTTTCAAATGATTTAAAATTGACAAAAATATGAATATGCAAAAATCTTAATTACTGAATTTAGGTTAAGAGTACATTCATTACCTGTTCTTTCTCCTTTGTTTGTTTGTTTTGTTTTGATTATATGAAAGCATCCATACAATTCTTTTTGGAGGGGAGACTCAAAGTATGTACAACATGCCTAGTGCTTAGAAAGACCACTTACTTCAGGAAATGGTAAGTAGTTCTCCACAGGGGTGGCTTAGGGTGAGGAGGCAGGTAAGAAAGGTAAAGGACAGATTTTATGTTGAGAAATTTAGCGTCTATCCTAAAGACATTTGGAAATGATCAAAGGATTTTTTTTTTTTTTGTGGGAAAGAGTACAGTAAATGACATGATTTGGATAGTAAAAAGATTTCCTATCTTTGACAGTGTTGATCATAAATTGGAAAATGGAAGGCATATGGTAAGAGTCTAGATAAGAAATGATGAGGGCCTGAATTAAGAGGAGAAGGGTAAGAAATAAAGGTTAGAGAAGAGCAGACATGGAAAGTTCATAGAATTCTGGTAATGGATTTGGTGGGGGGAATGGATGGAGTGCTTTGAGGTAAAGGAAAGAATCCAGGAAACATCAGGATTTTTGGCTTTGGTGACTGCTTTATACCATTCATGGAGATTGGAAATACAGAAGCAAGAGCAGGGCACAGAGTTTCAGGTGTTGTCGGAGAAAAATGGTAGTGTTTGGGAAGAGGGGCGAGACACAGGTTTGGAAACCATAGGCATATGTCAAGGGCGTGGAAGAGAGCACCCCATAAGAGAGTGTGGAGTTGGCTGAAAGAGGCTGAGGAAAGAGAAGCAGCTACAGTTAGGGGATAGACAGGGAAGAGAACCCTGAAAGAAGCTAAGAAAAAATGGCTTTAAGACACAGGAAGAAAACACTGTGGTTCACAAGGGTAGAGGCCAAGAAAGATCTGAGAAGGAGGAAGTCAGTGGTGTCATGTACTCTACAAGAGACCAAGAAAGACAAGATTATTAAGGTTACCTAACAAAAAGACCTAAAGTAGGGCAGTTCCAGGGTCAATTAATTCTGCAGTTTAACACTATTATCAAGGACGCAAGTTCTTTCCATTTTTCTACTCTCAGACAAATTTTGCTGGCTTTATCCTCAGCCTAGCACCTCTGATGGATTGCAAGATGGTTGCCATAGTACCCCAGGCATTGCATGCAGACAATATCCAGCATGGAAGAGGGGTAATTCTTTCTTAAGTCTCTTTTTTAGAGTGGGGGAAAAAAAACCTGTTCCCAGAAATCCTTTAGTAGACCCGACTTCATATTATTGGGTAGACCTGGGTCACACGTCCACCCCTGAACTGATCATAAACAAGAATGGGAGTATTACAATTGACTCAGATTAATCAGGAATACTCCTGAGCTGGAGACAGGGTCACTTGTCCTAAGGGCTGGATAACTGAAAAACCTGGGGTCGTATTAACAAAAAGGTGAGGGGAGATGTTGAATAGGTAACTAACGGGCATGTAAGGGGCCGCTCTGTACTAACGTATTCTACTCTGATTTTTTCCAAATAATGATACTTTATTTAAGAAAGAGCAAGGATTTTTGAGGCAGAAAGACAAGTGGTCAATGCAGGAAAAAATTCCAATCAAGTAAGCTTTATGCTTCTGAGAGTGGAAGGAAGCCAAACATAGAATAACTTTAAAGGAGGATGTATCCTAAAACCTCTCTGATTTCCTTTGGCAATTGGTTACTTCCTAACCCACCAATAATTTACCTTCTGCAGTGCAAACGCACAACTTCACTTCCTTTGTACCAGAATTTCTACTTTCAACTTTCATAAGAAGAAATGTAGCTCTAAAATGGCAAGGCAAATTCTTCCAGTCACATTGCCTGTGATCTTCTAGGGTCAAAGTTCTAAATTTAGGAACCTGTTTACATCCATGTGGTGGCTCTGTGGTCTACTGACTTGAGTGGGCTGAACTACAGTCCCCAGAACTCCCTCATACATTTCTGCTTAGGGTGGGTTATGTGGGATGCTCTCTCTTGAGAGCTGGAACATGGAAGGGAGGCAGCCGCCGTTTTGTAGCATACAGTAACTTCTCCCAGTTATTCACTCAAACACCAACGTAGGTGCTGCTGGGAAGGGATCCTGCAGATGTAATTCAAGTCCCTAATCAGTTGACTTTAAATTAATTAAAAGAGAGATTAGGTAGGCTTGTCTTAAATAGTTGGAAGCCCTTTCAAAGAGAACTTAGCCCTTGCCTGAGCTAAGAGGCTCCAAACAACAGGTGGATCTGCAACTGCTTTGCTTCCTTAGGCTCTTCCCTGAGAGCCTGCCTGTGGACATCAAGCTTCAGCACTTACTCATGATCTTCCCTTCCTGACTGCCTGCCCCTGTACACTTTGGGCTTGCTTAACCAGCTCCCACAACTGTATAAGCCAATACACAAAACTCCACACACATATACATATATATACATACACTGACTCACTCACACACATACAGAATCTGACTGATTGAACCCTAATACACATGTGCTCACATTTGCCTCCAACTCCTACTTCTACCTTTGTGAGATAAAACCAGCTCCATTTAGTGCTCTCAGACTGGACGCAGAAAGGTTTAAAATGGGAGAATCATTTTCTTTTTCTTTTGTTTCCACTATTTTGGAGCAGCTTGTAAATTTGCTGGCTTACGGAATAGTTCAGTATACCTACTATATACCTTTCCTGTGCTGTAACTAAGAGCTCATGCTATGCTTCAAATAATTTTCTTCACTGTATTACCTAGCCCAGCTTGCACTGGAGTTCACATGTCCATCCGCACACCTTCAATAAACTTCCAGTTTCTCTCATGATATTTCAGTTCCTATCAGTTCTCTTTGTTCATGACACCAAATTATTCTCTAGCCTAAATATTAACTGAAAACCTTTAAATTCTGCATATCCTTTCATCCCACAACTCCATTCTTAGGACTCTCTCCTGAGGATAAAGTCATGCTGTGTTTAAATCATTAGTTTTGGCACTGATTTTAACAACAAAAAGTTTAAAACAATATAAAACAAGAAATGAATTGAACAAATATATCCATACAATTTGATGTTCTTTAATACCATAAAAGAAAGTAACAGATAATTCAATGGAATAAAGAAAAAATGCACCATGTATTATGTTTAGAAAGCAGGTTATACAACAGTTTATGTTCAGAAAATAGTCATGTTTTTTGTGACTCAATAAAAAAATATAGATGCATAGAAGAAGGACTTGAAGGATAAAAGCTCAATGTTAATGTTTCTGCGTGGCTGGACTACTGGTAATTTCTTACTTTCTTCTTTCTCCTGATAAGTATTTTCTAAGTTTACCACAGTGGACATGCACTGCTAGTGTAATAAGCAGAATCCCAGTAAGTTCTGTAGTGGTGACTTAATAACCTATGGCCTAGAACAGGAATTCTTCACTACCTCTCAAGAATCCAGTATGGACTTTGAGAGGGATGTCTAGAAAACCCCCTAACCTGTGTGCACAATGCTGTCTGTATGTGCAGCGCTGTGTGCCTTTCTCTGCATTTGGAGAGGTGAAGAGTTTCACAGCTTTCATCTAGTCCTCAAGAGATCCATGATCAAAAAAAGGTTAAAACCACCAGTCCAGAATCTTTCATGACCTTACCTCAATTTCTCCTATTTCCAGGGTGGGGCATTATTTAAAGAGTCCAGGGAGCGATCATTTGGAATAGAAATTCCCAATTTCAATTCAGGCATTTTGTACAGCTGAAAATGTCTTTATCTCAAGTGATATATAAAATGTGTACAACTCTCTCAAAAATCAAATTATGAAGTAAACAACAGCTGGGTAGAATTTTTGACAAGATCTCCCTAGAATGGTTGCTGCTAAGCTTTCCAAGTAAGAATACTCTGTGTTTGAGACTAATGATTTTGGTGTTGTATGCCAACCTCCTCTCCTAGCCCTCATGCAGCACCAGAAATACAGCTTATGCCCTAGTCTCAGAACAGAGTTTGTTAGTCTCTGTTCTGGGCCCCTCTAGGGTGAGCGAACATACTCTAAGAGAATTTTACTGTAGACAGAAAACTCACTAATAGTTAGAAAATAATGAACTTTTATGGAGATCAAAATATGTGCCATGTTTCATTAAATATCTTGCATTTGAGAGAAGGAGACTGTGGGTTACACATTATTGTGACTGGCTTAAGGCCTCTACTTTATGTTCCTTGCAATCTTGACATTGTATACCTAAACTGTTTTTTGTTTTTTTTTTAAGATTTTATTTATTTACTTGTCAGAGAGAGAGAGTGCGCACAGGCAGGGGGAGCAGCAGAGGGAGAGGGAGAAGCAGGCTCCCCGCTGAGCAGGGAGCTCGATGTGGGGCTCAAACCCAATACCCTGGGATCACGACCTGAGCCGAAGGCAGACGCTTAACCAACTGAGCCACCCAGGCGCCCCCCTAAACCATTTTTGTAAGACAGAAATGATAGTGATATGTTCCCCATCTAAATATTATGGTCTTTAAATCTAACACCCAGAAGTCACTTTTACTTACATAATGGCTATTCCAAAATACTGATTCCATCTAGAATTGCACAAAGAACCATACAAACTTCTCTCTGCACTGTTACCCCTAAAATCCATGATCTCTGTAGGAATATAGTCTTAAAAGATGGGAGTCGCTATCAGATATCTTGCTTTTTATGCTAGCTATTCTACCATGGTTCTGTACAAATATAATTAGTGTATTTGATTATTCCAGGTTTGAGATTGTAAATAAATTATTTAAACTTCATGTGTTTACTAGTAAAAAATGGTTAATTACAACTCTGACAACATTAAAGAAAATTATAATTTTCACTTACTGAATCAAATAGATCTATATACAGTTTCTCCACCACTTCCCTTTTGAATTCTTTTTTTTTCCTGCTAGTTTACCAGAGTGGCATTGCTCTAGCACTTACGTGCTCTAGCACTAAGAGTTTTTCTTTATCTACTTGCTGAATTAGATTGGAACCAAATACAGGTGAAGACTTGTCTTTTCCTCAGTGTATCTGAGATGTGCAAAACCTGAGGCTCAGAGGTAGAAGGGAAGCCAGAAATATGGTTTGAGGAAGCAATTCTGTGGTTGAACCACGTCTTTCTGCAGGATTTTCTTTTGTTTGCTCTTTTGGGTTAGTGATAATACTACTTATTTGGTGACGTATAGAAGTCTGTACTTTAAAAGCACATGCAAACAAATAAATAATACATCTTTCTATATCCGCACGGAAAATTTTAAATAGAAGTGGAAATGAATTACTAATCAGAAAAGTAACCGAAAAGTTTTATGCTGCTTCTGAAGATAGGATCCTTTGAACCAGGGACTTTATTAGGTGGGTATTTTTCAAACTTCAAAAGTTAATATTATATGTTAGACTCATAATAGATACTTGCTTCCCATTTTCTTTCTTTCTTTTTTGTTTTGTTTTGTTTTAAAGATTTTATTTATTTATTTGCCAGAGAGAGTGCACACAAGGAGGGGGATTTCCCATTTCTTTTTTTTTTTTTTTTTTTTTTTTTAAGATTTATTTATTTATTTGAGAGAGCGAGAATGAGAGAGAGAAAGATTACATGAGAGGGGGGAGGGTTAGAGGGAGAAGCAGACTCCTCGCCAAGCAGGGAGCCCGATGCGGGACTCGATCCAGGGACTCCAGGATCATGACCTGAGCCGAAGGCAGTTGCTTAACCAACTGAGCCACCCAGGCGCCCCAGGATTTCCCATTTCAAACTGCATTCAACAACATTGTTTTCCTGTACTTGAAAATGTGACTTTCTCAGAGAGATAACACAGGTAAAAAGCAAGACAAATAAATGCATAAAATACACATTATACTTTAATGGGAAACTATGGTCTGAAAATTTTAAACTTACTGTTCATGGAAATCCAGCATTGGTGGCTCAAATCGTATAGGTCTGCAATTACCCCGGTACAGAGATATACTGTAAGTAAAAAGAAAAGAGTATAAGAAACAATTCTTTAAAAAATATATACCCCAAAACTGAAGTCAGACACTTGAGTTTTGTCACAACAAAGTATCTTTAAGTGTAGTCTAATCTTCTATTGGGAATGTGCATTACTTTTCTTAATAGAGGAAATCAATAAATGTGTGTTTTTAAAAATGAAAAAAAAAAAGGAGAGTATTTTTCCTATTCAAAGGTATATGAAAACAGAAAATGCTCAGGTAGACTCAATGTTGAAATTAATTTGTTGAAATAGTTGATAACAATATATCTTTATATGCTTAGATTTTCTTTTTTGATACATGCACAATGAACAATAGTCAACACAACTACACATACTTGGCAGACAATACAGTATACAGACAAAAACCACAATCACATTTTAACTAGAGTGGCAAAGGAACTAAACAAAAATGAATTTTGTGGGATAGAAACTTTTAAGAACTGAAATATCTTTTTCATCTGAGAGTTTAGAACACACTGATCTATTTGAGTATTATTTCTCACTATCCCACTTGATACTAGAACTTCTCACTAAAACCAATTTCTGAACAGCAAGCCTAGTCCTCGCCATGACCTAACAATGATGCAACATAGAAATACCCTGGGGGGGATGGGGGGGTGTCCACATGCCTCAGGTCATCTGTTTAAGTACTGAGAAAGTCAGAAATTCAGTAAGCCACTGAAGTTTCTAAATAGTAGATAATATTTTAAGAAATGATGTTAGAGCAAAACCATTCTGTAAAACTTTACTTCCATCAATATAATTCAGAAGAACACAGCTTCAAATGATATAGTAATTTAATTCAGGAAATATAGGACATACATTAGAAACAGGCAAGGACATTCAGAATATGTAGGAAATTTAGCTTTAACTCGGTTCTTTAAATAGCTTAGACTATGTATTTATTAAAGATTTTTAAAATTTATTTATTTGACAGAGACAGCGAGAGAGGGAACACAAGCAGGGGGAGTGGGAGAGGGAGAAGCAGGCTTCCCGCCGAGCAGGGAGCCTGACACGGGGCTAGATCCCAGGACCCTGGGATCATGACCTGAGCCGAAGGCAGATGCTTAATGACTGAACCACCCAGGCGCCCCTAGCTTAGACTATTTAAAGATGAAATAGTCTGAGTAGTAGAATCGAAGCACTAAAAGTAATAGGATCTTAAGATGTTTTTAGCTTGATAATCCCTCTACATATGCTGAAGAGAAAAAAGGAAAAACAAACAAGGAGGAAAACAGCAAATGTAAGATTCTACTTAATAAAGCATAAATCTAAAGACACTGGGACAAAGGTGGCACAGTTCTCCCAAGACAGGAGCCACTCAGCAAGAGGTACAGAATCTACTCCCTCTTGATTTCTGCTCTTAGGCATGATATAAAAAGGACACTCTCTGGCACCTTTAAAATAAGAGATGCTGATTAGCTCATTAGTTTCAAGGGTGTGAAACCCAAACGATAAAATCTTAATCCAATCAAGGGAGTAAAGGATAATGCATGAAGTAAATGTGTATGTCATTAATTCATATATATAAACACTGAACTGACTGCATTAGATTAAGATACAGTTTTTTTTTTTTCCTGTCACAGAACTTAGAATCTATTCCCCAAATTGCACATGGAAATGTCTGAAGTGGCCAGCCAAGGTAAGAAAAAAACAAAACAAAACCATATACATGGTGTTGATTCAACACAAATATAACGAATGCAAGGGAGCTCTCTAGTGGCCGGGGGTACGGAAACAAAGCAAAGAGCCTGCTCTGAAGGCACTAACATCCCAATAGGGGAGACAAAAGTAGAACATAGTAGGTAATAAGGGATAAATAAGGACAAACCAAACACAGTAGGAACAGAGAAGGTCTCTCTGAGGAGGGTCGTTCGAGCTGAGACCTGAATGGTGGAGATCTGGGGAGAGAAAGGAGATCTACTTGGCATGCTGAGGAGCAAGAGGGCTGAAGTGGCCAGAGTGACGGGAGGGGGGGGAAAGGAGGGGCTGAGATCAGAGAAGTACAAAGGCCAAGTCTCCTTGCAGGAATCTGGATTTTATTCTAAGTGTAACAAAAAGCCTCTATAGTGTCTTCCACAAGGGAGTAACATGATCTGACACATCTGAAAAGGTTAATTCTGGATACTGTGTCAAGAACAGATTGTAGGAGCCCCAAAGTAGAAGTAGGAAGTCCTGCAGTAGTCCAGACAAGAGGGGATGGTAGCAGTGGTCTAGGGGGATTACAAGGCAGGGTGGTGAGAAGTGGCTCTTTTCCGAATATATGTGGAAGCTAAAGGCAACAGGCCATGCTGATGGATTGATTTTGGAATGTGAGAGAAAGGAGAGAAACCAAGGATGACTTAATTCTAAAATTTTGGCCTGAGAAATTGGATACAGAGTTATGACATGGGAAGAGTGGGTTAGAGATGAGGAAGGATAGATGGGTTAGATGTTCAAGTGTATTTATTGTCTTAAACATTTAAATTTGAGATGTCCTATCTAGATGCGATGTCAAGTAGGCAGCTGGATATACCTGGGTATTGCTTTCTATTAAAAAGTTACTGATTTTTGTGTACTGATCTTCTACCCCAAGTCACTTTGACAAGTTAATTCTTTTTTTTTTTAAAGATTTATTTATTTGAGAGAGAGAGAATGAGAGAGAGAGAGAGAGCGCGTGCACACGAGAGGGGGGAAGGTCAGAGGGAGAAGCAGACTCCCTGCTGAGCAGGGAGCCCAATGCAGGAGTCGATCCCGGGACTCCAGGATCATGACCCGAGCCGAAGGCAGTCGCTTAACCAACTGAGCCACCCAGGCATCCCTGGCAAGTTAATTCTAACAGTTTGTCTCTAGATACCTTTAGATTTTGCCGGCACTATATGTGCTGCCAAAATAATCAATACTTTGGGTTACCTCTGTAGATAAATCATCTGCAAGTAACAACAATTGTATTTCTTCCTTTTAAATCCTTAGACCTTGTTTTCATTTTTTATGCCTTGTTTGGGCTAAGACCTCCCAAAAAATGCTCCACAGAAGCAGTGTCCAGCAGTGTCCAACAATTGTTCTTTACAGATTTCTTACAAAATACGAGAGAAGGACCAATGCATAAAAGATGATTCCCTCATAAATAAATGTGTATTTTCAAAACAATAGCAGATTTATGTCTAAGGAACAGTTTAGTATTTCAGTGGGTACAACACCAGTTGTCATAGGTATAAACTTATTTAAAAAACAAAACAACAAAAATTCAATAACAGCTATCATGTATCCACAGCTAAGATGTTTGCTACTATGCTTATTTTAAAAGGGGATGGCATTGTTTAGCATTTTAATAACAGAAACAAAGTTTGCAAATCTTTAATGTTGAAAAAGAAACTGGGGCAGAAGTAATGTGAAAAATGGTACTCTGCCAATTTCAAAGAAACAGAATCTGAGACGTTATAATAGTATATTGAATGATTTTATGCTTTCCAGTGATTGTATTTGTTTGAAAGTCTCAAATATTTGTATTCTTATTATTTACTTGGGGATAAGGAGATGCAAAAAGACTATTCCCTGACTTCAAGCAAGGGAACGACTGGAAAGATACAAGAAATCTTGTGGGCCATGGTCTACGGTGCTTGGTGGACTGTCAGGTTAAAGTTCAGCAGGTAGCTCCCCAATAAAGCAAATAAAGGCTTCGTGGAGGTTTGGGAATTTTTTTAAACTAGGAAATTTTAAATGTTTTCCTAAAGGCAATTACTACAGAAACAAAAGGTACTCTTTGGTCCAGTATTTCTCAAAGGATGCTTTGTGGTCTACCTACACCTTAATCAGCTATAGAAACGCTTGTAGAAAAGCAGATTCCAGGGCCCTACCGCCATAATGCGATTCCTTACATCTAGTCTGAAGCCCAGAAACCAGTGTTTCACATATTCGAGAACTACTTTTGCCATCTTGATCCACAATAAGCACTGCAAGCAGAAATAAGAGGGGACAAAAGTACCTTAACAAATAAAACTTTCAAAGTCATCAATAGTTCAAAATAGTTTCAAATATGATTTTTATTAGACAGCTAAAAATAAGTGACTTAAGAAAAATTATATATATTATACATATTAGCTTAAATTTGCATTTCTCTAAGGACTAATAATGTTGAACATCATTTCATTTATTTATAGTCCAACTAGATATCTTCTTTTGTAAAGTGTCTATTCAAAGTTTTTATATTGGCATGTTTTTCTTACTGAGTTATAAGAGTTCTTTACAGATTCTAGATACATGTCCTTTATCAAATATATGTACTGTGAATATCTTCTCCCTGTCCCTCCTTTTCCTATTACAAATGGTGTCTTTTGGGGAGTGATGTCATTGAGATGGTGATATAGGTTGTTGCTAATTTCAGTCCCCTTCACAAGAAGATCAATTAGCAACTATCCATGGACAAGAAGCTGTTGTGAAAATTCCAGAACACAGGGGTGAGGGTGAAGAACCCTCCTGGACCACAGAGACTGAAAAGGACAGTGCATCAGAAAGGTAAGAGGAGTGGCTACACTCTGATCACATCACCTCTCCAAGGCAGGCACAGAGCCACAGTAAAAGGGTCTCCTGGGCCTACAGTGTCTCCAGAGGGAAAGAGACCAAAGTGGATACCCAGCTCCCTCAGTGTAATGGGTTGCTTCCCAGAAGGCCCACTTGGGCCTTGTCACAAGAAAGGGGACTTGACCACTGGAGATCATACTGGGATCCGGGGGAGGACAGGATATACAGCAACCAGCATTTGGCAGACCACCCTCCTCCTTGCAACAACACCCAAGTGGAGATCTTAGCCAGTGGCTGTGCCCATCTGCAAAGTTAAGCTAGTGGCCCTGTCTGGCCAGGGATCTTAGTGGACAATGCCACATGATTTGGGTCCCCACCCAATGAGCCGTACCAGCCACAAGCCTGTTTTACAGCCTCACCAGGGCTGGGAAGCAAATTAAAAGACCTGCCTAGGATTGAATATAACCTCCAGCCCCACCCAACCAGTAAGCATAACTAGAACAACTGGGAAGCTGCATAGCTCAACCTGTAGCCCTGCTTAAAATGACACTTGAGCAGAGAACTCAGCCAGTGGCTCAGCTCACCTGCAGAGCTGAGCTGGTGGTCCCGTCTGGCCAGGGAGCTTGGTGGGCAGCTTTGTTAGATTCAGGTCCCCAGCCATCAAGTCATAATGGTTATGGAACCTGTTTTATGGCCTCATCTGGGCAGGGAAGCAAATTCATAGTCTTGCCTAACTGCTGAGTATAGCACCCAGTCCTGCCCAACTAAGAAGCATAAGCAGAAAATCCAGGCACTGTGGAGGCCATGTTCCAGTTGTGCATGGACAGGGAACCAAGTCAGTAGTCCTATCCAACTGTTCCCAGCCAGTGGCAACCCTGCTGACATCAGAGGTCCATTAACATCCTTGGCCAGAGACCTGGATAGTAAGCCCCACTTGCCCATGGACACAATCAGCTGACTCATCAAGAACCCCAAGTTAAGTTGACTAAAGAACTGTCTCTGCAAGGACACACAGACAATTAAACAAAATTTTAAAAAATGCATGAATGAAATGAAAAGTTCAACAAAGAAAGAGGACTCCTATTAAATGAGTTATATTTAATATATAAAAACAACCAAAAAACAACCAGTTGTTTGTAAAACAACAACCAAACAGAAATCCTAGAGATGAAGAATACACAATGACTGGACTGAAGAATTCAATACAGAGCTTCAACAACAGATCTGACCAATCAAAAGAAAGAATCAATGAACTGAAAGGTCATTTGAAATTATCCAACAAGAGGAGCAAAAAGAAAACAGAAGGAGAAAAAGAAAGCATGCTGGATTTATGGAATAACTTTAAGAGAAACAATATACAGTTGGTCCTTAAACAACATGGGTTTGAACTGCATGGGTCCACTTATATGTGGATTTTTTACAGTATACTACTTTAAATGTATTTTCTCTTCCTTAAGGTTTTCTGAATAATATTTTTTCTAGCTTACTTTATTGTAAGAATACAGCACATAATACACAAAACATACAACATATATGTTAATTAACTGTTCATGTTATCAGTAAGGCTTCCGGTCAACATTAGGCTATCACTAGTTAAGTTTTTAGAAAGTCAAAATTATATGTGGATTTTCAAATGCACGGGGGGTTGGTGCCCCTAACCCCCACATGGTTCAAGGGTCAATTATAGCTTTCAGTGTATGGATTTCAAAGTTTTTTTCATAAATTTATCTTCAAGTATGTAACATCTTTTGAGGCTACTGTAAATGGCATTTTTCTGTAACATTTTACTTTTGCACTTTTTCTTTTTTTTAAGATTTTTATTTATTTGAGAGAGCAAGCATGAGAGTGGAGTGAGGGGCAGAGGGAGAAGCAGACTCCCCACTGAGCAGGGAGCCCGATGTGGGTCTCAATCCCGGGACTCCAGATCATGACCTGTGCTGAAGGCAGATACTTAACCAACTAAGCCACCCAGGTGCCCTACTTCTGCACCTGTAATACAAAAATAGAATTTCTGATATTGACCATATACTTTTCAATCTTACTAAATTCACTTATTCTCATAGCTTTTTGGGTATTTCTTTAGGATCTTCTATACAATCATGTTATTTGTAGACAAACACCTTTCTCTTCTTCCTTCCCAAACGATGCCTCTTATTTCTATTTTTTGTACTGACTTAATGTACTGACCAGCACATCCAGTACAATACTGAGTAGAAGTGATGAAAGTGGACATCCCTGTCTTGCTCAATAGAAAGAAAGCATTCAATCTTTTACCATAAGTATCATGCTGGCTTTTTTTTTTTTTTCCCCATAGATGCTCTTTATCAGACTGAGGAAATTCTTTCTATTTCTAGTCTGCTGAGTGTTTTAAATCATGAACAGATGTTGAATTCTGTCACATGCTTTCATTTCAATTTCTCAAATTGTTAATGATTTCTAATTCTGCTATGTCAAAGAACATAATCTGTGATTGCTGGGTGCAGTGTTTAATAAATATCTACAAAGAAAAATATCTACAAGGTTAAGTTCGTTGACAGTGTTGTTCAAGTCTTTTATACCCTTACTGATTTTCTGTTTGTCAGTTATTGACAGATAAGTGTTGAAATCTCCAACTATAACTGTGAATTTATAGTTGTGAATTTGTCTGTTTATTTTTTCTTCATGCATTTGGGAGCTCTGATACTAGGCTTATAGAGACTTAGGACTGTTGCATCTTCATGATGAATTCTCTCTTTTATAATGATAAAATGTCTCTCTTTACCTCTGATAATATTCCCTGTCCTAAAGTCTAATTGGTCTGATAGTGTTATTCCCCACCCCATCTTTTTACTTTTAACTTACTTGAATTTTTATACTCAAAGTGCATTCTTCAAAATCAAATCTCCCTGACCAACAGGGAGAAAATATTGGCAACTCAGGACTACTACCTCTAATAAGAAAGGGTTTAAAATGGAAGAAATAAAGATCAAAGGTCCTATGGAAAAATATAGAGAATAAACACAGACAGACAATATCAAAGGATAAATATAAACATGGCATAAAATATGCAGAAAGATATACAACCTCACTTATAACTAGAGAAAGACAAACTAAAACTATGATGACAGAATTTCTGATCTATTAGATTGACAAAAATTAAAAAGTATAACATATTCTGTAGGAAAATAGTGACTCTAATTCACTGATGAGGGGTATGCAAATTGGCGCAGCTCTTGAAAGAGAATTTGGCAACACTAACAAAACTACATATGCATTTACCTTTTGACTCACCACTCCCATGTCTAGGAATTTACCCTAACCATGTACTTTCAACAATACAAATTACATATGCACTTATCTTTTGACTCAGAAATCCTATTTGTAGGAATCTGTTCTGCAGATAACTTTCAAAAATATGAAAATACATATATACAAGGCTATTCTTTGAAGCACTGTTTGCAACTGCAAAATACTAGAAACAAATTGCTCATATATAATCCACATCCACATAATATGGTATGTTGCAGTCCATAAAAATAATGAGAAAGGTCTCTATAGGACATATTTTTAAGTAGATTAAATGAATAAAAAAGCCTATACTATGCTTCCTTTTGCAGAAGAGAGGTATAAAAAAATTCACGTGTTTGACACTTTTGTATAGTTTTGACTTTTTGAATTCTACTGTTTCATATATTTAAAATGAGTGAGTCTTTAAAATAGAGGTAAAAAAAAATCTCAAATGGGAAAAAAAAAAACAAAACCAGAAACCAAAGAGCCAAACTTTCTTCGGAATGAACATAACCACAATGCAGATGAGGGTGGAGGAAGGATGGGGTGGAGGAAGGATGGAGTGGAGAAGGATGGAGAGAAAGGTGAAGAACACAACACATGTAAATTTTGAGTAAAATATTTTGAACATATATATTCAAACTGAACAAGATAATAAATTCTAAACGCTGTACTTCCAACTAGTAGGTTTGTTTTTCATGGTGGTATGAGTTAACCAATCTTAAACAAATTTATTTGTATTCTAGTATTGAGCAATCAAGTCTATATTCTGTGGATAACTAGAGCCAGATTTCTCATTGCTGGAGAATACACAGAAACAAAAAGGGGAAGGGCAGAACACCACTGTGGTGCTATATTAAAACTGGAGTTATCAGTAACAACTCATGGTTTTTAATATACATAGATACAGAAATGTATGCACAAACATTTCTTCCTAACTCTAACAAGGTCTAGAGACAATGACACCTCAGTTGCAACGATTCCCCAGCAGCAGTAAGTACACACAGCATACAGATAATATCCTCCACTAAAATGAAGCACAAGTCTCTGAAGAAGTGGGATGTTCCAGGGCTGCGGCAGGAATATTATGAAATAAGCCTCGAACATCTTGATGTTTCAGAAAGTAAGGAAGTGTTCAATGAATGGGGACATGTGAAAATCATACAGAATAGCCCCAAACATATGGTCAATTGATTTATAATAACAGTGCTAAGGTAATTCAATTGGAAAAAGATAGTTTTTGCAACAAATGGTGGTGAAATAATTGGATATCTATACAGATAAAAATGAACTTTGACCTTTACCTTATAGCTTCCTTGCATTAGAATGTCAACAACAAACAAAAAACAGAAAAAAAGATAGAATTAAAAAAAAATCACCAAAGCAGTAATTTCCAGGCAGACTCACCAGTGGATGCTGTAACTAGTGAGTCTGATGCCAAAGAGCATATTTACATGGTTTCAAGGTACTCCTTTGCAAGGTATTTATGAATTACAAAGGAAAAGTGGAATAAATAGACACCTTGTGCCTCTTGATAATCAGATGAACTGAGCAGGACACAAATTTAAGTGATACTCCTGCCAAAAATGCATAATCTAAAATGAACAATGAGAAAACCCAAACTAGGATGTTGGCCTCTCCTTTTAAAATAAATGGCCTCTACTTAAAAAAAAAAAAAAAAAAGTCAAGATCATAAAAAAGACAAATCAACTGTTCCACATTAAAGTTGAGACTAAACAGGCCTGAAAATTAAATATGACTGATACCAGCTTGAGGCTTGGACCAAAATTTCTTTTCTTTTTTAAAATAAAAATTGTCCCTAGGGGTGCCTGGGTAGCTCAGTTGGTTAAGCAGCTGCCTTCGGTTCAGGTCATGATCCCAGCATCCTGGGACTGAGCCCCACATCAGGCTCCCTGCTCAGTGGAGAGCCTGCTTCTCCCTCTCCCTCTGCTGCTACCCCTGCTTGTGTGCGCTTTTTTTCTCTTTGTCAAATAAATAAAATCTTAAAAAAAAAAAAAAAAAAAAATTGTCCCAATAATGGGACAATTGACAAATTAAAATAAAGTTTATAGATTAAATGATACTATGCGTGTCAGTGTTAATTTACTGATTTTGATACGTATTCTCTGCTTTTATAAAATTATGTCCCTCTTTATGAGAAATATACACTGAGGTTTTTAGGAGTAAATGAGTAACTATAACTGATTCTCAAAAAATTCAGAAAAATAATTACATATACATTATATGTATATATAGTAGGACAGATAGGACAAGGGAGGGAAGAAAAAGGAAGGAGAGAAGAGGTAGAGAGGAAGATAATAAATGATAAAGTAAATGCAAAATGGTAAATAAGGAGGGAACATAGGTCAAGGGTATATGGGAATTCTTTGTACTATTTTTGCATTTTTTCTCTAAACTAAAATTATTATAAAATAAAAGGTAAAAAAAGTAAATGTAATTTGAAAACTAAAGTACATTTCTTATAGACGGCATATGCTTGGATCTTTCTTTTTTAATACAACTGTTTTGAAACTGTTCACATTTATTCTAATTTTTGATATAGTTGATTTCAGTCTACCATCTTGCTATTTGTTTTCAATTTTTTCCATCTGCTTTTTATTCCTTTTGTCTTCTTTATCTGCCTTCCTTCAGATCAAGTATTCTTTTAGTATTCCACTTTATATCCATGACTGCTTTATCTGTTAGATCTCTTTGGGTTTTTCTTTTGAAATGATTTTAATTAATCTTCCAGTATTTGTTTCATCTTATCACAGCCTAACTCCAAATAATATTATACCACTTTACATATATGTAAGAACTTTACAACTCAGTTTTCCCTCCTCTTGTCCTTTGTGCTATCATCATACATGTAATGTATACAAGTTACCAATTCCATAAAACATTGTAATTATTTTTGTTTTTAAAAGTCAATTATCTCAAAAAATTTTTTTAATGAGAAAACATGTCTTTTATATTTATCCACATATTTTCACCTTTTTGGTGATCTTCATTATTGTGTCTAGAGCTGTGTTTTCATCTGTAATGGTTATACCTTCAGAATATAAAGGAACTGCCTTAGTATTTCTTATAGTGACACACATTCTTAGCTTTTGTCTGGAAGTGTATTTGTGGAGGATATTTCTGCTGGATATAATAACCTGAGTTGACAGTTTTTTCTTTTGATATTTTAAAGATGCCATTTTGCTGATTTTGGGTTTGCACTGTCTTTGATGAAGAGCCAGCAGTCATTCTTAGCTTTTGTATCCCTACATGTAATTTATTTCTTCCTGGCTGCTTTTCAATTTGTCACTGGTTTTCAGCAACTGGAATATTATGTGACTTGGTGTGGTTTTCTTCATGTTATTTGTGCACTGGGTTTACTGAAGTTCTTCAACAACCCTCCCCCGCCCCCAATTCCTGGAACTTAATTACACCCGTGTTAAATTGCTTGCCATTGTACCATAGGTCACCAAGGGTTTGTTTATTCTTTTTCCATTTTTTTTCTTCCTGTGCTTCAGTTTGGGTTACTTCCATCACTATGTCTTCAAATTCACTTTTTCTTTTGTAATGTCTATGTTGTTATTAATCCTCAGTGAAATTTTCACTTCAGAAACTGTATTTTTCAGCTCCAGAGCTTCCATTTTGTTTTTTTATAATGTCCATTTTTCCTTCATTATATTCATGTTTTCCTGTAAATCACTGAATATGTATAATGGATGTACTAAATTCCCTGTGTGCTACTTCCATCATCTGTCATTTCTAGACGTTTCTATTTTTTTTCTTGGTTATGGGTCCATTTATTGGTTCTCTACATGTTCAGTAATCTTTAATAAAAAGATTATTTCTATTACATTATTACTATTTTAAGTTACTTTCATTTCCATATGAATTTCAGAATTAGCTAGATTGTAGGCAATTTCTACCAAAAAAAAGACTGTGGGGATTTTGATTTGGATTGCATTGAAATATATAGATCAATTTGGAGAGAACTGACACCTTGATTCTTCTTATCCATGAAGACAGTATTCTCTCTCCACTTATTTGGGTTTTCTTTACTTACTCTTGGTAATGTTTGGAGATTTCAGTGTACAGGTCTTGCACATCTTTAGTTAGACTTATCCCTAGGTTCACTGACTGCCAAATCTACCCAGAGTAGGCTTTGCCTAGGAAGCTGGGGCATATAAGGCCTGTCACTCAGCCACTGAGTACACTGAAAAAGCTCTCTAGGACACAGAGCTGTGTAGGAAAAGGGGACTGTTCTTTTCACCAGCTGCCCATTCTGATGCCCATACTTGGAAAGGGTGGCAGGAGGGGAGACAAACATCACCTGATTGCCACCAGCCACTCAAAATAAGCCTCTACAGCATGGAGCCTATGGAAAATGAGATCTGTCAATGTTCTCTGTCTGCCACATCCAACTGGAATAGCTGTCCAATCCCAGTGAGCTGGGGGAGATGGGAACATCCACTTGTCTGCCAAGCCCACCAAAATAGTTTTTATTATGCAAGGCAGAACTATGGGGGTGATGGGCACAGTCTCTAGGTTTGAATGCTATGACCTTCCACACTGTTCTTACCACGTATACATTTTGTTGAATAAATATTTCTCAATTCATTTTAAGTCCTCTGAACAATCTCCAGATACTCTGTCTTTGCTAATTTTAATCATCCTAACAAATGCTTCTTACGGGAGAAGTCCCCAAGCTCCTCACATCATTTCAGAAATCTCAATTCTGTCACACTTGTATTTAAGGTGAGAATAATGTGATGCTTTAAAAAAATAAGTGAAACAAAATGGCCTACTCAAAGGAGCTTACCAACATCTGCTTCTGTGGTTTAATGCAAAGTTAATCCTATCTTTACTTATGCTCACTTCTGGTAAGTTGACTTCCTATCATTAACTTGATACAGTCTTCAAGATCTTTGCAAAGTACTTTTTTTTTTTTTTTTTTTTTTGCATATTTGTCACTTCATGTGCAGTTACAATCTCCAGAGCTAGAAAATAAATCAAAGTACAAACTAAAACGAAATCTTAAAAAACAGCTTAAGGACATTTCCTTTAGCTTTTTCACAAAATTTAAAACACGTAATTATTGAACCTGTAAATATTAGCAGATTTTATCTTCCATTAAGATATTACCAAGTTTTGGATCTAACTACAATCTTCTAGATGCTTATGGCTACTAACGGCAACCAAAATAGTTGTACTTAATAATAAGCAAATTATACAGTCAATTAAGGAATCCCAATACCATCTTAATTTGAAAAGTAATTCCCAGCCCAATATTTTTGGCCTATTTCCCAGAGATACCAGGAAACTTAAAATTAGAAGTATCTGGTTCTTCTTATGAACATTAAGCGTATACACACACAGATACACACATATATCCTTCTCACCTAGCTGTATACACTTTTTCAGCTCTTATAACAATAACAACAGTAGCATTTTGTTCCCAACCCAAGAGCTCTGCACTAGCTGTTCCTCTCTGAAATGCTCCTCCCTAAGACTTTTACCTGCTAAGCTTAAAAACCATTTCAGAGAAACCTTCCTTAACATCCAGTCTAAAGAAGCAATGGAGTCCTGTCTATTTCAGACTACTCTCTAGCTGAGTATATTTATTTAGTGGCTTACTGTCTGTTTTCCCCATTCGAACAGATGTTCCACACCAGGGCAGGAGTCTTAGACTATCTTGTCCATCCAGCACAGTAGCAGTTTTAAAATATGTGCATAGATTCTCTGATACTCCTCTCTTCAAGAGATGGAGCTTAATTCCCGTAGCCTTGGGGGTGACTTTTTATGAATGGAATATGGCAGAAGTGATGGTGTGTGACTCTAAGACTCCATTACAAAAGACACTGGGGCTTCCTCCGTAGTTTCTCTTGCATCACCTGCTCTGGGGTCACCAGCTGTCGTGATGGGGCAACACTCAAAGCAGCCCTATGGACGGTTCGACATGGTGAAGGACTAGGGCCTCTTGCCAACAGCCAGCAAAAACTAAGGCTTTTTGCCAAGAGTTATATGAGTGAGCCATCCTGAAGGGGATCTAGCAGGCCCAGGCCTTCAGATGTGGGTTGATACCTGAACTGCCATCTCAGGAGGGATCCTGAGCCACAACTACTTCACTGAGGTGCTCCCAAATTCCTCACTCCCAGAAACAGGAAGATGATACATGCTTGCTGTTTGAAGCTGCTAGGTTTGGGGGTAGTTTATTACATGACCAGAGATAACAAATACAATTACTAAGTCACCAGTTCTTACAACAAAGCCCGGCCCACATGAAGATCCCAGCAAATGTTTGCTGAATGACTAAGCAAATAAATTATCAAATACCCACAACTTACATTCATGTAACATTTTAAAGTTTGCAAACTAGAGCTGCCCAAATAAATCTTTTCATTTGATCCTCACCACAACCTTATATAAATGCATAACCTTACATCATATATATCAGGCAGAGAAATAATCTTCCCCAGTTTGCAAATGAAAGTCATACTCAGAGCAGTTAAGTAGTTGCTTTCAAGGCCCTACAGATGGTAAACAGAGAACTCAACTCAGGACTTTTGATTCCTAATCTTCCACACAGGACTCCACAATCTTAGGAAAAGTCAACCATAAAAGATGACCTCATCTCACAAAATATTAAATCGGTACTGGTTATTTATTATAATATAATAATATAGAAACACTGCTGGAACACTATATGCACATCACCCAGCATTCTACCATAGAGCCAACACATGATTTTTAAACAAAATGTTATCATGTAATTGATAACCATATTAAAACAAATAAGAAGGGGTGACCCAGAACGAAGGAGAGGAATAGAAAAAAAGAGTATCCTGGAAAATTGTGTTTTCCCTGGTGTTACTTCCCACAATTCTGAGGTCAGGAAAGCAGCAGTTCACTCCCCTGCAGAGTGTCCTGAAAGCTCTTGGAGCAAAGCCTGTCCCAAAACTAATGCAGATGATAAGGGTAGGTGGTGAGGGGGAAGAGGGAGAGGAAAAGGCAGGAGAGAAATGGTAGCCAGAGGCTAGTATCTACCATTATACTGCCATATAATCCACTAGCTACAGAATCATTCTATTAGCTGAACTTTTCATGATACAAATTTCCCGGGGCAGGTTAAGTTTCACTTACAGAGTGAGATTTTGACCCAAGAGATCATGTTCAGGAATTTTAAGAAAAGGATGGGGCTGAATCTACTGGCTTACTAATAAAGCCAGGAGGCAGGCAGCATGTGATTATACAACTTGGGAGCACAAACAGTGAGAAATTGATGCAGAAACGACTAGAGAAGTTCAAAAGACAAAGCGTCCCTCCCAGCAATCTAATGCTCAGTGGACACTGGCCACGCCCCAAGGAGAGAGACTGGTAGAGGCAGCAATCTCCAGAGGTGGACACCAGGCTCTGGAGTCAGAAGGCAGCCTTCACCTCAGCTATGACTTGGGCCTTGTGGGTCGTTTTGATGATGCGAGTGAAGCGCATGCCTGTGTCTTACGTACCTTGATTCCACAACCCTTTTTTTTTTTTTTTAAAGATTTTATTTATTTATTTGAGAGAGAGAATGAGATAGAGAGAGCATGAGAGGGGGGAGGGTCAGAGGGAGAAGCAGACTCCCCGCTGAGCAGGGAGCCCGATGCGGGACTCGATCCCAGGACTCCAGGATCATGACCTGAGCTGAAGGCAGTTGCTTAACCAACTGAGCCACCCAGGAGCCCCCTACAACCCTTTATAACATCCTTTTCAAGTGTGCTGCTTTCTTCCACAAAGTAGGTTGTGTTTTATCACTTTAACACCTCACTTTTACAACCTCATTAGAAGGGATGTCTTCATTGCCCTTCAAGACACCTGAAGGCAGGGGCTATGCACCCAGTTCCAGCACTGAGCAGATACTTTCAGAAACTTCATGGAATGCTGGCTAAAAAAGAAAATCCAGGGAATACAGAAGAACTGCATACTTGCTATGCAAATAGTCAGAGTGAACACAACACAGGACTGATAATCAGAAGATGATGAATTCTAACTGAAACTTTGCCACTTTAACCATGAGCATATTCCTTGGTTCCAAGGGTCTCAGCTTCCTTGTGTGTCAAACACGGGGCTCAATAAGACCGCCTATCAGGGTCTCCTGTACTTAGAATCCTCTGTAATCATGTAACTTTGATCTTAGTCAAATTTTGAAGCCCGTTTAAACCCAAATGCTGACATTTTTATAGAACAGCTTGTTTTTAAACTAAAAAAAGTTATAATTTCTGTTGTTCTACAACTACACATTTGATTTACAACTTCTGTTGTTACACAACTGCACACTTATATTTTCATTCACATTTTATTTTACATATGCATTTTCATTAAAGTTATTCTTACTCAAATGAGAGCTCTGGCAGTGTTTACTTTGTGCACATATTAAAAAAAACCCAGCTAAATGTGTGCAAGCTAGGTTCTGATCATGTGCTTGGTAAGTATGGAGGCTGTATTTGCTTTTTCCATGTCACATGTTTTAAAAAGACTTATTAAGGGTGATTCACAAATATAGTCCTTTGGGTTTTTTTAGTTGATATGAGGCTCAAAATCTAAATTTAGACCTGTATATTGTTATGGAATGAACTGTATCCCCCCAAAATCACATGTTGATGCCCTAACCCCCAATGTGATAGGCTTTGAGAGGTAATTCGGTTTAGAGAAGGTCACAAGAATGAGGCCTTCATGATAGTGTTAGTGCCTTTAAAAGAAATGACACCAAAGAGCTTGCTTCCATTCTCCCTCTTTGCCATCTGAGGATAAAAGGGAGACAGCAGCCATCTGTAAGCCAAGGACAGAGCCTTCATTGGGGAACCAATCTGCCGGCACCTTGATCTTGGACTTCCCGGCCTCCAAAACTGTGAAAAATAAATGTTGTTTAAGCCACTCAGTCTATGTGGTATTTTGTGACAGCAGCCTGAGCTAAAACATATGTTTAGTACGTAATCCAGTCTCATAGCCATAGGGTATGGATACCAATTTGAACCCAGTAGTTTACTGAATTCATGATCTTGGTCAAATTAAAAAAAAAAGAAAAAAAAAAAGAAAAAAAAAAGCAAAGTGTGATGGCTTTAAAACATATCTGCCACACTTTGCCATAGGTAGGTAGGGGTCATTCCCCTCACCCTATTCCCCATCCCCACATCTTCCCCACTCCCCCATGCCTTGAATCAAGACCAACCTAAGTGACTGGTTGAACAGCAGCAGCTGACAGAGGTAACATTACATAACTTCAGAGGGAAGGTCAAAAAAAGTGATACAGCTTCTACTGGTTCTCTTTGGGATGTTCACTCTTGAAATCCAGCTATCACGCTGTGAGGCAGCCCAAACAAGCCTTTGTGAAAAGACCACACAGAAGGGCCCACATGTAGGCATTCTAGGTGACAGCCCAGCTGAAGTTCCAGGTAACAAGTGCATCAGCATGCGAGTGAACACGCCCCCAGCTCTGGAGTCTCCCCAGCTGAGGCCCCGATCATCACGGAGCAGAGACAAGCTGTCTCTGCTGTGCTCTGTCTAAACTCCAGGCTTAAAGAGTCTGACGGCATAATAATATGATTGCTTTATGCCAGTAAGCTGGGGTAGTTTGTTAGGCAGATGTGGATCACAGATAAGTGGGACATGAGATCAGAATATAATTATGTATTGATGTAAATTCTTCATTATACTAGGAAAATAACTTAAAGCCAAATCTTGATCATGGATGAATAACATCATCTTCATAAATGTAGCCAATATAATTTCATAGCTGATTTCCTAACTGCTGGAATAAAGCAACAAGGAAGAAGCATAAGATAACAGGTGTGCTTTTCTTCCCACTAGCTTAGCTCTAGAGGAGTCAGAGTTCTAGGGTTCTCAGATGGTCTAGCCAAGGTGGCATCAGGCTAGATGTGTAGTGTTCTGGAAATAATCCACCCCAGTGCAAAAAATATTTGGGAAGGAGTAGAGGGATGGAAGGGTGGCATTATGCTTTATAATACAAGAGCAGAGAAGTCTACATCTTACTGTTGGCAGGGGGTGTGTCTTTTGGGTAGGGTTCATGGGTAAAGCAGGTCTCAACAGAGCATATAAAATTAGGCAGACAGAAAAATGGGGAAGTAGGGCCATGTTACTGCAGATCCAAAAGAGTGAAAAGAGCAAAACCAGTGAATACTGAAGGAATTTCATTATTGTATCTATGAATTAAGTTTTAAGTTCTTTTTTAAGACATTAAGTTTTAATTGTCTTCATCTGAATATGCGCTACTTCTCTCTCAAAATAAAGTTCTTTGCTGATGCAATCTGCGTTTCAATAGCCTGAGGACATTCAAGGATATCTAATTCATAGCTCTCATTCTCCTTTAAATACCAGCTGCAGACCCTCACTGGGTACGGAAAGGTTATCAGGATAGTAACTTTCTTTTATATTGTCTACCTTTAGATGTGAGAAGCTACCAAAAGACCAAAGAATTTGGATGTGAGGAAGACATCTTCAAATTCACACGCATGTACATATTTTCATAATACCTGAGGGTAAAACTCCCTTGTTTGTTATCACAGAGAAGCTGTGTTCAAAAGGGGTCTCTTTCAGTCACAAGACTGGGTTTCACTGCTCTGAATTCCTCCCCCAGGGGCCTGCAGGCAGACACCTTGTAGTAACTGAGGGCAGGAACAGTCAGTCCCTAAAAGGCAGCAATAACCACGAGAAGTTACTGGGGATTTACAAAGCTGATCCTCCCCGGACATGATGGGGAGAAAGGCTACACAATACATCACATGCAAATTCAGATCCAACCTGGTTTTCCATACTTGAAATACATGATATAATGTGATTTATAACTTGCTTTTCCCTCTTCACCAAAAAAGTTGGTTCAAGGGAAGGACAGCATTGCTGGAATCCCCCAAAAGGAACTGAAATTATGTTAGTATCTTATTAAATACATAAAATTTTATATGCTATAAAAATATATATATATTCCTTCCTTACCTTTTCTGTTGATATGAACTGAGTCCAAGTGTTGTCTCAGTCTGTGAAAGGAAGAAAACAATGAAAATACTGAAAACAAACCTTTCTACTAGAGACATACAGAACATCCAAAATATACTGCAGTTTCAACTTTGATCTTACACTCAGATTTTCAGGTTAAACCCAATCCTTAAATCATAGGAAATGTTTTGTCACATTATGTAATTCAAATGAGAGAATAATTTGGGATTAAATTTTAAACACACATGAAAAGAATACAAAGGAATGTGATTGATTTTTAAAAGTTTGTCAAACCAATACATCCTGTGAGAAGAGTCCTCTTTACAATCACTTTGTGAGGCTACTTGTGCCTCTCACTGCTCACTGCTTACCAACTGTGTGGCAGGTGCTGGTGTATAACGGTGCCTGCCACCAGGGAACTCAAGGTTTGGGGGCAGAGCAAGAGGGAGACAGCCTTTTAAAACTAAAGAAATACAGGGGCGCCTGGGGGGCTCAGTCGGTTAAGCATCTGCCTTCAGCTCAGGTCATGATCCCAGGGTCCTGGGATCAAGCCCCGCATCGGGCTCCCTGCTCAGCAGGGAGCCTGCTTCTCCCTCTCCCCCTGTGTTCTTTCTCTCAAATAAATAAAATCTTAAAAAAAAAACCTAAATAAATATGAAAGAACTATGAAAATGTTGGAAAGGTGCTGTGAAACAGAATAGGTGATGTGCTTCAATATGTCATGAGGGAAGGCCTGTCTGAAGAGATCACATCGACGTGGAATGTGATCAAGTGTAAAAAAGCTGTGTGTGGAAACAGGGCTGTGTGGTGGTGGAAAAAACAACATGCACACAGGTCCGACTTCAGGAAAGAGCCTGGATATTCAAGAAACAGGTCTATTTGGATGGAGCTCAGAGCGATGGGGGAAGAAAAGAAAATGAGGTTGGAGTGCTGGGCGGGGCTAGACTATGCTGTGTCCTGGTAAGAAGCCATGGTAAGAAGTTTGGAATGTGCTCTACTCTAAATGCAATACAAGGGGTCTGAAGGAGTAAGAGAGACAGAGACAGACATGGTCTGATTTAATTTTAAAGACACTATTCTGGTAGCAGTGTAGAGAGAATGGATGAGAGGAGAACAAGACAGAAAGCAAGGAATTGGTTACAACTGAGGAAGATAAGTTCTTAACAATATGTGAGAAAATGCCAAAACTCTAAGGAATACCATCAGTGAACTTATCCCAAAAGGTTAGCTTCTATGTGGTAATTAGAAAAAGCAGTAGAGTTGTGGCATTATTTTTCCCATTAATATATATTATTTTGCAATGGTATTTTGGAGACTGTATATGGAAGAAATATGGCAGATGTGGGAAAATGTCCTTATTGTTTGAAAGTGAAAGCTTGGGTGAAGGTGAAGTGTGAAGATGTCTGTAATTTTCTTTAAAATGTTTTAGCAATATGACTTGCATGTGTATGGAAGTATGTGTGTGAATAAAGCAAATATGACAAAATGTTAATCTATCTCAGTGGTAGGTAAATGGGTATTCATTCTCAACTCTTATTTTCTGTGCTTAAAAATACGTTTAACTTTTCATTATGAAGAAACTTTTTAAAGAATTTATTTATTTGAGAGAGAGAGAGCAAGAGAGAGAGAACGCACAAACAGGTGGGAGGGGCAAAGGGAGAGGGAGAAGCAGGCTCCTGGCTGAGCAGGGAGCCGGACACAGGGCTCAATCCCAGGACCCTGAGATCATGACCTGAGCTGAAGGCAGATGCTTAACCGACTGAGCTCCCCAGGAGCTCCCCAAATCTTTTATTATGGGAGAAAACGTTTGCAAATTATATATCTGATAAAGGGTTAATATACAAATATATAAAGAACCACTATAATTCAACCTTGCTATTGATAAACAGCAAATAAACAAACCTGATTAAAAAATGGGTGGGGGGCAGCCTGGGCAGCTTAGTCAGTTAAATGCCTCTTGGTTTCGGCTCAGGTCATGATCTCAGTGTCCTGAGATCAAGACCTGCGTTGTGTTCCACTCAGCGTGGCGTCTGCCAGAGATTCTCTCTCTCCCTCTCTTTCTGCCCTTCCCCTGCTCACATGCTTGCTCTCTCTCTAAAATAAATAAATAAATCTTTAAAAAAAGGGGGGGGTGGACGCCTTGCTAGGCATTTCTCCAAAGAATATTCAAATGGCCAATGGGCCCATGAAAAAGATGCTCAACATCACTAATTATTAGGGAAATGCAAAGCAAAACTACAATGAGATACCACCTCACTCCCATCAGGATAGCTACTATCAAAAAACCAGAAAATAACAAGCTCTGATAAGGTTGTGGAGAAATTGCTATCCTTGTGCACTGTGAATGGGAATGTAAAATGTGGTGCTGTGGTGGAAAATGGTATGGTGGTTCCTCAAAGAATTAAACATAGAATTACCACATGATCCAGCAATTCCACTTCTGGGCATATACCCAAAAGAATTGAAAGCAGGAAGCAGGGACTCAAATACGTGGACATCCATGTTCATAGCAGCATGGTCCACAATAAAGTGTAGAAGTAATACAAGTGTCTACCAATGGATAAATGGACAAACAAAATGTGATTTATATGTACAAAAGAGCATTATTTGGCCTTAAAAAAAGGAAGAAAATTCTGACATATGCTACAACATGGATGAACCTCGAAAACGAAGTCTATACTAAGTGAAATAAACCGGTCACAAAAGGACAAATACTACATGATCCTATTTATATGAAGTACTTAGAATAGGACGAAGAATGGTGGTTGTCAAGGGTTAAGGAGTTGTTGTTTAACGAGTACAGAGCAGTTTCAGTTTGGGATAATGAAAAAGTTCTGGAGCTGGATGGTAGTGATGCAAAACAAATACGAATGCATTCAGTGTCACTGAACTATATACAATTAAAATGGCTAAAACTGTAATTTTTATGTTACATGTATTTTACTACAATTTTTAAAAAAGCTATAGTAGTAAAGACAGTGTGGTACTGGCATAAAGATAGACAAATAGATCAAGAGAACTAGAGAAAGTCCAAAAATGGACTTGTACGGTCATCTGATTTTCAATAAAGGCATCAATGCAGTTCAATGGAGAACCTTGTATCTTTTCAGCGAATGGTGCTAGAACAACAGGACCAACTTATGTAAGGGAAAAATGAGCCTTTATCCTTATGTCACACCATGTACTCAAATTACTTTTATACATATCATAGTTTTAGCATAAAAACTAAAATTATACAGCTTCAACAAGAAAACTTAGGAGATTATCTTCGCAATCTTGGAAACAGAGATTTCATGAACAGGACAAAAGCCACTAACTGTAAAAGAAAAAACTGACAGACTGGACTTCATAAAAAATTTTAAAATATGCTCACCAAAAGACATTGTTATGAAAATGAAAAGGCAAACCGTATACTGAGATAAGACTATTTGTAAATAACATATTTGATGAAAGACTTGTATACTGAACATATAACTTGTGACCTATGAATTTAAAAACCACACCATTTTTTTTTTTTTTTTAATTTTATTTATTTATTTGACAGAGAGAGACACAGCGAGAGAGGGAACACAAGCAGGGGGAGTGGGAGAGGGAGAAGCAGGCTTCCCGCGGAGCAGGGAGCCCGATGCGGGGCTCGATCCCAGGATCCTGGGATCATGACCTGAGCCGAAGGCAGACGCTTAACGACTGAGCCACCCAGGCGCCCCTAAACCACACCATTTTTTAAAATAAGCAATTATAAAAATGTCAGCTAAGCACACAAAAAGATGCTCAGTGTGTTATTAAGGAAAAGCAAATTTAAACTATAATGATATATACACTCCTATTATAATGTCCAAAACTGAAAATACACCAAGAGTTGGAGAGAATGTGGAACAACTAGAACCTCCATACATTGTTGGTGGGAATGTAAAACAGAACCACCACTCTAGAAAAAGCTTGGCAATTCTTTACAAAGTTAAACATACCCCTATCATATGATGATGCCACTCCACTCCTAGATACTTGCCCAAGAGAAACACAAGAAAAACACGTGCACATGAATGGTTATAGCAGCTTTATGTTTATAGCAGGTCAATACTGGGACAACCCAATTTTCTGTTAAAGGTGAATGGATAAATGAATTGGGGTGTATCTACACAATAGAATACTACTCAATAAAAAACAATAAAGCCTGGGAACCTTTCTTTTTTCTTTTAACATTTCTTTATCATTTTACAATAATATTATTTTTAGAAGAGCAGAAAATAACATTTGAGCAGAAAAAGAATAAACTGATGATATAGATGAATCTCAAAATACTTATGCTGAGACAGACATCCCCCCCTCCACCAAAGTACATTCTGTGTGAATGCATTTATATAAAATGGTTTACAATTTCAACTGATAGTGACAGCAGATCAGTGATTACAATTGCCTAGAAATGGAGAGTGAAGGTGGAGGGATTACCAAGGGTCACAAGTAAACTTTTGGGCATGATGGATATGTTATCTTGATTGCAGTGATGGTTTCACAAGTGTATAAATATTTAAACTCTTCAAACTGTACACTTTAAACACGTACAGTTTATTGTGTGTCACTCATACTGCAATAAAGAACGTAACCTAAGAATTCTAGAACATGCAAAACTCTGGTTCTCATGTGAAGTTGACAGAAAGGGAACTCAGAAAGTTTATCACCCATGTACACTTTCTTAAGGGGAAAAAATTCTTCATGAAGATAATCTGGCCAACAAGATTACTCATGAAGAATTGCAAATGAGGAAGTGGTCTTGTGAAAGATAGGCAGATGGTCACGGCAAAGAAACTGTGGAGATACGATCTGAAAAGCAGAAAGTAAATGTTTTTAAAGTGTAAGCCACAAAATAGAAAAATCATTTAATCATAATAAACAAGAATAAAAATCTCAGCACATGCCAACAAAACACCCTAAGTATTGAAAAAGAAAGATCACAATAGACACCATCTTGTTTTTGAAGCAATTTCAGAAATAAAGGTTTAAACATATTTTAAATGTACATCTGAAAATTAAGCTCTTAAATCAAGAGAAAACAAAAGAGAAAAGATAAAAATTAGATGGAATAAATATAAAGAGAGTATGATTAAATGAGATAAACTCATCTATTTTAAAAAGACTGTTAGAAAACCAAAGCCCAACTATAAACTGTAAATACCTAATACAAAATGATGCAGAAATGTTGACAAACAATGGGCAAAAACAGGGTAAACGTCCCTACCCCCAAAAAAGGGAAGAGAAAAAGCACACAGATAAGGGTTACAACATTAATAATCTTATAATGACAAGATTTGTGAGTCTGTGGGTTTTAATTTGTATTTTCTGGGCGGATAATATGGTTGAGCAGTTTTCAAATGTCCTTTTTGCCATCTGTACATCCTTTTCAGTGAAATGTCTGATCATGTCCTCTGCTGACTCCTTACTGGATTTTATTACTGAGTTTTGAGAGTTCTTGATAAATTCTAAAAACTAGGTCCTTTGTCAGATATATGGTTTGCAAATATTTTCTCTTAGTCTATATTCTGGCTTTTTACCTTCTTCACATGGTCTTTGGCAGAACAAGCTTTTAATTTACAAATTTCTCCTTTATGGATTGTACTTCTGGTATCAAGTCTTTGGTGTCAAGAACTCTGCCTAGGCCTATATCCTGAAGCTTTTCTCCAATGTTTTTTTCTAAAAGTTTTACAGTTTTATGTATTTTTTGTATAGTTGTATATTTAAGTCTACAATCATTTATGAGCTAATTTTTGTATAAGGTATGAGAGCTGTCTGTATATTTTAATACTATTTTAATATCTTTCAGTGTTCTTTGTTCCTAGTTTTTAAGGCTATTTTTGAGCCAGCTATTTAATTTTTTTTTGTACCATTTATTTTTATAAGAGGGTACGAAATGGTAATGTGAAGAGAAACAGAGTCAAAAATGGGCATGAGATGGAGAGCAGATAGCTCTGAGAAGACTCAGAATTTGAAGTAAAAAACAAAACCAAAACCAAAGAACCTGTGTTCAAACACCAGCTCTGCTCGCACTAGCCAAGTAACCTTGGGAAATAAGTGAGGAGGCTTTCTGTCAACTGTGAAGAGTTGTACAGATGTTAGCCTCTGATGAGGGCCTTCTAGTGTCCCACATATCTCCCTCCAACAACAGGCAATTAACTTGACATGAGGAGAAATAGCTGCTCTGGGCATAAAATTGTTATATTGTAAAACTGACTATGCAGAATGAGAATCAAAGCTATATCTGCAGAGAAAATCATGGAAAAGAAATAAATCAAAGTATTAACTTGTATTACATTTAGGTATTGGGATACAAGAATAACTCCCAAGTCCCCATTCTAGAGCACACTGGTTCAGAACTTAAGCTTTAGAGTCCAAAAGCTTGGTTTTGAATTCTAGCTTTACCACTTACTAGTCACTTACTGGGTTAAGTTACTTAAGCTCTCTATTCTTTAATATCTCTCCCGAACAACGATCATATAATTAATAACTATCTCATGTATTTGAGAATTTAAAAGAGGGCCTGGCACTTGGCAATATCCAGTAAATACTACTTATAGTTATTTATTATTTTTCCAAATTTTCCATATTTTTTACAAGCATATATTTCTTTTGTAATAGAACCACTTTTTAAAAAAAGATGAGTACTTTTATAATTCTGTGTACGTCAAAATCACAGCTCCCTTTCCCTTTATCTTAAGAAAATAGTAAGGCCATTCCCAAGAAAATTTTGAACAGTGGTTGATAATCTACAGTCCATAAGACAAGTCCAGCCTGCCACCAAATTTTTGTTTTTGTTTTTCCCTTTTTACTATAGTAAAATACACATAATGTAAAACTTACCATCTTAACTATTTTTTTTTTTTTAAAGATTTTATTTATTTATTTGACAGAGACACAGTGAGAGAGGGAACACAAGCAGGGGGAGTGGGAGAGGGAGAAGCAGGCTTCCCGCGGAGCAGGGAGCCCAAAGCGGGGCTCGATCCCAGGACCCTGGGATCATGACCTGAGCTGAAGGCAGATGCTTAACAACTGAGCCACCCAGGCACCCCTCCATCTTAACTATTTTTAATCGTACAGTTCAGTGGCATTAAATACATTTGCAGTGTTGTGCAACCATCACTACCACATGTCTCTAGAACATCTTTCATCTTGCAAACTTGAAACTCTGTACCCATTAAACAACTCTCCATTCCCTCCTCCTTCCAGGCCTGGCAAGCACCATTCTATTTTGTCTCTACAATTTTGACTAGTCTAAGTACTTCATATAAGTAGAACCATACAGTATTTATCTTTTTGTAACTGACTTATTTCACTTAGTGTATGTCCTTAAGATTCATTCATGTTATACTGTATGCCAGGCTTTCCTACCTTTTTAAGGTTGATAAGTGTTCTATGTATAAACTTTATTTTGTTTATCCATATACCTGTCAATGGACCCCTGAATTGCTTCCATGCTTTGACACAGTATATCATCCTTTCTATATGCTGCTACATTCAGTTTGCTAGTCTTTTGTTGAGGACTTTGCATCTATGTTCATAGGGGATACTGTCTGTACTTTTACTTTCTTGCTGTATCATTGGCTTTGGTATCAGAGTAATGCTGGCATCATAAAATCAATTAGGAAATGTTCCCTTCCTCTTAAATTTTTTGGAAAAGTTTGGAAGTATTGGGAGTTTTTCAAATGTTTGGTGGAATTCACCAATGAAGCCATCAAGTGCAGGTTTTCTTTGTTGGGAGATTCTGAATTACTGATTGAATCTTACCAGTTACATAGGTATCTTCAGATTTTCTATTTCTTTATGATTTAATCTTGGTAGGTATTATGTTTCTTAGAATTTGTCCATTTAATTGAGGCTATCCAATTTGTTGGTGTACAACTGTTCATAGTACTCTCCTATAATCCTTTTTATTTCTGTATGATCCCCAGTGATGTGCCCACTTTCATCTCTGAATTTAGTAATTTGGCCTTCTTTCATTCTTAATCCACATAGGTAACACTTTGTCAACGTTGTTGGTATTTTCAAAGAACCAATTTTTGGTTTCATTTATTTTCTCTATTTTTCCTGTTTTCTAGTTCATTTATGTCTGTTCTGATCTTTATTACTTCTTTCCTTTTGCTAGCTTTGGGTTTAGCTTGTTCTTATTTTTATAGTTCCTTAAGTTGTAAAGTTAGGTTACTGATTTGAGATCTTTTTTTTTTTAACATAAGCATTTACAGCTATAAATTTCCTCCTTACCACTGCTTTTGGTGTATCACACAGTTTTTTGGTATGTTGTGTTTTCATTTTCATTCATCTCTCTATATAGTTTCTAATTTCCCTTGTGTAATTTCCACAAATTTCAGAATTTTTCAGTTTTCCTTCTGTGACTGATTTCTAATTTCATCTTCTTGTGGTTGGAGATGATACTCTGTATGATATATATCTTATAAAAACTACTGAGGACTTCTGGGAAGATGGCAGAGTAGGAGGATCCTAACCTCACCTCTTTCCAGACACACCTAGATAACAGCTACATCAGTGTAACTAACCAAGAAAACAATGTGAAGACGGGAAGAACAGACTTGTCACAGTTAATTGTAAAGAGGCCACATTGAAAAGGGTAGCAGGGGCAGAAAGGTGGTCGGGAATCAATCTGCCAGCGAGGCTAATCACGAGAGGAAGGATACAACAAGCACATGGAAATGGTAAGAGCAAACTCCACATCAGGTATCTCAGACATGGGACCTACCCTAAGAAGATGAGACCACATAACATTTGGCTTTGAAAACCAGTGGGGCTTAAGTTTGCAAGTTTTACAATCAGTGGAGCTTGACTCTGGGTACTTTAAAAACCAGTGGGCTTAGTTCTGGGAGAGCCAGAGGGCCTTAGGAAACTGAGTCCCTGCCTTTAAAGAGAAAACGAGACAATCCCATGGAGATACTTCATAGAAGCAGAAGTTTGAAAAGCATCTGGGGTATATGTGAAGGTGATTT
Source organism: Phoca vitulina (assembly GCF_004348235.1). NCBI lineage: Eukaryota > Metazoa > Chordata > Mammalia > Carnivora > Phocidae > Phoca > Phoca vitulina. The sequence continues at coordinate 1,274,500 of NW_022589801.1, forward strand.
ATTCACTAAAATCAGAACATGTGCTGAAGGAGCAGGGATCTTTAGGAGACTTCTCTAAGAACAAAAGAACTTTCCATCCCCCACCCTCCCACATAGCTGGACACCTGTGGGAGCCAGTAAAAACACCTTACTTGCTAAGACTGTGCATCACACACCAGCATTTTCCTGCATATCTGCCCATCCAACCTGCCCTACTTGTTAAGAGTCCCTTCAAAGTGGCTCCTGCTCTGTCACTTCCAGCAAGTAGTCCTGGCAGGGACCAGTACCACTCCAAAGTAACCCCTGCTCTGGGAAAAGGGGAAGATAACCACACACACCAGTTTGACGGCAGGCCCAGCAGGTGAACTGGGAGTAGACACCTGATCTGACTGCCAGCCCTGTCCACCAACAAAACCCTCTCAAGGGGCACCATGAGACAGCACTGTAGTTCTATGTAACTGTAGACCGGGGAAATGGGCTGTGGGCAGGCATCTGGTCTGACCAATAGATACCACCCAACTACAAGTGCAAGATGGCCCCAGACTGGCTCCTTAACAGCACAGGGACCAAACTGTGGCCCAAACAGGTAAAGTGGGCAATTGCAGCTGACTGGATTGAAAGCAAACATAGCTCAGCCACAACAGTAGGGCACACGCAACCTTCACAGGAGATAACCCTGAAGTGCCTGGTTCTGGTAAACATGGGTCATTGTGCTACAGGGCACCAAACGAACTCTTCTTCTGAAGGCCACTTTCAAAATCAGGAAACAGGGCTGATTTTTCCTAACTCATAGAAATAAACACAGAGTTAGACAAAATGAGGACATAGGAATATGTCCTAAATGAAGGAACAGGACAAAAAACACCAAAAAAGCTACATGAAATGGAGATAAGCAATATACATAATAAAGAATTCAAAGCAATGGTCATGAAGATACTTACTGGATTTGAGAAAAGAGTGGAGGATCTCAGTGAGACCTTCAACAAAGAGATAGAAAATATAAAAAAGAACCAATCAGAGAAGAAGAACTCAGTAAGTGAAATTAAAAATACACTAGAATCAATAGCATATTAAAGGAGGCAGAAGAATAGATCAGTGAGCTTGAAGACAGAGTAATGGAAAGCAAACAAGCTGAAATGGCAAAAAGAAAAAAGAATAGCAAAAAATGAGAATAGGTTAGGGGAACTCAGCGACATCATTAAGCATATAACATTTGCATTACAGGGATCTGAGGAGAAGAAAGAGAACAGGGGGCAAGAAATTTATCTGAAGAAATAATAGCTGAAAAATTTCTGACTCTGGGGAAGAAAACAGATATGCAGATCTAGGAGGCACAGAGAATCCCCAACAAAATCAACCCAAGGAGGTCCACACTAAGACACATAATAATTAAAATGGCAAAACGCAGTGATAAAGAGAGAATTTAATTAATTTATTTTTTAAAAAGATCTTATTTATTTATTTGACAGAGAGAGAGATAGTGAGAGCAGGAACACAAGCAGGGGGAGTGGGAGAGGGAGAAGCAGGCTTCCCGCAGAGCCGGGAGCCCGATGTGGGACTTGATCCCAGGACCCTGGGATCATGACCTGAGCTGAAGGCAGACGCTTAATGACTGAGCTACCCAGGCACCCCTAAAGAGAGAATTTTAAAAGCAGAAAGAGAAAACAGTTACATTCAGGGGGGAACCCCATAAGGCTGTCAGCTGATTTTTCAGCAGAAACTTTACAGGCCATAAGAGAGTGGCATAATATTTTAAAAGTGCTGAAGGGAAAAAAACCTTCAACGGAAAATACCCGACCCAGCAAAGCTATCATTCCAAACAGAAGGAGACAGAAAGAGCTTCCCCAGAAAAAAGTTAAAGGAGTTCATCACCACTAAACCAGTCTGACAAGAAACAGAAAAGGTAATTCTTTGACTGAAAAGAAAAGGCCATAATCAGGAGTAAGAGTTATGAAAAGAAAAATTTCACAGGTAAATGCAAATATAATAAAAGTAGTAGATTCATCACTTATAAAAACAGTAGAGACATTAAAGCACAAAAACAGTAAAATCAACTACATACATAAAAATGAGTCAAAAGATTCACAAAATAAAAGGATGGAGAGTATGGCATTATATACATAGAATGTGCAGATGGAGGAGTAAAAATTTAGTGCTTCTAGAATCAATTTAAACTTAAGTGACCATCAACTTAATATTGACTGCCATCTGCAGAAAGCATGTATCTTAACCTAATAGAAACCACAAATCAAAAACCTGTAATGGATATGCAAAAAATTAAAAGGAAGGAATCCAAGCATATCACTAAAGAAAGCCATTAAACAACAAGGGAAAAGAGCAAGAGAAGAAAGGAACAGAGAACTACAAAAACAACCATAAATCAAGATAACAAAATGGCAATAAGTACATATCTATCAATAATTATTTTGAATATGAATGGAATATGAATGCACTAAATGCTCCAATCAAAAGACACAGGGTGATGGAATGGATGATAAAGCAAGACCCATCTATATGTGGCCTACAGGAAACTCATTTCATACCTAAAGACACAGCAGATTGAAAGTAAAGAGAAGTTAAAATATGCACCATGCAAAAAGAAATTAAAAGAAAGATAGGGTAGCACACTTTTATCATGAAAAATGGACTTTAAAAGAAAGACTAACAAGAGACAAAGAAAGACACTACATAATGATAAAACAATCAAACAAGAGAATATAACAATTGTAAGTATTTATGCACCAAACATGAAAACACCTAAAGATATAAAGCAACTATTAACAGACATTAAAAAAAAAAAAAGAAATTGATAGTATTACAGTAAAAGCAGGGGACTTTAATACTCCACTTACCTCAATGAATTAATCATCCAGAAAGAAAATCAACAAGAAACAACGGCTTTAAATGACACATTGGGCCAGAGGACCTAACAGATATATTCAGAACATTCCATCCCAAAACAGCAGAATACACATTCTTTTTAAGTGCACAAGGAATATTCTCCCAGATAGATCATGTTAGGCCACAAAACAAGTCTCAATAAATTCAAAAAGACTGAAATCATATCATGCATCTTTTCTGACGACAACAGTATGAAACGAGAAATCAATCTCAAGAAAAAAATGTGCAAAGAACACAAACACATGGAGGCTAAAGAACACTCTACTAAACAATGAATGAGTCAACCAAGAAATCAAATGAGAAATAAAAAAATACATGGAGATAAATGAAAATGAAAACAATGGTCCAAAATCTTTGGAGTGTAGCAAAAACTGTTTTAAAAGGGCAGATTATAGCCATAGAAGCCTAGCTCAAGAAGCAAGAAAAATCTCAAATAAGCAGTAAAACCTTACACTTACAGAAGCTAGAAAAAGAAGAAGAAAAAAAGCCCAAATCTAGCAGAAGGAAAGAAATAACAAAGATTAGAGGAGAAATAATTGAAATAGAGACTAAAAAACAATATAACAGATCAATGAAACCAGGGGTTGGTTCTTTGAAAAGATCAACGTAAGTAATAGAACTTTACCAAGACTCATCAAAAGAGAGAGAGAGAGAGAGAAGACTCAAATAAATAAACTCAGAAATGAAGGAGAAATAACAACTGAAACCACAGAAATATAAAGGATTATAACAGAGTATTATGAAAAATTATATGCTAACAAATTGGTCAACCTAGAATAAAATGGGGAAGAAGTAAAAATGTAATTTTCGTATGTGATTGAAGCTCAATTGTTATTCCTAGAAACATAAGCTCCCTAAACTGAATCTGGAAGAAAGAGAAAATTTGAACAGACTGATTACTAGCCATGAAATTGAATCAGTAATCAAAAAACTCCCAACAAATAGAAGTCCAGGACTAGAAAAATTCACCAGAGAATTCACTAGGTGAATTCTACGAAACATTCAAAGAGTTAAAGCTATTCTTCTCAAATTATTCCAAAAAAATAGGAGGAAGGAAAGCTTCCAAATTCATTCTACAAGGCCAGCATTACCTCAATACCAAACCCAGATAAAGACAGTACCAAAAAGGAAAACTACAGGCCAGTATCCCTGGTGAACATAGATACAAAAATCCTCAACCAAATATTAGCAAACCAAATCCAACAATATATTTAAAAAAAACCCCATTCATCATGATCAAGTGGGATTTATTCCAGGGATGCAAGGGTCGTTCAATATTTGCAGAAATATAAAAACCATATGATCATCTCAAGAGATGCAGAAAAAGCATTTGACAAAGTACACCTATTCATCAAGAAAAGTGTAATCTTAATCTTTATTTCACCCATCCCCACCCACCCACCTCACATCTGGCCACCACCAGTTTTTTTCTCTGTATTTAAGAGTCTGGGTTTTGTTTGTTTCTTTTTTTCTTTGTTTTGTCCCCCAGGTTAATCCATGTTTTTCCAAATGGCAATGTCTCTTTCTTTTATATAATCACCTTCTTTTGTCTCTTGTGACAGTTTCTTACTTAAAGTCCATTTTGTCTGATATAACAGCCACTCCTGCGCTACTAGTTACTGTTTCCATGGAGTATTTATTACCAAGTCTTTTGGCATATGTGTGTCCTTAAAGCTAAAGGGAGTCTCCTACAGGCGGATTATAGTTGGATATTGTTTTTTTTTTTAAATCCATTCGGCCACTCTGTGTCTCTTGATTGGAGAATTTAATCCATTTACATTTAAAGTAATTATTAATAAGTGAGGACTTACTATTGCTATTTTGTTAACAATTTTTCTAATTGTTCTGTAGTGCCTTTGTTCCTTTTTCCTCTCCTGACGCTCGTTTGTAATCTGATGATTTTTCTTTTGTAGTGGTATATGCTTTCATATCTTTCTATTTGGTGTATCTGCTACAAGGTTTTTCACTTGTGTCCACCATGAGATGTGTATACAACACCTTATAATTATAACATTTTATTTTAAGCTAATAACAATTGAGCTTCAATCACATATGAAAATTACATTTTTACTTCTTCCCCATTTTATGTAATTGATGTCACAATTTACAACATTTATATTTTGTATCCATTAACAAATTATTACAGCTATAATTATTTTTCATACTTTTGCATTTTATTTATGTTAGAGTTGAAAGCTTATACATTCATACATTTTCATGTTGCTGATATCTTTTCATTTTAGCTTGAATAACTCCCTTAGTTGTTTTTTTTTTTTTTTTGAGACAGGTCTAGTGGTGATGAACTTCAGCTTTTGTTTGTCTGAGAAAATGTTTATTTCTCCTTCATTTCTGAAGGACAGCTTTGCCGGATATAGTATTCTTGTCAGTTTTCTCCTTTCAGCACTTTGAACACATCACCTTCTCTCTTGACCTGAAAGGTTTCTGCTAAGAAATCAGCTGACTATCTTAGCTCCGGCATGACAAGTCACTTTTCTCTTGCTGCTTTCAAAACTTTCTGTCTTTGACGTTTGATGATTTGATTATAATGTGTTTCAGTGTAGATCTCTTTAAGTTTAACCTATTTGGGATCCTGTGGACTTTATGAATCTGGATGTCTATTTCCCTCCCAAGATTTGGGAACTTTCCAGTCATTACTTCTTTAAATAGGCTTTCTAGCCACCACCACCACCCCCCCACACACACACCCCAGGACAACCACTATACATAAATAAAACATATATTGGTTCACTTGATGTAGTCCCGTAATTCCTACAGGCTTTCTTCACTCTTTTTTATTCTTTTTTCCTTTTACTCCTCTTCCTAGATAATTCCAAATAACACATCTTCATGTTTGCTCATTCTTTCTTCTGCTTGAAAAAAATCTGCTTTTGAACCCCTCTAAATAAATTTTTTCAATTCAGTATTCCTGTTTGGTTCTTTTTAATTGTTTCTATCTCTGTTGATTTTTTTCTCCCCATGAATTGGCCATACTTCCACATTTCTTTGTATGCATTGTTATTTTTTCTGCTGAAAACTGGACATGTGAATCTAATAAAGTAGTAACTCTAGACATCAGATTCTCCCTTTCCTAGGATTTGCGTTTTTTTTTTTGTTTCTATTGTTTTTGCTTTTTTGATTATTGTAGGCTCCATCTATCCCAAAACTTAAGGACCTCTCGGGTCTTTTATGAGCCTGAGGCTTTCCCTGAACATTTGTAGTAATTCTCTAATTTCCCCCAAATATGCAATTGTTTTGAATGTCCTACTCATTAATGTCTGGCTCCCAAAAGGGTAAAAAGAGAAAAATAAAAGAGGGGGAAAATGTTGTTAGCCCTTTAAATTTTCTAAGTTACTTCAGGAAGAGAACTTTTAATAATGGGTGGAGTTGCAACAACAGCTACCTTCTCTGTCTACACCTTTGAGATCAGAAGTAACAAGCAGGGCATGGATTCCCAGTATTTTGAGGATAAGCTCCTTTTTTGCCCACTGTGGCTCCTGCAAGCTGTGTACAAGCTGTTCAGTGAATGTGTGCACAGCTGCCTGCCACAGGGCAGGAGGGTGGGAGTAGGTAATTGTTTCTGAACTAAGAACTGAAATGAGTAAAATTTACTTCAATTTACCCCAAGCCTTCCCCTGGAAGTTGTAAGCCTTCAAAAGAAATTAGACAGATTCTACCAATACCACTGCTATCTACAGATTCCTCCTGTCTCCTACTCCACCATCTTCCCAGAATCCTCTGCCTGGCACCAGTTTTGGTAAATATAAGTTTTATGACCATCCCTTATGTCTATGGCTGCTTTCATAGTACAATGACAGAACTTGAGTAGTTGGGACATAGACCATTTCACACAGAAACTCTAAGGTTTTTAATACCTGGCCCTTTACATAAAGTCTGCCAACTTCCAGCTTAGAAGAGCAGCCGGAGTAATGTTACAATACTTTATTTCCAGGACCATTAAATCCCTACATATGAAAATCTTTGACCTAAAAATCTAAGACAACCAACCTGAAATGACATGTCTTCTGATGAAAAACAAATAAAAATACACAACACTACTGGTATACTGTAATAGAATTCTGATGCTAACCACCTCAAGTCAGCATTAGAATCTACAAATTAAAAGGCACAGTCCCTAACAAGACAGTCCTTACTTCATACACCAACCACAAGTTAGGGATTCTAGGCCATGTGCACTCTGACCAACTGACTCCAAATCTGGGGGGTTTCCATGATTCCTCCCCCTCGAGCTCAGAACTTAGAACTATATTCAAATTAGTTTTCTTCTAAAGAAACACTTAGGGTGAGGTCTTGGAGGCCCCCCAAATATAGAACTTCCGAGCCCTCTCTCCATGGAATCAGGGCATATCACTCTCCTGGAATATAGGTGTGCTTACTAACCAGGAAGCTCTATACAGCTTCAGTGTCCAGAATTTTTATTGGAGTTTCATTACAAAGGTATGATTTATTAAATCAATGGCCACCTATGTGATTGAACTCAATTTCTAGCCCCCTTCTTCTTCTTGGAGGCATTTGGGATGGCTTAAAGTCCAAACCCACATTATTGGTTTTTCTGGTGACCAGCCCCATCTTAAGTCATCTTTTAGGCATTAACTCAGGTGTGATACAAGGACTCATGCATAACAAAGACACTTTTATTACTAAGGATAGTCAAAGATTTGAAGTCTCCCTAGAGATAGAGACTAGCCATATTCTTTGTTATACAAAAACTACCTTGAAATATGCTTGCCAAAAAAGAAAATTTAATCTAAATCTGATCAAAACTCTATATTTAGCTAACAGTTGACAGGAAATCCACAAGACAGAGGTATATTAAATTACACCAAGAAAACGATATTAGGTCAGCCTAGGTTGTGGGAAATCCTATAGACAAATGATCCAATTTCTTCAACAACAACAAAAAATGGCATGAGGAGGTGGGTTAAAAAAGACTTAAGAGACATATCAATAAAATGCAATGTATAGACCCTGCTTGGATTTTGATTTAAATAAAACAAATATGAAAAAGGATTTTTGAAATGGTGGAAGAAAATTGATACAGACCAACCAGGTATTAGATGATATTAAGTGTTCTGGCTATCTAGTGGTCCATAATAAATTACTTCAAAGTTTAACAGCTTAAAACAGCATTTTATTATTATCCTTCATGTTCTTTTGGGCTGACCGGACTCAGTTGGTTAGATCTCACTTGATGTTTCTCAAATGGTTGCAGTCAGATGTGAGTTATGGCTGATTCATCTGAAGGTTTAAAGGTGCTGCTCACCCACAGTGGCAGGAAAGTGATGATGGCTGGCAGGTGGGCACTCAGCTGGGACCACTGACTGTAGGGCTGTATGGGGGCTCTCCATGTGGCTTAGGATCCTCACATCATATTAAATGGGTTCCCAAAAGAAATGTCCCAATTTCTAGAGGTCCAAGAGACCCAGGTAAAAGCTGCCAAGCTTCCTATGACTAAGCATTAATAGTACCAGAATACTGTCATGCTGTACTCATCAAGATACTATTATTATTGCTATACTCAGTATATATTCATTTAGTTATCACATATCTTTTATTTTTTTAATGTATTTTTTAAAAGATTTATTTATTTTAGAGAGAAAGAGCATGTGCACAAGCACACATGTTGGGAGAGGGGCAGAGGGAGAGAGAGAGAGAATCTCCAGGAAACTCCCTGCTCAGCGAGGAGCCCAATGCAGGGCTGGATCCCTCAACCCCGAGATCATGACCTGAGCCAAAATCAAGAGTTGGATGCTTAACCAAGTGAGCCACCCAGGTGCCCCTACATATTTTTATTTTTAATGCTCTTTTTCCTTTGTATGTCTGAGTTTCTGAGATCATTTACCTTCAGCCTGAAGAATATTATCGTCCATTATTTTCTTTGGTGCAAATCTTCTGGTGACAAATTCTCTACATTCTTGTCTGTTTGAAAATGTCTTTATTTTTTCTTTACATGTGAAGGATATTTTCATTGGGTATAGAATTATAGTTGTAATTAGTTTTCAGTAAATTTTATTATCTTTTGACTCCTATTGTTTCAGTTTATAAGTCAGCTGTCAGCCAATTCTAGCTTCTTTGAAAGTCTTCTCTCTTTTTTCTCTGGTTGCTTTTAGAATGTATCTGCCTTTGATTTTCAATAGTCTTACTGTATACTGTTCAAATCTCCCTAAAAAGAAGGACTGGCCATCCAGCTATGAAAAAATGCTACTAGCTATCAGCCCCTGACTATGGTAATGCTGGGATTAACTCTAGTGACTGAAGTAAGGCTAAGTTCTTTCTGAGCAACTCCCAGCCAATGAATGGGCCCAGCAGGTGTAGCAGGGCCTGGCTACCTCTGTCCAATGTGGGATGCTTCCAAAAAGCAGTCTTTGCTCCAGAGTTTTCCACTGGGTTGGTCAAGATTCTGCAACACTGTCTGAGGCTCTTCCTGCCCAATCCTGTTTCCTTCTCCTTATTTTTCACAGGCAGTAGCCCTCAAATAAATCCCTAGTACTCCTCTAACTCTGTCTCAAGATCTTGCTGAGAATCCCAACTGACACATATGATAAAGAATATCTGTGGGGCGGGGGGTGGAGAAAAACTATAGTAAACAACACACTTAACAGTGAAATGTTGAAGGTGTTATCTCTGAGATGAGGTATTAAAGTAGGGTCAAAGATACTTACTAAAAATACTACTTATGTTCAACATCATACTGCTTGTAGCCAGTAAAGTGAAGCAAGAAAAAGAATTAAAAACTAAAAGGATTGGAAAGTTAGAAATACAATGTTATTAACCTGAGATTATTATAGTTTATGGACCTAGTCCAGAGCATCTACAGATAAGTTATTAGAATCAATAAGTAATTTAGCTAGTTTGCACAGTAACAGTCAATATATAAAAAACAATTGCATTTCTACATTTTATGTTGAGCCATATGAATTACCACTTTTATAGATCAAAAAGTGCAACAGAGCCCAGAAATAGATTCATGCATACATGGATCCTTGACTTATGAATAAAGTGTCACTGAAGAATACTGGTGAAAGAAAATATAAGGGAATAATCAATAAAGGGTACTGGGACATGTGAATATATGAGAAATAAAACTATGACATCACACCAATAACAAAGTCAATTTCAGTTAGAATTACAGCCATAATTATGAAAGGCAAAACAATAAATTTCTGGTTTTCAGACAATAATATAGGAGAACATTTTTATGACCTTGGATAGGAAAATATTTCCTTAGCAGTACACAAAAAATATAAACTGTAATGGAAAATACAGCTTAAACTACATTAAAACTAAAATTAATTAAAAGTAAGAATTTCTGTTCATCAAAGTCACCCTTATATGTGGAAAGGGTAATCCACCAAGTAGAAGATATTTCTAATATATATAACCAGAACTGTATCCAGATTTATAAAGAACTCCTATCAAACAAGAGGGAAAAAGACATGCAACCCAACAGTTAAATAGAGCAAAAGATTTAACTGAGGATTTCATAAAAGATATCCAAATGGTCAAATAACATGAAAACTTGCTCCACCTTATTAGGAATCAGAGAAATGAAAATTAAAACTACAGTAAGATACCATTACCCACTCTTCAGAATGCTTTAAAAAAAACAAACATATGAAGTATCGCAGAGCAATTCCTGATGATGGAACTGTAAACTGGAACAAGCACTTTGGAAAACCATATGGCATTACGTATTAAAATAGAAGATTCATAACCTATGTCCCAGCAGTTGTACTCAACTCTACCAGAAATGCATATATTCACCAAGAGACAGCATTTATTTATAGCAGCCCAAACTGGAAACAAGTGAAATGTCCATTAACAGCAGAAATTATATATAAATTGGGGGCATATTCATATAATGCAATACTACTCAACAAGGAAAATGAATAACCACAGTCACACTTAACAGCACAGAGAATCTTAGAAACTTAACACTAAGAAAAAGCTGGGAAAAAAAAAAAAAAGAATACAAACGGTATGAACTTCAAAAAACAGATGAAACTATAGTGTTTAGAGACACATGCTCAGATGGTAAGACTTCTAGGGAAAGAAATTATCATACACTTCAGGATTATGGCCAACTCTTGGGGATAGTGACTGAGAGAGAGCTTCAGGGGGGAACTTATGAGAGTGTTGGCATGTTTTTAGTTTTTAACTGGAGTGGTGGTTATTTATAGATGTTTGCTTTGCAAACCCCCCCCACATTTTATGCATGTATATATGGATTATATCTCACAACAAACACATTAAAGAAAAAGAAATTAATCAAATTCTTAGATGTTTTTACACTCCTTGGAAAAAGACTCAATGTAGGATCCCTAACTGACTGCTAGAACCATTTATACTTGCCTACGTCTAGAATGAACCTGATTCATCTTCTAGAATGCAGAGCTTCCAATGGCTCCCACTCCTTTTAGTTATAGAAACTAAAAAAACTTGTCTAGGAGCTCAAGTTATCCCCAATAACCTCCTTATAACTCCTGTTAAGTTATACTACGGCTATCTTTAAAAAATAGTGTATTTTAAATGTAAGCTCACCCAAGAACAAGAGAACTACTAGACAACCAAACTATATGCTCCCTTACTTATTCAACTGAGTGTTTTGGTGTGTTGCAAGTAACTGTCTAGTTAAGGAAGGCCTCCATAGTCCTTTCCCGACCAACCTGACACAGAATAGCAGACAAACTTTCTACAATCTTTTCCCCAACCTTCCCCTAAGAAGAGTGGGAAAAGAGTCATTTCTGTAATATGAACAACTTTGGCTAACAACAGTTCTGCAGCTGAAATACTGGGGCACAATAGAAGTGGAACCTGTTATCTATTATGTGTGTATGAAAAGATCTCTTAGACCTGAACTGTCTTCTAAGCACAGCAATTAGGAATTTATCTCTTTCCTCTAAGGCAACCTTGTTACTTAATCTTTAGGCAATAGAGCAATGGAAAGTATTACGTATAAGAGCTTTGGAATCAAAATTACTTCTTATTCTTCTTGTACCCCTTATTAGTACTGAAATTTGGGGCCAATTAATGAACTAGCTGAGACTCTAGCAAGTACTTAAAAAATACTAGTTCTAGCTATCCCTGCCTTAGGTACCTGAAAGCCAGGTAGTAAGTAGAGGTAACAGATGCCTATAGGTTATGAGAACGACCAATGAGCATACAATGAAAAGAATATTCCTGTTTCTTGACCAAAGTGAGAAAACAAAATTATGTAGTCCTATAGTTATGAGCTTTAAAAAACAAAACTCTGAGTGTATTTTCAACTCATGAACATTATGGAGCTTGCCTTCCAACATCTTAAAATTCTGTTTATTGTTCTGGTAGAATAGTGAAAGAAAGAAAGAGAAAAGAAAGAGAAGTAAGAAAAGAAAAAGGAAGAAGAAAGAAAGGGAAAGAAAAGAAAAGAAAAAGAGAAAGAAAGGGAGGAAGAAAAAGAAAAATACGAAGCTAACCTTTTCCTTGGGCTTTATCTTCATTTGTTTATAAGAAAATTATATTAGGAAACGGATTAAGGCTTTTAAGTATACCTTTCGTTATTCAATCTCATAATCTATCAAAGGAATGGATCAAGAAGAGCCAACCACTCACATCAGTTAGGACTGGAATGGTAAGTTTAAGATACTTCTTTACCCGTACCCCCTACAGTGATAAGTCTTCTGTTGAGAAGCAGAATCCTCAGTGTCTGTTCCTCTTGGGAAATATTTCATCTTTCTATATTCTATATACCAAATCTTAGTAGCCTTGCCAAACAGGAATGGCAATAGCCAAAGCACCAACTACAGAAAACATGGGCTAAGAGGATTACTGTGATTTCTAATTATAACTTATTATTATTAGTGGTAACCCAGGAAATGCACTGGGAGGAACTGCACATACATGGTGCTGTGGAAAGAGCTCTGAAAGCAGAAAGGCTGGTTACTACTGAATCTTGGATTCCTGCTCTAGTAACTGAATTTTGAGCAAATTATTTAATTTCTATGAGCCTCATTTTCCTTATCTTTAAAAAACAAGGAAGGTAAGTCCAAAGTTTCTAGCAAATTTTTTATGAGTTTTGGCAATTTTTATGGACTTATCATCAATTAATCAACAATTTTGCATGTATCTATTCAAAAGGGTCTTATATTATGCTACTTGGGGATAAATAATACACTATATATAGCATCTTGACATTAGACATACTATAGGGGTCTTAGTGAGGTTTCACTGTGGCTGAGGTAATCAACTGGTACCACCTAACCCTCAACATTGTTCCTGTCTAAAATTACCTTTGCCAGAGAACTCTGAGGTCTTAACCAAGGTCTCAACCAAGCTCTTGTCCAAGCATTTCAGCAAACTCAAAGAGGATGAGCAAGTCACATCCCAGTCCACAAGCTCTTTCACAGCTAAGTCCATGTAGACAGGGACTGACAGCCTCCCCCAACAAACACACAAATCAAGCTCCAGAATTTTCAAAATGAATTATCACTTGCAACCTAGATGTTTAGTTCATAAAGGACATGGATCCTTCTTCAGTTAATAAAGGAGAATTTTCCAGAAATTCAGTCCTGATTTGCCTGTTATCCAGATCCTGCAAATCACCTAAAGGAAGATATTTAAAATAGTCATTCCTATCAGTTCTCCAAGTGCTCACCTTGCAACAGATTAAAGAACTAAAAAAAAAGAGACTAAGCTCATTTTCTAGGAAAGGAGGCTTTACAAAATTTGAGATTATATATCTTTAGTTTTTATTCAGTTTTTCAATATAAAAAGCTGTACAAAGACTTTTCTGCAAGTCCCATGCAGACACTGCCTGCTGTGTTTCTCAACATCTCTTATGTAAAGGTATGAAGGATATGCTTATTTAAAAATTTGGAAGCAGGGAAAAAGTTATCATTCAGAACAGTTACTTGCTTTATTGTCAGAGAAAAAGAACCTTAAAACCCATCACTTTTTTTCTTGTTCTCTTTGTCTGGTTTATTGTCTGAAATCTAAATTTATGAAAATGCAAACAGAAATCTTATTTCAGGTCTCTAGCACAATTATTTTTTCTCTATTGCCTTAATCTAACTTTTAGTTTCCCGCCATTATTACAAGCTATGGGGAATATTTTTTTCAGAACATTTAAGTCATGTACTTAATTATAATTAAGTAAATAAATACACCATAGGCAGCACCATGTAAGAGAAAGACAACATCCGGAGTGAGAAGATGAGAATTCTAATACTAGCCCCATTACCACAAAGTCATGGGATCTTTGGCACCTTTCTTAAACTAAACCTTGGAAAAACTGTGAGTCATGCTACCAAATGGATGGTACTTGAAAACACATGTTATAATTACAAAAGTGGTAAGTAGTATAAAACAAGCACAGAAAACACCTCAGTCACAAAAATCAGAGGGATGGTTAAGAAGCTTTTACTCTGTCTTTCAGCTCTGAAATTCTAGAACTGATTTTTAGCTAGGAAGACTAAAATAGGCTTCATGGGATATCTGTGCTAGGTGTGAAAGGCAGGACACCAGATTATACCTTCCAATTTTACGTATAATATATTTAAAGATGTGGCTTAGAATGGCAAGTGGAAAGATGATATAGATGTATATCTACAGAACTTATATTCTAGAGAAGTCTTCTTCCAGATAAATATTCTGAGGTCTGACATCTGAACTGAGTGCTTCACTCACTGGCTCCATACTCACAGAGCTAACCACCAATTCCACTGTCCCTGATCTGACTCTCCCCACCAAACCTCCCAAAACCCCCCAATAATATTTAATTTAAAAGATAATTCATATAGCTAAGTAGGTTATTACAAAATTGTCTGCATATAAAGCTCATAAAATATATCTCATAGCAACCAGTTACATTTTTTAAAGATAAATAACAATCCAATATTATTCAAGGTTTGACACTGAGATAATTTTTCAACTTAAAATAAAATTACCTGTAGTAACCCTCCATCATCAAAACGTAGTACTTCTATTATGCTCTCCGACTGAATAAATGCTGCGAAGGAAACAAAACATACTATCACTTTACGGAAACACAAATCTGATTTAAATAAATATCTTTTACCTTAAAGTTAATAAATACAATTACATATTTTAAAAAACATACTGCTTGAGATGATGGTTAAAGAAGAAAATGCAATCCTGCAGGATTTTTAGCAACTATGAAATGCTTTACAATAAAACAATACAACCCAATTAGAAAGTAGTTGTAACAACCCATAGGCTGTGTAAGCCACCCACAAAATATATTCCTGCTATACTTCCAGAAAGTGCAAAACAGTCAAATTCAACTAGATGCAGGTGATTACTTTCACTGAGAGACAACTGAAAATATCACAAGCACATGGAAAAGATCATTAGAGGATTCTATTACCAAAAAAATGATAAGCCAAAATTCTGTATCATCTGCTCTTTTACAGCGATGATAGGACCTAGAATCAACAGTCAAAAGAAACTTGGAGGGAGAAGGGGCAAGGAAAATGGCAAGCGATTATTCTATTCCAAGAAACTGTGTACAACACAAAGACAAGATATTTAAAAAGCTCACATACTTTTACCATATGATCTGGCGACTGTGCTCATGGGTATTTACCCAACTGATTTGAAAACTTATGTCCATATAAAAATCTGCAAGCGATTCTGTATAGCAACTCTATTCATAATCACTCCAAACTGGACACAAGATGATATTCTTCAATAGAGGAGCAGATAGACAAACTATAGTACATCCATACAATGGAATATTATTCAGTGATCCATGTGGTAATGAACTGAGTTGGCAACATCAGTATGAATTCATATTTAGTTTAATATAGATAGTTATATTTAGAAATATTTATAAAATATGTGTATATGCAGGGGTTAGTATACACATATATATTTTCTTGCTCTGTCAGTTGAGAGGGCCTAGAATAATGACACCCCAGTAGCATAGGGCAGACCTAAAGCACAGATCTTGGGTTCTAATACCATTCTCCAATAAAAGGAATCAGGGCTTCTTAGAAAAATGGCTCAATCTAGGACCAAGGCAAGATATATACAACATGAAATTGGAGCACCTAATGGTGCCAGAAAGTAAGCAAGTGTTAACCATCCAAAAAACCAAAAAATCCTGTACGGATGAGAATTTGTCAAAGGGATCTAAGAATTAACAGAAAGAGTTAAACCTGGAATAACTTGAGCAATACAACAGTGTTGCATTACAATCCAAAATATAAAATAAATACCATGAGTCCATACTGATATAAATAAGTAATTGAATAAATAAATAAACAGGGGAGAAGATAAGAGACTCCCAGGCAGAATTCTAAATAATTTATGTATCTAGAAGATGGAGGGTAACTCCCCATCTTTTAACAAGTGTGGGATGCACATAGGGACATCCTTCCAAAAACAGTATGGAAAGGAGGGGAAAAAAGAGTAATTTTAAAGTGGAGAAATCTGACAAATGTTACCTCAGTCAGATGATCAAGGTCAACATCCTCAGTGAAATGTCATGCTGACATATGTACCCTTCATATGACATAATAAAAATGGTACTTTATCTTTGTGGTCTTCCTCCCCAAATCACATAACCCCAGTCTCATTAGGAGAAAAACATCAGACAAATCCCAACCAAGAAACATTCTACAAAATATCTGAGGAGTACTCCTGAAAACTATCAAGGTCATCGAAAAGAAGTAAAGTCTAAGAGACTGTCACAGACCAGTGAAGCCTAAGCAGACAGGACTACTAGATGTAATGTGTTATCTTGGGGCGGGGCGGGAATGGGCGCAATCCTAGAAAAGAAAAAGGAAATTAGGTAAAAACTAAGGAAATGTGAATAAAATATGGACTTTAGTTAATAATCATGTATTAATACTGGTTCATTACTTGCAAAAAAAAAAGGTACCACATTAATGTAAGGTGTTAATAATAGGGGAAAGCGTGGGGAGGATGGGAACTCTGTGCTATCTTTAAAATGTTTATATAAATCTAGAGCTGTTTTAAAATAAAAAGTTTATGTGGGGGGACACCTGGCTGGCTCAGTTGGAAGAGCATGTGACCCCTGATCTTGGGGTTGTGAGTTTGAGCACCATGGGTGGGTATAGAGATTACTTAAAAAAAAAACCAAAAAACTTTAAAAAATAAAATAAAAGTTGACTTTTAAAAAACACGAAACAATGGTATTTCATTTGGCTTAATACAACATTCACTGACTCCTCTTTGTTGGTCTTTGAGTATTCATCAGGGAAGCAGCTTACTGTCTCATCCACACATACCTGGCTTTTCCAGTCTGACTAAAGCTGAAAGCCAAGCAGCAAGTTAAGATACCAGCTAATTAGATTACGTTACCTAACTGGATGGTATTTCCTGACTGCCAAGCATCACTCTTCCCTTGTTCTAGTAATCACATCCCGATTTTATTTTGGGAAAGTCCTGTGTCAATCTGCCCCACTGCTCATTCCCCAGCAGTTCTCAATGTAGAGAACACTCCATAAATACTGAGTGCCTGAGCGAAATCCCACCTTTTTTGCTTAGAAGTAAGTGCTGATATTTGCATTTGTTGATGCAAATGATCTCCTTCCGGTTTGTTATCTAGTCCTAGCTTGTAGTTAGTTTCAGATTCATATTGTGAAGGTAAAAGGCTCTGCCTAGCTCACCCAGCCCATTTCCCTCCTTTCCTCCACCTTTTAACATAAACTGAAATTTAGATGATCCAGAAAGTATCTTTCTGTTATACTCCTGTTGAAGACAGCTTTATTGATGTAAGAACACAATGAACTAACAAGAATTAACTGAAGAGCCAGATGCTCACAATGGAAGAGATAAAAAGTAGGAGCTCCTAGTTCGAAGCTTTCCATCTAATCAGCAGTAAGAAAGTACCAGAAACATGATCTATTTGGAGGCTGCTATTAGAGTTATGATATAATGACTATCACCTAACTTCCCATTATCAAGCTAGATCAGACCTTTAGCTAACTGAGGAGAACTTAACTATATAAAGATACAGACAACTACATAATTTGGTTGTATTAATTAGGAGCTTTTTAAAAAACATGAAATACCTTATTTGAAAAAAATTAGTAACAGTTGCTGTTTTATAAAGTCCTAAAAGGAAAATACTGTGTTATATATCATCAGTTCCCCTTAAAAGATATTAGAAATGAATAGGACTCAACTCAGGCATGAAATAAATGTTAAGAATATTTCACTTTAAATGGCCAGTTATAAGAACTTCAAATTTTATGCCTAGAAAAATACAACTGACACTAGATAAGTACTTAATCATTTAATGCGTTAACAATGTTAGGCTGTAAAATACAAAAACTAACCAAAGCAAGTCAAATTCCCCCATTTCTGGATTTAAAGCCACAACTTACAGCTACTTCCTCTCCCAAGAAGTTTTCCCCCTAATTTTATATTTTAAATGAACCCCAAATTATCCCAATGTTCCCCAGTTCAAACAGCAACCAGATGTTCTAGAAATAACATCCAATAATTATCACTATATTATTATTAATAATAATAAGCTAATCCTATGACACAGACTTTATAGGTTCCATTTTAAAAAATAAGTAGGCACAGTGAGGTTGTGCATGAGGTCACTCAGCAAGAAAAGTGGCTAGAGAGAGACTATCAATTTCAGCCAAAGGACCCTAGAATCTATGGTTCTAAACCCATCACTATTTACTTACAAAGTAAATTTGACATTAAGGCTTAATGGCACCTTGAAGCAAACTAATTTCTAAAATTAGGCATATAGTTCCAATAACAAGTAAGGAAAGAAGGAAGGGATTTATATTTCTGGCTTTTATGATTTTGCAGGCATTAACTCTGTGAAGCTGGGCTCCAGAAGATGTACTTTAAGGTCCCTGTATCCACCCACATCCCTGTGATGTCTGAGAGGAACAAAGACATTTCCATACAGTGTAAAAATCTCCATGTGTCGGTCTTTAATCACTCACTTTCAAAACAGAAGTTGAGAAACTGAGTTTGTTTACTTCCCTATTTCATTTAGTAATGAATGACACAAGAAAAATACCTTCGCTTTAAAGGCAAATCTTTCTCCTTTTCCTGAACATTACAATCTGCCTGTTTTCATACATCTTCTAAAATAATTGATGAAAACAACGAATGTAAATAAGCAGTAGAAATATGTGTCATAAGGGAGTGTGTATATGTATGTGTACCAGGCATTGGGATCCTAGACTGTCACCACCGATTTTCTACTTTCTAGCCTTCAAGGTCTCCTCACCCATAGGGGAGGAGGTTGGGCTAGTTAAATTAAGTGACTTTTTTTTTTTTTTTTAAATAACCAATAAGCAAAGAGAGGGCCACACAGGCAGGACTTGGAAGGGCACTCAAATCCTGTGTCGAACAACCACCCTGCCTGGAATATTCTCCTGGCTAGTGTTTTCTCTTCCTTCAAGTCTCACCCTGAACACCATCCCTCAGCCAAGTTTTCCATGACTGCTCCAGGCAGCTCTCTGTCATCCTCTATCATCTGCCCTATTCTAAACTCATCACTAGTTCTTGGTTTGCTTGTCATCTAGTTCAAAGTCTGAAAAATGGCAGACAAAAAAATTGGTTAAGGGGTGCCTGGGTGGGTCAGTCGTTAAGCGTCTGCCTTTGGCTCAGGTCATGGTCCCAGGGTTCTGGAATCGAGCCCCACATAAGGCTCCCTGCTCAGTGGGGAGCCTGCTTCTCCCTCTCCCACTCCCCCTGCTTGTGCTCTCTCTCTCGCTGTGTCTCTCTCTGTCAAATAAATAAATAAAAAATCTTTAAAAAAAGAAATTGGTTAAAATAATGGTATTATTATTTCAGAACTCATCATTATTAATGTATTATCTCTTATAGTTACACTTGCTCAGGATTTTATTTCAACAAACGATCACTAACAAAAATTTTTAAACATTCTGGACTCGATTTGTGTGAGTCCCTTCTATCTGTAAAGATACTCTGACTGAAACCTTGTTTCTCCCCTCATTAATTTTCTTATCTGAAAGACGTAATATACATCTAAGTTATCTTCTTCCCACATTAAAAGTGCAAAGGAATTCATATATGTCAAATTCTAATTTTACCAAGACCACTCAATATTACCAAACCCCTAAGTAGGCTGTGACCACGTTATTTACTCCAACTCAAAATATAGATTTATGCAACTCAGATGTGCCAGATATACACCATACACCCAAAGAGGTGAGGCACATATATTTTCAAAATTAATTTTATAGTTTATCATAAAATACCATAATTTTCATTTTATCCTGAAGTACTTAATTTATATAAAAAGATCAGTAAACTTAAGTTTTAAAATGAATGTCTGAGAACCACCAACTACTCTAAATAAGCAGAAAATCACTAATACACTGAAGTATATCCTACTATGCTCCCTCCCCAGCACAAGCAGGGATTAGGGGGAGCACCAGAGGCACTATAAAAAACAAGCAGATCAGGGGCGCCTGGGTGGCTCAGTCGGTTAAGCGGCTGCCTTCGGCTCAGGTCATGATCCCAGGGTCCTGGGATCGAGCCCCGCATCGGGCTCCCTGCTCGGTGGAGAGCCTGCTTCTCCCTCTCCCTCTGTCTGCCGCTCTGCTTACTTGTGCGCTCTCTCTCTCTCTCTGTTAAATAAATAAATAAAAAATCTTAAAAAAAAAAAAAAAAAGCAGATCACAATAACAATATAAAGGCTCTGAAAATTAAACTGTTCTGCAACCATAGCTTACAAACACAAAGGGATCTCTGTGATAAACCTAAATAGGCTGACTGCTTACTAAAATAAAAAATTTAAATAGTATCCAAACATAATAGAATCAACCCAAGTGTCCATCAACAGATGAATGGATCAAAAAAACAAGGTATATAAATACAATGGAATGTTCTTCAGCAATAAAAATGAATGAAGTTCTCATACATGCTACAAACATGGATGGACCTTGAAAACATTATGCTAAGTGAAATACATCAGACACAAAAGGACTAATATTGTGATTCCACTTAAATGAAATATTTAATATAGGCAAATTCATTGAGATAGGAAGTACATCAGAGGTTACCAGGGGCTGAAGTAAGGGGGGTGGTGGGAGTTATTGCTTAATGGTTACTGAGTCTCTCTCTGTCTGGGATGATGAAAAAGTTTTGGAATAGATAATGGTAATGGTGGCACAACAGTGAATGTAATTAATACTACTCTAGTGTATACTTATAATAGTGAATTTTGTGTTACATAGACGTTACTAATTTTTTTCAAAAAATTCCTGCAGACAATTAAAAAAAAAAAACTACACACTACATCTCATTAACTTGGACCAAAAACAAAAAGTACAACAAACTATTAACAAATTGAATCCAGCAATGTATAAAAAATTACACATCATGACCAATGAGATTTATTTAAGTTCTACAAGACTGGCTTAAAATTTAAAAACAATCAATGCAATTCACCACTATCAACAGGCTAAAGAAGAAAAATTACTTGATCATATTGACTGAAACCGAAAGTGTATTTGACAAAACCAAACACCCACTCATGACAAAAACTCTCAACAAGATTGGAGAAAAATAAAACTACTTCAACCTTCAGGTAATACCTTATTTAATGGTTAAAGAAGGAAAGACTGGGAACTTCAGGGATGTGGCTCTTGCCATTCTTAACATAGTACCAGAAGTTCTAGTCACTACAACAAAGCAAGAAAAAGAAAAACCTATACACTGGAAAAGAAATAACACTATCCTTATTTGCAGGTTACATAACTGTCTATGTAAAAAATCCCAACAACTCAAAAGCAAACAAATAAAAAACCTCCTAGATCTAATAAGCAAATTTAGCAAAGTTGTAGATGTTGGAATTATTAAACACTTTAGGTTAGCTGTATTAAAAATGTTCAAAGAATTAAAGGAAACCATGGCTAAAAAACTTTAATATTAATAAGGAAAAAGAATCTGTAAGAAAAATCAAACTAAAAAGTATAGTAATTGAAATTCCCTAGTTTTTACTAAAACATTATAAGCAATATTAAAAAAAAAGGGGGTAAAATGTGGCCTATACACAGGAAAAAAAATACAGTGGATAGAAACTGTCCCTGAGGAAGTCCAGACATAGGACTTACCAGGCAAAAATGTTACATAAACTACTGTAAGTATGTTAGAAATAAAGGAAACCACATGCAAAAAAAAAAAAAAAACAACTAAAGAAAATATGCGAATGTTGTCTCACAATAGAAAATATAAAATAAAATCAGAAATCAGTAACGCAGTGTAATTTAGGCAACTCAGAAAGTACATGAGTGGATAAAGAAGATGTGATACACACACACACACACACACACAGTGGAATTACTCGGCCACAAAAAAGAATGACTTGCCATTTGCAACAATATGGATGGAGATAGAGAGTATTATGCTAAACAAAATAATTAATAGAAAGACAAATACCCTATGATTTCACTCATATGGGGAATGTAAGAAACGAAACAAATGAACAAAGAGGTAAAAAGAGAGAGGGAGGCAAACCAAGAAACACACTATTAACTATAGAGAATGAAGTGGTGATTAACAGAAAGGAGGTGGGCAGGGGGATGGGTTAAATAGGTGATGGGTATTAAGGAGGGCACTTGTGATGAGCACTGGGTGTTGTATGTAAATGATAAATCACTAAATTCTACAACTGAAACTAATGTTGCACTGTATGTTAACTAGCTGGAATTAAATAAATACTTGGAAGAAAAAAATCCTAAATA
Organism: Phoca vitulina; assembly: GCF_004348235.1. Lineage (NCBI taxonomy): Eukaryota > Metazoa > Chordata > Mammalia > Carnivora > Phocidae > Phoca > Phoca vitulina. The sequence goes on from NW_022589801.1 coordinate 1,297,113, forward strand.
ACCAATGTGTCAAATAAGAAATCAGAAGAAAAACAGAAAATATTTTGAAATAAAAACCAAGGCACAAAATACCAAAACTTATGAAATGCAGGGAAAACAGTGCTTAGAAGAAAATTTATAGCTGTTATTTGCCTATATTAAAATAAAACAAAGATCTCAAATAGCCTAACCTACCATCTTAAGAAACTAGAAAAAGAAGAGCAAACCAAACCGGACACAAGTAGAAAGAAGAAACAGTACAAGTTAGAGTGAAAATAAATAAAATTGAGAACAGAGAAATTAATGGAACAAAAATATGGTTCTTTTGAAAACATCAACAAAATTGACAAATCTTTAGCTTAGGCTGACCAACAAAAAAATTCATGAATGAAACAGGGACTATGACTGATGACCTAACAGAAATAAAAAAGAACCTTACAGAGAAGTGAGTATAAGAGAATAACTAGGAACGACTACACACTAACAACTTAGCCCAGATGAAATGGACAAATAAATAACTAGAAAGACACAAACTACTGAAATTAACTGAAGAATAAACAGAAAATGTGAATGGACCTATAACAAGAGGTTGAATTAGTAATCAAAACATCTTCCTACAAAGAAAAGCTTAGGGACATACAGTTTCATTGATGAATTTTACCAAATGTTTAAAGAATTAACACCAATATTTCACAAACTCCTCCACATTATAACAGAGAAGGAAACAGTTCCCAACTTATTCTATGAGGCCTTAATACTCTGATACCAAAATCAGATAAAGTTATCACAAGAAAAGAAACTACAGACCAATATCCCTTATGGATATTGAGTTCTCAACAAAATGCAGCAAACCACATTCAGCAACATACGCAGAAGATAATCTAAATAAATGAGAAGACATTTGGTGTTCATATTCTGTAAAACTTAATAATGTTGAGACTGCTATACTCCCCCCAACTGCTTTTTTCTAAATTGATATTTTCACCCTAAAATTCTTAAGAAAATGCAAGGGACCCATAATAGTCAAAACCATCTTTGAAAAAGAACATAGTGGAGGACTCACATTTCTTGATTGCAAAACTTACTGCAAAGGTACACTAATCAAGACAGTGTGGTACTAGAAATAAATGTATAGATTAATGGAATAGAACTGAGAGTCCAGAAAGATCAATCACATTTATGATCAACCGATCATAAATTGTGCCAAGACAATTCAAACAAGGATAGGACAGTCTTTTCAACAAATGATGCTGGGAAAACTGACTGACTACATGCAAAAAACTGAAGCTGGACTCTATCTCACACTACATGCAAAAATTAACTCAAAATGGATCGAAGACCTGAGTGTAAGAGTTATAAAACCCTTAGAAGATAACAGGTGAAATCTTCCCAACCTTGGATTAGGCAATATTTTTCATCTAAGACAGCTAAGCAATCAAAGACAAATACAGACACACTGGACCTCATCAGAATAAAAACCTTTGTGCTTCAAAGGGCACAATCAAGAAAGTGAAAAGATAACCCACAGAATGGGATATTTTTGCAAATGATTTATCTGTTAAGGATACGTATATAGACTACATACAGAGAACACCCACAACTCAATTAAAAAAAGACAAATATCCCAACTCTAAAAAATGGACAAGGAATGTGAATAAACATTTCTTCAGAAAAAGATAATAGCCAATAAACACATGAAAAGACACTCAAGATCAGTCCTCAGAGAAATACAAATCAAAGCCGAAATAAGATACCACTTCACACATTCTAGGATGGCTATAATCAAAAAGGTATACAATAATAAGCACTGGCGAAGATGTGGAGAAATTGGAAACCAGTAAGTTGCTGGTGGGAGTAAAAAAAATGGAGCAGCTACTTTTAAAAACAGTTTGACAGTTATTTAAACAATAGGTGAATCTGGGTAAAGATATGCAAGTATTTTTTATTCTATTTTGATTCTTAGAAATTTTCTGGAAGTTTGAAAATATTCCAAATAAGAAGAGAAAATCATTTATGCAAGACTTATAAAATTTTGAATGTTTAAACACATTCACTCTTTTAAAAAGCCATATATCATGCTATGGTAAATGTCCAGTTGAAAATAGTGGTTACAGAGGTGTTTGGAATATTTACTGCTGGCACAGATTAACTTTGGCAATAATAAACGGCTCAAGTGTCTGTGACTACAAGTGGTATTATAGCCATCTTAAAACTGTCTGTTAAAATAATATGCCAACTCAGCTACTGTGCAGGGATTTTATCTTGTATGTTTTTCCAGTAATCATCCATATCTTAACAATATAGTTTTTATCCCACATGCCCAAAGAAATGACCAATATAAGAAATTAGAAAATGAAGAGCAAATTAAGCCTAAATTAGAAGAAAATAATAAAGAATACAAATCAATGAAATAGCAGAAAATAAAGAAAAATCAAAGAAATCAAAAGCTTTTTAAAATGTCTGAAAAGATGAATAAAATTGATAAACCTCTAGCCAGACTAGTCAGTAAAAAGTCACATATTAGAAACAAAAGAAATGAGAGATTGGACACAACTATACCTTCTATAGACAAAAGAAGGCTAATAAAGGAATATCATTAATAATTTTGTCAATTTAGTTAACAATTCAGATTATGAGATAGACAAATTCTTTCAAAAATTCAAAATGCCAAAGATCAGTCAAGAAAAAATAGTTAACTTGAATAGCCCTAGATGTATTAAATGAACTATTCTGCAGTTAAAAATCTCACAAAGAAATCTCTAGGCCCAGATAGATTAACTGATGAATTTCCCCAAATATTTAAGAAAAAAAATACTAATTCAACACCAACTCTCCAGAATATAGAAAAGGAGAAACTTTCTAACTCATTTTATGAAGCCAGAATTACTGATACCAAAAACAGACACTTTAATGGAAAACTACAGACAATATCCTTCATTATTATATATGCAAAAACTCTTACTAAAATTTCAGCAAATGTAATCCAATAGTATACAAAAAGGATAAATACATCATGACTATGTACAATTTATCCCCAAAATGCCATGTTGGCTTAACATCCAAGATGATTACTACTACTACTACTACTACTACTACTACTACTACTACTACTAACTCCTCCTCCTCCTCCTCCTCTACTACTACTACTACTAATGTAATCCAACCTATAAGACTAAAAAAACAAACACGCATCTCAAAAGATGCAGGAAAGACATATGATAATTCATCATCCTTCCATGAAAAAAAGATCTTGGCAATGTAGGAAACAAAAGGAACTTTCTTACACTAATAAAAGTTATGTACCAAAGTCACAACTAACAACATACTCAATGGTGAAACACAAAATACTTTCCCTCTAAGATCAGAACAAAGTAAGGATGTTAGCTCTCACTACTCCTATCCAACATATTGAAAGTTTAGCCAATGGAAGAAGAAAAAGAAAAGTATGTAGAGTGGAAAAGAGAAAATGAAATTGTCTTTACATACAGATATCATCTTCAAAGTAGAAAATCCTCAGAAATCCACAAAAATTCTACCAGAATAAGATTAGCAAAGTGGCAGGATACGATGGCAACATTCAAAAAACAACTATATTTCTAATAATAGCTACAAACAATTAGAAGCTAAAATTAAAACCACGTACAATATCATCAAAATATATGAAATATTAAGGCATATATTTGACAAAACATGGCTGGGAGAAATGAAAGAACACCTAAATAAGTGCAAAAATGTACCATGTTTGTGAATCAAAAGACTCAATATTTTTTTTTTTTTTAAGATTTATTTATTTATTTTAGAGAAAGAGCACAGGAGAGGAACAGAGGGAGAAGGAGAGAGAATTCCAAGCTGACTCTGCCCTGAGCGCAGAGCCTGATGCAGGGCTCGATCTCACAACCCCAGTATCACAACCTGAGCCTAAACCAAGAGTCGGATGCTCAACTGATTGCGCCACCCAGGTGCCCCAAAAGACTCAATATTGTTAAGACATCAATTCTCCCCAGATTGATCAAGATATTCAGTGCAATCCTAATGAAAATCTCAGCAGACCTTTTTGTAGAAATTCACAAAACGATTCTAAAATATATAAGGAAAAGCAAACGACCCAAAGTTTAAGTAAAGATAGCTTTGAAAAAGAAAATAAGCATCAGAGGACTTAGCGCCTGATTTCAAGACCTAAAGCCATAGCAATCAGCTCAGTAGAATATTGATACAAAGAGAGCAGATTAAATGAACAGAACAGAAATTCCAGAAGCAGATCCCCACATAGATGGTCAATGGATTCTGACAAAGGCATCAAGGCAATTTGATTTCTCTAAACAATGGTGGTACAACTGGATAGTCATATGGGAAAGGGGGAAAAAAACCCTTCAATACCTCAACACTTAAAAAATCAACCTGAAATGAATGATAGAACTTAATGTAAGAGCTAAAACTCCAAAACTACTAGAGATCAACATAGAAAATTTTAGTGACCTTGGGTTTGGCAAAGAATTCTTAAGTAGGATACAAAAAAATCACGAACTATATATAACTATATATAAATATAAAAAGATAAATTTGACTTAATTTGTTTTAAAACTTTTCTTCTTCAAAAGATTTTGTTACGGGAGCTCCTGGGTGGCTCAGTTAAGCATCTGCCTTTAGCTCAGGTCATTATCCCAGGGAACTGGGACTGAGCCCTGCATCAGGCTCCCTGCTCCACCGGAAGCCTGCTTCTCCCTCTCCCACTCCTCCTGCTTGTGTTCCCTCTCTCGCTGTGTCTCTCTCTGTCAAATAAATAAAATCTTAAAAAAAAAAAGATGCTGTTACAAAAGTAAAAATAGAAGACACAGACTAGAAATAAATATCTTGAAACTAAATAATAAGAAAACAGTGCAATTTTTTAAAATGCACAAAAGATTTAAACATCTAAGCAAAGATACTATGAATGGCCCATGGGGTGGAAAAAGCATATGAAAAGATGGTCAAGATCCTCATTCAAGAAATACAAATTAGAAACACAACGAGGACACCAATATATAACCCACTGAAATGACTAAAATTAAAAATTCTTAACATACCAAGTGTTGGCAAGGATGTGGAGGGACTAGAATTCTAACACACTGCTGATGGGAATATAAAATGATGCAACCACTTTGGAAAACAGGTTAGCAGTTTTTTTTTTTTTTTTCTTTTTTAAAGATTTTATGTATTTATTTAACAGAAAGAGAAACAGCATGAGCAGGAGGGAGGAGCAAGGGGAGAGAGAGAAGCAGACTCCCCACTCAGCAGGGAGCCTAATGCAGGGCTCGATCCCAGGACCCTGAGATCATGACCTGAGCCGAAGGCAGACACTTAACCAACTGAGCCACTCAGGTACCCAGGTTAGCAGTTTCTTAAAGTTGCATTATGCCCCAGACATTCTTCTACTCCTAGATATTTACTCAAAAGAAAATGAAACACATGTGCATACAGATTTGTGAATGAATATCATATGAAGCCTTATCTGGGATAGCTCAAAAGAGGAAATTACCCAAATTCCCATCAATGAGTGAATGAATAAACAAATTGTAGTATATCCACACAATGGAATACTATTCAGCATTAAAAAGAAACAAACTATTAAAACATAAAATATCGGGGCACCTGGGTGGCTCAGCCGTTAAGCGTCTGCCTTGGGTTCAGGTCATGATCCCAGGGTCCTGGGATCCAGTCCCGCGTCGGGCTCCCTGCTCAGCAGGAAGCCTGCTTCTCCCTGTCCTACTCCCCCTGCTGTGTTCCCTCTCTCGCTATCTTCCTCTCTGTCAAATAAATAAATAAAATCTTTAAAAAAAACCAAAACATAAAATATCATTATGCTGAGTGAAAGAAGGCAGACAGCTAAAGAGTACATACTGTATGTTTCTGTTTATATAACATTTTAGAATATGCACACTAATCTATGGTACAGAAAGCAAAGGGGAAGTTGCTTGGGTCTAAAGGGGTGGGAAGTAGATTACAAAGGGTCACAAAGAAACTTCAGGAGGGTGCATATGTTCATTATCTTTAGTGTGGTGATAGTTTCACCTGTATATCCATGGGTCAAAACTCAAACTGCACATTTTAAATGTGTACGGTTTATTATACGTCAATTATACTACAACAAACCTTGTTTTAAAAAGGCACAATTCCTTTCTGTATTTTATACATGGTTTGTTTCTTGGTTCTTTTTATACAATAGCTTTTGAAGGATTCCAAATCACTACCTCATGTTAACTATATGAAGGGTTTTCTTCATAAGTACAACCATTCTCCTTGTCTTACTCCTTGCACCTGCATAACTCAGCTGGCCTATTATATTGAAATATTTCCCCTCAGAAATATGTAACTGTCATGTGATGATGATGGCTATCAATCTCATTAAGCTAAACAGAGTCTTTCTTGTAGAATATCCAAAATTTCAACACAAATGAGACAGACAAATAAATGCCTATCAAACCAATATTTAACCACTCATTAAAGCAGTGAATGGGCGGGGCACCTGGGTGGCTCAGTTGGTTAAGTGGCTGACTCTTGATTTTGGCTCAGGTCATGGCCTCAGGGTCCCCCACATCGGGCTCCTGCTCAGCAGGAAGTCTGCGTGGGGATTTTCTCTCTCTCTCCCCCTTTACCCCTCCCCCAGCTTGCATGTGTGCGTGTGCTCTAATAAATAAATAAATCTTAAACAAAATAAAGCAGCGAATGGGAAAAAGGATTTCCCAGTGAAAAATACTGGCAAAGCTTTATATTCTACATTTTCATCTGGATGGCAATTATACAATATATACATATATAAAAATGTAAAAAGCCATATACTTAAGGATGTATATTCTTTAATGAATACGTTATGCTTCAATAAAAAAATATTAGTCAAATTTGAGAGTACCAGTTCTATATTTCATAGACATTGCTACCTTCCCTCCCTGTGACTTATCTCAGACACGTCTCTGTGGCTTTGTATCCCCAGTCCTCTCTCCAGTATGCTCTGAGCCGCATAAGCTACCTATCCCTCTTGGTTCCTCTCCAGACTCCAGTAAAGACCATTAAGGAAGGGCCTCTTTACAGGATAGTCTCCCTCAGGTGGTAACAGACTGGGGAGGCAGTAAATCTCAGCAACCTAGGAGAAATACTGTTTTGACTTTTTTTTTTTAAAACATTAAGGGTACCTCAGAAATCACACAGAAGCCGAATGAGTTCAGAGCCAGTACTAGGACATCAGTTTGCTGATTCCTAGAGTCCAGCATTTACACATGTACATCCTAATTTATTAGCTCAAGATTCCAAACTAGACTTTTACACAATGTAATTAAAATTTACTCAGTTGTAAACCTGCAACCTAAGATGACTAAAATTTGAGCAAATAAATTAAAAAAGGGGAATTAACTTTTATGAGACACTATATAACAGCCTAAATCTGCGGTAGAGGAAGTACAGTGAGGCTGGACATAGCCAACAAACCAAGAGGAACTAATTTCCTAGAAAACATAGTTTTAAGATTTACCAGAGTCGCCCATTTTAAAATTAAAATGACTGATGAATAAGAATGGAACCAAAGAGGGGCGCCTGGGTGGATCAGTTGGTTAAATGTCTGCCTTCGGCTCAGGTCATGATCCTGGAGTATCGGGATCAAGCCCCTTGTTGGGCTCCCTGCTCAGCAGGGAGTATACTTCTCCCTCTGCCCCTCACTCTGCTCTTGCTCTCTAATAAATAAATAAAATCTAAAAAAAAAAGTTAAAAAAAAAAAATGGAACCAGAGAGATCCAAATAAACCAACAACTCAAGTGATGGTGGAGACTCACATTAAACACTACCGGACATATTTTAAATGGCAAAATTCCCTTTGATTATGTGAAATTGATCTAAAGTGGTTAGAAAAACATGGTCTCATTTAAATTTGGCATGTAGATTCTAGTCTACTTTTGTGGTCTAAAGTTCCAAAGACAATTTGTTTTTGTAACAAGCCTTTGTAATGCTATGGCTTATCTGTTTCATTCTTCTAGCCCTGCCTGAGCTCCCCAGTGGATACCTTCGGAGGCCACACAAAGGGGTGGAAGGCACTTCCTCCGGCCCCATGGTATGATTACATGACTGGGTGGAGGAATGCCAGGCCCATGGGTGGACAGCATTTACTGTGGCTTGTTCTTTGGGTCACCCCACTCTCTCTCTACTGGGGCTATTGCTGTGGCAGATCAGGCCCATCAATGCCACTAGGTAAATATCTCACTGCTAGGTCCACCTTTTGTGGTCCTTTGGCCAGAGACAGCAGGTTTTTCTGTTCGTCTACGTCTGTTGGCAATTCCAAATTTTAGGCTCCTCCAGTATGGGATATACGGGAAATAAAAAGAAAATACAGGGAATCCTCCATAGTGTCATCCTTCAAGTCCTGAAGTCCCTAGCCAGTCCACCTTCTTCCCATCTTTCAGAATCTTTTAGTGATTGTCTATTAAGTTGTTTCCAAGATATTTAATTTAGAGGTGAGGAACAGGGAAAAGTAAGCCTATGCCATCCCACTAAACCTAAAAAAGTAAATGCTTGTTAAAATAAAGATTTAAATTGACCCAGAGTTTCCTAAAAGACAACATGTTCAAATACAATAGGAAATCACTCATTACACAAGACTACACAATGTAAATGAGAAAAGACAATCAACTGAAGCCAAAGCCAAGATAAATCCAATGTTGGAACTGACAAAGATTTTAAAGCTGCATAATATTAAAAAAAAAAAAAAAAAAGATGCATAATATTGTTTCAATAAGTAGTTACAAATTCCCTTGAGAAAAATGAAAAAAAGAAACATAAGTTATAGGATGGGGGGATGTGGTACTGGGTGATGGGCATTAAGTACGGCACGTGATGTGATGAGCACTGGGTATTATACCCAACTGATGAATTAGTGAACACTACGTCTGAAACTAAAGATGTGCTATATGTTGGCTAGATGCATTTAAATAATAATAATTTAAAAAGAAACATAAGTTACAAAAAATATGTCAATTACAGAACTGAAGGTTCTTAACTGAAGATTAAGGAATTAAAAATAAAATTCTGTAAGATCAAAAACTCCCTAAACTTAGTGAAAGATATAAACCTACAAAACAAATCCCAGGCAGGATAAACCCAAAGAAGCTCATGCCAGGACATGTCAAAAGTAAACTGCCAAAAACTAGATAAAAAGTCTTAAAAGCAACCTAAGAGAAATGACATATTACCTACAGCAGAACAGCAATTCCTAGGGCAGTGGATTTCTCATCTGAAACCATGAAGGCCTGAAGGAAGTAGCACATTTCTTAAGTGCTGAAATGTAAGAACTGTCAATTGTGAATTCTACATCCAGCAAACCATCCTTCAGGAAAGGAGGAAAAATTAAAATATTATCAGATGAAAGGAACCTAAAAACTTCGTCATTACCATGCCTACCCCTAAAGATGGCTAAGGAAAGCTCCCCCCAAAAGAAAGGAAATGATAAAAGTAGACTTGGAAACAAGAATAAAGAGAGATTTTTAAAATAGGAATAAATATAATAATAGACTATCCTTCCTCATGAGTTTCTTAAATCATACTTGATGGGTGAGGCAAAATTATAACAACATCTGTTGAGTTCAATGCATGGAGAGGAAATGCTGCAGAAATTACATTATATTGCATTATATGCTATCTATCTATCTATCTATCTATCTATCTATCTATCTATCTATCTATCTATCTATTTATTTAGAGTAGGCTCCAGGTCCAGCATGGAGCCCAATGCGGGGCTTGAACTCATGACCCTGAGATCAAGACTTGAGCTGAGATCAAGAGTCAGATGCTTAACCAACTGAGCCATCCAGATGCCAGCAGAAATTATATTTTAAAAGGTAAGGAGGGCAATGGAATCTTAATGAAAGCAAGGTTTTGGGGTGCCTCGCTGGCTCAGTCGTACAGTGCGCAACTTCATCTCAGGGTCATGAGTTCAAGCCCCACGCTGCGCATGAGCCTATTTAAAATAAAATTTAAAAAAATGAAGGCAAGGTTTTAATACTACAGTCAAAATGGTAAAACATTGATATGAGTAGGCTGTGATGAGTTACAAATGGTAGTGTAATGAGCACAACTACTAAGAAAAATATACAAAAACAGTACACTCAAAAACAACAATAAATAAAATAAGATGGAATCCTTTAAAAAGGATTCTTTTAGTGGTGCCTGAATGCCTCAGTTGTTTAATTGTCTGCCTTCAGCTCAGGTCATGATCCCGGTGTCCTGGGATTGAGCCCTGCATTGGGCTCCCTGCTTGGCAGGGAGTCTGCTTCTCCTTCTCCCTATCCCTCTGACCCTCTCTCATGCTCTCGCTTGCTCTTTCTCTCAAATGAATAAAAAATCTAAAAAAAACACAAAACAAAACAGTGATTACAACTGTATTAACAACAACAATAAAAGGATTCTTTTGAAAAAGAGCAAAATAAAACCAAAGCAAGTAGAAGAAAGGAAATAATATAAAAGCAAAAATCATTGAAACTGAAAACAAAAATAACACCAAAGTTGGTTCTTTGAAAATAAAAAAATCAACGAAATTGACAAACCTCCAACAAGACTAACACACTAAAAAGAAAAGACAGAAATCACCAATACCAGGAATGAAGCAGGGAATAGCACTATAACTGCTACAACCATTGAAAGATTAATAAGAGAATACAGTGAACAACTTCACCCTGAGAAATTTGACAACTTAAAAAAACTGACCAATTCCTGAAAACCACAAAATACCAAAGCTCAACTAAAAAGAAATAGATGGCCAGCATACATTTATAGCCCTTAAAAAACTGAATTTGGAAGATTCCCCCCAAAAGAAATCCTTAGGCACATATGCCTTTACTGAAGATCTTTATCAAACATTTAAAGAAGAAACAGCACCAATTTTACTTAAACTATTCCAGAAAACAGAAGATGGGAATACTTCTCAACTCTATGAAGCTAATTATTACCCTGATACCAAAGCCAGACAAAAACATGACAAAAATTTTTTTAGAACTACAGGCCAATATGCCTCATTAACTTAGATACAAAAACCCTCAACAAAAAACTAGCAAACTGAATCTAGTATTGCATAAAAGGAACTATACACCATGACTCATTAGGATTTATTCAGCATATGAAAGAGCGGCTCAAATATTTGAAAATCAATCAATGGAATCTACTACAGAAAGTTAAATAAGAAAACTGCATGATCTAAACAAACGATGCAGAAAAAGCTTTTGACAAAATCCAACACCCATTCATGACACAAATTCTCAACAAAGAACAAAATGGAATTTCCTTCACTCAATAAAAGAGCATCTGCTAACATCGTCATTAATAGTGAAAGAATGATTTCCCCCTAAAACGGGGAAAAAGGTGAGGCTATTGCTTTCACAACTCTTATTCACCATAGTATTAGAAATTCTAGCTGCTGCAGTAAGAAAAATAAATAAAATGCACGGAGAAGAAAGGAAGAAAAAAAACCTCCCTATTTGCAGAGAGCATGATGGTTTATGTAGAAAATCCAAAGGCATCTATAAAAAACACCAGAACTCCTAGAATAAGTGAGTTCAGTAAAGTAGTAAGATATAACACCCCCAAATCAATAACATTTCTATATATAACAATGAACATGTGGAAACCAAAATTAAAAACAAAACACCATTTACAATCAATCCAAAAAAATATTTAGGTATACACTTAACAAAATATGTATAGGATCTGTATGCTGAAAATTACAAAATGCTGATTTTTAAAATCTATTTAATTTTTTTTTTAAGATTTTATTTGTTTATTTGAGAGAAAGAGATAGCGAGAGAGACAGCATGAGCAGGGGGGAGAGGGAGAAGCAGACTTCCCGCCGAGCAGGGAGCCTGATGTGGGACTCAATCCCAGGACCCTGGGATCATGACCTGAGCCGAAGGCAAATGCGTCACCGACTGAGCCACCCAGGTGCCCCTATTTTTTTTTTTTAAAGAAGACTTAAGTAAATGAACATACATACTGTATTGATGGATTAGAGTTTTCAATGTAGTATAAATGTCAATTCTCCCAAATTAGTATACAGATTTAATGCAATTCCTACCAGTATCTCAGCAAGGTATTTTATAGACACAGACAACCTTATTCTAAAATATACACAGAAAGGCACATTTCTGAAAGCAGCTAAAATAATCGTGAGATATAAGAATAAAGTGGAAGGAATTACTCCACCCAATATTAAGGCTTATTATAAAGCTAAAAGCACTGAAGGCAGAATGGAACTAGAGGGATATACACATAGATCAATGGGATACCACACAGAACCCAGAAACAGACCCACACAAATCCTTAATGATTCTCACAAAGGTGCATGCAGAAGTAATTCACAGGAAGGATAGCCTTTTCAACAAATGGTGCTATGGCAATTGGGACACCTATAAGAAATGAATAGTATCTTAGAACCAATTTACTTTGCTTGTGCTAAACAGAAATGTGAAAATTATAAAATAGTTACAATGTCCCATCAGATAACTTGATTATACAGATAACACACTCTCTCTTTTTTTAATTGCATTCCTTTTTTAACTCATGTGGTGCTGATCTCCTATACTCTGATTGGTTTTGGGTGCAAATTAAATTCAAGTTCCTTTCAAGGAATTCTTATAAATGACAAGTCATACTCCACAAGTGGTAAAAGGATAAAAGACTTAAAGTTAGGAAAATTTTCTTGGGGGGTAAATGGGGGGAAACAGATAAATGTCAAAATGAGAATGTGTTATAATTAGAAATAAAGAGTAAAAGAATATTTCCTTTTTCAGTAAGCAGTGGAAGCTAGATTTTTATTTTTATTTTTATTTTTTAAAGATTTTTATTTATTTGAGAGAGAGAGAGAGTGAGAGAGAGAGCATGAGGGGAGAGAGGGTCAGAAGGAGAAGCAGACTCCCTGCTGAGCAGGGAGCCCGATGTGGGACTCGATCCCAGGACTCTGGGATCATGACCTGAGCCGAAGGCAGTTGCCTAACCAACTGAGCCACCCAGGCGCCTGAAGCTAGATTTTTATTAAACATGATTTTTGTAAATGCATTATTTAATATTTTTATTCACTCTCAGTCTTTAATAGCTTATTCCCCACCTGACATAAATTTTAAGTTTAAAAAATTATTCAACGCATTAACTTAAAAATGAAATTAGATGTCTAAACAAATGTGAGATGTTTTACAAAGAGAAAAATAAAGTTGAAGACACCAATTTGGTAGGTTCCAAACCAACAAAAATCCTACTATCCCCAGGTACTTAATGTTTTAATATAAATTTTAACAATATTATGAATTCTAATTTTGTTACTTGTTTTTAAAATTTATTCATATATTTTCATATTATCATATGACTATCCGAATATAAAAGTGTCATTATACATATTTTTCCCCTCTAGCAATGAGGCACAAATCTTAATTTACCTCTAGTCTGTCCTGGTTTGCTTCAAAGCTCTAGGGATGCCATTTTTGGCACTAACCACTGGCTATAAACAGAAGGTACCAGCTAACTCACAGGATAGGAAGGGGTAAGGTTACTTTATGACCTCATTGGGGGGTGGGTCAATTACAAACCTAAACTTAAAAAAAGAAACAAGTTACCTCTTCAGACATTAGGGGAAAAAATGTGTTCAAGTGCTAAAATTTCTATTCCAAAAGGACATTTTGAAAATGTGCTGGAAAGTTTCCTACCTGTTGTCATAGCTGTCAAGTATGTTGACAAACAAGGAAGAAAATTTCATAATTAGGCCTCCAAGATACAATTAGTTAATGCCATAGTAGGTACTCTGATCATTTATTTTTAAAAAGCAAACAAGAAAACTATTGACAGGGAGATACTACACGGAGGCTAGGGGCTATAGCTAGATATTGCCTGTCTTCAAGGAGCTCCCAGACTAAGATGGATAAACCCAAACAAGTAAATCAAGTACTGGGGGCTCCCAGTGCACCATCACCTAATTAAGCCACAAGTCTTCAGATGCCTCCAAGAAGTGATTAAATGTGAAACACAAGCGAGAGTCAGATAGCTGTGCTTTCCTTCCAAAAAGCACAATAGGCCAAAGGAATCAGAGGTATGAGCAATTATGGTACTCTCAGAAAATAACATTTATTAGGTCTGAAATTTAAGAAGCATTGGAGGAATTAGAGAAAAAGCTGGCTAGGGAGGCAGAGGCTGAGTCACACCCCATGCTAAGCCCTGGAAGTTATGTGTTATTTTTCCCATTTTTCTAGTAACTTGCCCAAAGCCACACAGCACGTAAACAGCAAGGTCAGGATGAGAGCTCAGGTCTGTTTTTTGACAAAATTCAAGCTCAGGCTGCCTCTCAACGATATTCCTTACTAAGAGGGAGGGGGTGTCTCAACATTGGCTTCTTGAAAGTAGAGGAATCCCATGGCGAACCAGTACAATAACTAACCCTTAAATTGATCATTAAAACAGCAGTTCTCAAAGGGTGGGTCCTTGGATCCCTGCATCAAATCCCTCTGGTGCTCAGTAAAATGGAGATTCTGGGTCTACTTCTAAACCCACTGAATCCTGTTCTCTGGGACTGAGCCTGGGACTTTGCATTTTACAATGATACACATAAGCTTTGAAGACTAGTGATTTAAAGGCCTTTTCAGCTGAAGCTAGGTGGATGACCAGATTTGAAGAGGAGTATGAAGAAAGGAAAAGGCTTAATTCAACCTCAGACTATAGGATTTGAGATGACAATGGAATATGCAAGTGAAAATGCTGATGCAGGCAATCCGAGGACAGTATTTGAACTTGGGGAAAGAGGTCAGAACTGGAGACACTCCAGAAACAGAGATGAAAACTGAAGCTCCTAAGCTTTAAAAAGTCACCAAGGAAGAAACGGTAGAGAACCCTAATCTATACAGCTCATATATAGGGTAAGTATAGACAAGCCTATATAGTTCAACACAGGGCAGAACTTCCCTCAGGCAGCAGTGGAGTTACTGAGAGTAGAGGTGTCTGAGAAAGAGGAACAGAAAAGCAGAGCATGTTTCAGGGAGGCCAAGAGAGGAAGATTCAACAATGTCATAAGCTATCATACAGAGAGGATAGAAGGAAAGGGAAGCAAAGACTAAAACAAGCCACCAGATATGGCCAATTGGAAGCCACTAGTAAATCTTGAGACAGGTTTCTGAGTGGCAGAGCAAGACAACTAGTTTCATGGTGATCCAACAATAAAAAAATATGTAGTACATATTTAAGTTTACCTCAGTTGTCCACCCAACTGTCTGATATTTTTGCAGTTCAGAATCCTATCAAGATCATGCATTACAAATGGCTGTAATGTTTCTTTAGTCTCCTTTCAATCAGAACAGTCTCAAATATTTTTTGTCTTTGACGACATATTTTTAAAGAATCCAAACCTAATGTTTTACAGAGTATCCCGCAATCCTGATTTACTTTCCTACCGCCTCATGATTAGATTCAGATTGAACATTATATAGATGACACTGTGCATCTCATCATCAGGCAGATGATATTGATTTTTCTGATATTACCAGTAATGCTAAACTGGATCATTTGGTTAATATAGTATCCACCAGATCCTTCCATCAGAAAGAGGTTGTTTTCCTTTTGTAAAAAACCAAGTAACCCATAGGGAGAACATTGAGCTAGAAGGCATCTATCTAACCAATAACCTTTCACCAATGATTTTAGCACCCACTGATGATTCTTGCTTGAATCAATTACTACCCTGGTGGTTGTAAAATGGTGATTTTCTAGTTCAATCATTCCTTGTACATTTGCTACATGACATTTTTTGGTAATGCCATTTTCATTTCCCTCCACCCTTTTCATTTCTGAGTATCACTATAGACTCATGGATTTTTCTCCCAGTATAATTATTGTTATTATTCTTTTTTGATGCTCAAAATGTCCCAAATTTGGTCAGGTAGAGCCGTTCAAGTCAGCTCTTATGTCCTTATGATGTGTTCCCATTAGTCCTTGAGCACATCTTTGCTTGCTGGCACACACACACACACAAAAATGTTGCAGGATCACCTTGTAGTTTTCCTGTCTGAGCTCTAGATGGTTTCCTGAAACAGCTTTACAAAAAAAAAAGAAAAAAGAAAGAAAGAAAAAACCAATTCTATATAAATATTTCCACATTAGAGGGGAAATATGTCCTAATTAATTTTATGAGGTCAACATTAACCTGCCATCAGAAATAGACAAAAAATATTTCAAAAAACTAAAACCAATATCCCCCATTAACACTGATACAAAAATGCTTAACAGTGTTTTCCCAAGTTGAGTCCAGCAATATTTAAAAAATAAGTAACATAATGACCAAATGAGGATAATACAAAGAATGCAATGTTGGCTTAACATTTTTAAAAAATGTTACATTATAACATACTTAAAAAAAGACCTATCTATAATCATCTCAACAGACAAGGAAAAGGCATTTGACAAATTCACCAAATTGTAATGGAAACTATCAATGAACTAAGAATAGAAAGGAACTTTTCCAACCTGATTATGAGCACCTATGAAAAACCTGCTATTATCATACACAATGGTGAAAGACTGAACAACACCTTCCCCCTAAAATTGAGAACAAGGCAAGGATGTCCATTCTTGCCACTTTTATTCAACACTGTTCTGGAAGTCTTAGCCATTGCACTGAGGCAAGAAAAAGAAGCAAAAAAGTGCAAAATACAAATCTGGGGCGACTGGGTGGTTCGGTCAGTTAAGCATCCAACTCTTGATCTTGGCTCACGTCTTGATTTCAGGGTCACGAGTTCAAGCCCACGCCTAGCATGGAGCTTGCTTAAAATAAAAAAAAAGGGGGGACGCCTGGGTGGCTCAGTCGATTAAGCGTCTGCCTTCAGCTCAGGTCATGATCCCAGGGTCCTGGGATCGAGCCCCACATTGGGCTCCCTGCTCAGCGGGGAGCCTGTTTCTCTCTCTCCTCTGCTGCGCCCCCTGCTAGTGTTCTCTATCTCTCTGTGTGTCAAATAAATAAATAAAATCTTTAAAAATAAATAAATAAAGGAAAAGAAAAGAAAAAGGCATACAGATTGGAAAGTAAGCTGTAAAACTGTTCTTATTCACAGACACGATCACGTATGAATCTACCCAAAGTAGATGAATCTACATATGAATCTGCCCTAAGAAAGGCATTATTAGAATAAGTAAATTAATTAAGGCTGTAGGATGCAAAGTCAACATACACAAATGAATTACATCTCTATATACTAACAATGAACAAATGAAAAATAAAAATACAATCCTATTACAATAGCATTCAAATACATAAAAGAGGAATAAATTTAACAAAATACATTCAATAGTTGTACACTGAAAAATACCACTTAACGAAATTAAAGACCTAAATAAACAGAGATGCACCGTGTTCAAGGACCGAAGATTGAACACGGTTATGATGTAAGTTCTCTCCAAACTGACACAAAGATTCAAAGTCCCAACAGCCTTTTTTCTTTTTTTTTTTAGGAAATTGACAACTTAAGTCTGAAATATATATAGAAATGCAAATAAACTAAAACAACTAAAGCAATTTTTTAAAATAAAGTTGGAGAACCTTCACTACCTCTTCTAAAAGTCTTATTAAAGATTTTTATAGGAGGGGAGAAAGATGGTGGAGGAGTAGGGGACCCTATTTCAACTGGTCTCCGGAATTGAGCTGGATATCTACCAGACCACTCTGAGCACCCATGAAGTCAGCCTGAGATGTAAGAAGATCTGGATCTCTACAAACAGAATATCGCAGGCGGTTGGTTTTGAGGTATGAAGTGGGGAGCCCTGATTCCGCGGGCAGGTATCGGAGGATAAACGGCAGCGGGAGGGTGCCTGGCCATGGGGATCCTACACCGCTGGTGAGTGACAGCCTCGCTCGCTGGGGATGGGGCACAGACTCGCAGACTGGTAGCGGCGGGGAAAGGACTTTAGGGCAGCCCCCGGGGCGGAAACCTGGAGTGGCGGGGTCGCGCAGGTGAACTGGGAGCGACTGGCAGTTTTAGAAGCACAAAGGGCAGAGACCTGCCGACCTGGAGGCAGGACTGGGAGCGCTAAGGAGGGGTGCGAAACCCAGGACGCTGCAGTTTATAGCAGCACGGACAGAAGCGGAGACAGTGTGGCCTGGAGAGCTCACTGAAGAACAGACTGAGATCTCTCTGCTCTGAGGCAGAGGGTTGGAAACGGTCTCTTCTGCTCTGACTCTCGGAAGAGACACGGAAAGCCACCAGGGAAAGCCACCAGAGAACAAAAGCCCCCAAAACTGATTCCCGCTGAGCCCATCCCCCGTCACAGGGGGGCAGGGCAACTCCGCCCAAACAGGGTTGCCTGAGTAACAGTGCGGCAGGCCCCTCCCCCAGAAGACAGGCTGGGAAAACAAGAGGCCAGCAACCCTAAGGTCCCAAGAAAACAGGTGCATCTTGCTTGGGTTCTGGTCAATAATTTGGACTCTATACATTCCCTCAAACACCTATCAACAGAATGACTAGGAGGAAGAGCCCCCAAAACAGAAAAGACTCAGAGATTATGACTTATGCTGCGGATTTACAAATGGATGCAGATATAACCAAGATGTGGGAGATGGAATTCAGGCTAGCAATTGTGAAGACAATGGCTAGAAGGGAGAAATCAATTAATGGCAACATAGAATCTCTAAGGGCAGAAATGAAAACTGAATTGGCAGAACTTAAAAATGCTATCAATGAGATCCAATCCAATCTAGATAATCTAACAGGTAGGGTAAGTGAGGCAGAAGAATGAATAAGCGACCTGGAAGACAATATAATAGATAAAAAGGGAAAAGAGGAGGCCAGGGAAAAACAACTCAGATTCCATGAAAATAGAATCAAAGAAATAAGTGACACCACGAAGCGTTCCAATGTCAGAATAATTAGAATCCCGGAGGGAGTGGAGAGAGAGAGAGGACTAGAAGATGTATTTGAGCAAATCGTAGCTGAGAACTTCCCTAATCTGGGG
Organism: Phoca vitulina; assembly: GCF_004348235.1. Taxonomy (NCBI): domain Eukaryota; kingdom Metazoa; phylum Chordata; class Mammalia; order Carnivora; family Phocidae; genus Phoca; species Phoca vitulina. The sequence continues at coordinate 1,316,070 of NW_022589801.1, forward strand.
AATGAAACAAACATTCGAGTCCTAGAGGCAGAGAGGACCCCTCCCAAGATCAAGGAAAACAGGCCAACACCCCGGCACGTAATAGTAAAACCTGCAAATCTTAGAACCAAGGAAACCATCTTAAGGGCAGTTAGGGGGAAGAGATTCCTTACGTACAGAGGGAGGAACATCAGAATAACGTCAGACCTATCCACAGAGACCTGGCAAGACAGAAAGGCCTGGCAAGACATATTCAGGGTACTAAATGAGAAGAACATGCAGCCAAGAATACTTTATCCGGCAAGGCTTTCATTTAGAATGGATGGAGAGATGCAGAGCTTCCACGACCGGCAGAAGTTGAAAGAATATGTGACCACTAAGCCGGCCCTGCAAGAAATATTAAGGGGGGTTCTATAAAGGAGAAAGACCCCAAGAGTGATCTACAACAGAAATTTACAGGGACAATCTATAAAAACTACGTCTTCACAAGCAACATGATGACAATTAATTCATATCTTTCAATAATCACTCTCAACGTGAATGGCCTACACACTCCCATAAAACGGCACAGGACTGCAGATTGGATAAAAAGACAGGACCCATCCATATGCTGTCTACAAGAGACTCATTTTGAACCTAAAGATACATCCAGACTGAAAGTGAAGGGATGGAGAGCTATCTTCCATGCCAGCGGACCTCAAAAGAAAGCTGGGATAGCAATTCTTATATCAGACAAATTAGATTTTAAACTAAAGTCTGTAATAAGAGACACAGAAGGACACTATATCATTCTTAAAGGGTCTATGCAACAAGAAAATCTAACAACTGTAAATATCTATGCCCCCAACATGGGAGCAGCCATCTACATAAGCCAACTGTTAACCAAAATAAAGAGTCATATTGATAACAATACGTTAATTGTAGGAGACCTCAATACTCCACTCTCAGCAATGGACAGATCATCTAAGCAGAAATCAACAAGGAAACAAGAGCTTTGAATGATACATTGGACCAGATGGACCTCATAGATATTTACAGAACATTCCACCCTAAAACAACAGAATACTCATTCTCGAGCACACATGGAACTTTCTCCAGAAAGGACCACATACTGGGTCACAAATCAGGTCTCAACCGATACCAAAAGATTCAGATTATTCCCTGCATATTCTCAGACCAATATGCTCCAAAACTGGAACTCAATCACAAGAAAAAATTTGGCAGAAATTCAAACACTTGGAAGCTAAAGACCACTCTGCTCAAGAATGTTTGGGTCAACCAGGAAATCAAAGAAGAACTTCAACAATTCATGGAAATCAATGAGAACGAAAACACATCAGTCCAAAACCTACGGGCTACTGCAAAGGCAGTCCTAAGGGGGAAATACATAGCCATCCAAGCCTCACTCAAAAAAATAGAAAAATCCCGAATTCACCAACTAACTCCACACCTTAAAGAACTAGAGAAAAAGCAACAAACAATGCCCAAGCCACACATTAGAAGAGAAATAATTAAAATTAGAGCAGAAATCAATGAATTAGAAACCAGAAACACAGTAGATCAGATCAATGAAACTAGAAGTTGGTTCTTTGAAAGAATTAATAAGATCGATAAACCACTGGCCAGACTTATCCAAAAGAAAAGAGAAAGGACTCAAATTAATAAAATTATGAATGAAAGGAGAGAGATCACGACTAACACCAAGGAAATAGAAACAATTATTAGAAATTCTTATCAACAACTATATGCCAAGAAACTGAGCAATCTGGATGAAATGGAGACCTTCCTGGAAACCTATAAGCTGCCAAGACTGAAACAGGAAGAAATTGACAACCTGAATAGGCAAATAACCAGTAAGGAGATTGAAGCAGTGATCAAAAACCTCCCAAAAAACCAGAGTCCAGGGCCTGATGGATTCCCTGGGGAATTCTACCAAACATTCAAAGAAGAAAGAATACCTATTCTACTGAAGCTGTTTCAAAAAATAGAAACAGAAGGAAAACTTCCAAACTCATTCTATGAGGCCAGCATTACCTTAATCCCCAAACCAGGCAAAGACCCCATCAAAAAGGAGAATTTCAGACTGGTATCCATGATGAATATGGATTCCAAAATCCTCAACAAAATCCTAGCTAATAGGATTCAACAATACATTAAAAGGATCATCCACCACGACCAAGTGAGATTTATCCCTGGGATGCAAGGGTGGTTCAACATTCGCAAATCAATCAATGTGATAGAACACATTAATAAGAGGAGGGAGAAGAACCATATGGTCCTCTCAATTGATGCAGAAAAAGCATGTGACAAAATACAACATCCTTTCCTAATTAAAGCTCTCCAGAGTATAGGGATAGAGGGAACATTCCTCAAGTTCATAAAATCCATCTATGAAAAACCCACAGCGAATATCATCGTCAATGGGGAAAAGCTGAGAGCCTTTTCCTTAAGATCAGGAACACGTCAAGGATGCCCACTCTCACTACTATTGTTCAATAGTACTAGAAGTCCTAGCAACAGCAATCAGACAACAAAAAGAAATAAAAGGTATTCAAATTGGCAAAGAAGAAGTCAAATTCTCTCTTTTCGCAGATGACATGATACTTTATGTGGAAAACCCAAAAGACTCCACCCCCAAATTACTAGAACTCATATAGGAATTCAGTAATGTGGCAGGATACAAAATCAATGCACAGAAATCAGTTGCTTTCTTATACACTAACAACGCAACTGTAGAAAGAGAAATTAGAGAAACGATTCCATTTACAATAGCACCAAAAACCATAAGATACCTCGGAATAAACCTAACCAAAGAGGTAAAGGATCTATACTCTAGGAACTACAAAACACTCATGAAAGAAATTGAAGAAGACCCAAAAAGATGGAAAAATATTCCATGCTCATGGATCAGAAGAATAAACATTGTTAAAATGTCTATGCTACCCAGAGCAATCTATACCTTCAATGCCATCCTGATCAAAATTCCAATGACATTTTTCAAAGTGCTGGAACAAATATTCCTAAAATTAGTATGGAATCAGAAAAGACCCCGAATCGCCAAGGAAATGTTGAAAAAGAAAAACAAAGCTGGGGGCATCACGTTGCCCGATTTCAAGCTATATTACAAAGCTGTGATCACCAAGACACCATGGTACTGGCACAAAAACAGACATACAGACCAATGGAACAGAATAGAGAGCCCAGATATGGACCCTCAACTCTATGGTCAACTAATCTTTGACAAAGCAGGAAAAAACATGCAATGGAAAAAAGACAGTCTCTTCAATAAATGGTGCTGGGAAAATTGGACAGCCACATGCAGAAGAATGAAACTCGACCACTCTCTAACACCATTCACAAAGATAAACTCGAAGTGGATGAAAGACCTCAATGTGAGACAGGAATCCATCAAAATCCTAGAGGAGAACATAGGCAGTAACCTCTCTGACATTGGCCACAGCAACTTCTTTCAAGATACATCTCCAAAAGCTAGTGAAACAAAAGCAAAAATGAACTTTTGGGACTTCATCAAGATAAAAAGCTTCTGCACAGCAAAGGAAACAGTCAACAAAACAAAGAGGCAACCCACAGAATGGGAGAAGATATTTGCAAATGACACTACAGATAAAGGGCTGGTATCCAAGATCTATAAAGAACTTCTCAAACTCAACACCCAAAAAACAAATAATCAAGTCAAAAAGTGGGCAGAAGATATGAAAAGACACTTCTCTGAAGAAGACATACAAATGGCTAACAGACACATGAAAAAATATTAGACTTCACTTAGCTTAAAATATTTGCTCTCAAAAAACTTAAAAAACGAAAAGGCAAATAATACTCAGGAAGAAAGTAAATACATGATAATAAGTAATAAATAAATAATAAAATATTAGCTGTATATCTGATAAAAGAATCACATGTAGAATATTAAAGAATTTATCAAAGTTAATAAGACAACTCAATAAAAATGAGGCAAAAGATTTAACTAGAAACTTTATAAAAGGAGATCCATAAATAGCCTAGAACCACATGAAAAGATGATTGTATCATTAGCTCTGAGGCAAAAGCTAATTAAAACCATAATGAAATACCACCACACATTTACTAAAATGACTGACACCACCAAGTGGGCAAGGACGTATGGCAAGAACAGCTGGAAACCTCATGCACTACTGGTGATGACAGTTTGGCGGTTTCCTCCAAAGGTAAAATAATCTTACCAAACACTCAAGAATCCCACTCCTAAGGTATTTACTTACAAGAAAGGAAAATATTTGTTAAAAAAAAAAATTTTTACTTGGATGTTCATAAAAACTTTAATCATACTAGACCAAAATGCCCATTAATAGGTGAATAAATAAGTTGTAGTACATCCATATAATGGATCACTACCAGGCAATAAAAAGAAGTAAACGACCGTACATGCAACATGAACAAATCTCAAAATCACTATGCAAAGTCAAACAAGTCAAGCGAATGACTGCAGTATGATTCCACTATGATTCCATTTATTTTGAATTCTACAAAAGGCAAAACTATAGTGACAGGAAGCAGATCAGTGGCTGTCTGGGGCCAGGAACGAGAGGAAAGCATTGACTGCAAAGAGGCGCAAGGGAATGTTCTGAGATTATGAAAGTGTCCTGTATTACAATGGTGGTGGTTTCGTAACTGGGTATGTTTGTGAAACTAATCAAAGTACTTAAAACTGGTGAATTTTATTGTATGCAAATTACTTTAATAAAGCGGGTTAAAACAGGAAAAAAAAAGGTTGGCACAAGTTCAATAAAGTTCACTTATCCTACAGGGCTGTTTTAGGTACACAGTGCTCTATAGCCATATATACTCTAAATACCCCTAAGGCATACAACTGTCACTTAGTTTTTGTCTCTTATTATCTCCTATGTAGTGAGGGGAGAGGAAAAGAGTTACATTGCCTAATTTTTTTCAAGGTCTCGGGAAGTAGATTAAAAAAATTTCTTCAAGATTGCTAACAATTTGATTTTCCACTTTAAACACCAAATAATGTTTGTACTACATCATGTATTTTTTTTTCTAAGATTTTATTTATTCGTTTGAGATACAGAGAGAGAGAGCATGAGCAGGGAGAGAGGCGGAGGGAGAAGGAGAAGCAGGCTCCCCGTTGAGCCAGGAGCTGGATGCGGGGCTCCATCCCAGGACCCTGGGATAATGACCTGAGTCGAAGGCAGATGCTTAACCATCTGAGCCACCCAGGCGCCCCTACATCATGTATTTAAAAAGGTTTTACATCTATGCAAATGTATTGTAGTTAATTTCTGTTAAAAGTTCAAAATACCTCGATATGGAATGAACTAATATTTGAAAGAATGTTATCTTTTCAAATATAAACAATATTTTCCCCAATCTGGTTTTCTGACCTACAGGCGTACATAGAAGTAGCCCACCTCCAGGAAAACTGGCAAACCAAGCTTTCACATTCCTGCATGTTCTGCCAATAGGACAGTAGCAATCCCTACACACCCATTACTGCAACACAGCTCAGGCAAACACAGCTCTCTCTTTTTCAATCAGAACTCCTATGTCCCTAGACAAAAGACAATAAAGGAGACCACCATCTAAAAGTTCTAAAATACTGCTCTGACAGGAAATTGGGAGAATTGTTATGGCATTCTACTGGGTTTATTCAAGGCTGACCTTTGACCTTTCACAATTATGCTCAGGTCACTTTCTATTACTGAAATTGGTATGCAAGTCACACACCTCCCCTTTAGAGTAAATTCAGTCCTACTGCAAACATTACAGTCTGAGGGAATATAGTTAGGGAAGAAGTTAATATTTTCCATAATTTCCTTAAAATAGTCAAATAATTCTTGCTGAGGAAAGCAAAAATCACATGTAGCTAAGAATGGAGCTTGTTAAATACATAGTTAAGATATAATGTCCTTGGGGCGCCTGGGTGGCTCAGTCGTTAAGCATCTGCCTTCAGCTCAGGTCATGATCCCAGGGTCCTGGGATCGAGCTCCGCATCGGGCTCCCTGCTCCGTGGGAAGCCTGCTTCTCCTGCTCCCACTCCCCCTGCTTGTGTTCCCTCTCTCGCTGTGTCTCTCTCTGTCAAATAAATAAAGAAAATCTTTAAAAAAAAAAAAAAGATATAATGTCCTTGACTAAGTCAATCCTACTACAATCAGGTTCTTTTATCCTTATACTACACCTTCACTTCCAGACAGAAAAACACATCAAAATAAAACGACATCTACTGAATGCCTTCTACCTACTGAGCACTGAACTAGACAATCTGCATGCACTATTCTTATTTAATCCCAACAAATCCTGGGAAGGAAGATATTAATCTCTAAAATTGGGAGGCATTATCAAATGATTAAGATGAAAAATATACTGTTAACTCCTCTCAGGAAAATTTGGGAAAACACTGACTCCACATAATCTTTAATCCCCAGTCCCCTCACCTATAAAATACATATGTATTTCCTGTTACAACAGGCAGTACTGGAGAGTAGCTGGCATACAATAACCACCACTTACTAAGCACCTACTATCAAGATTATTTATGGGGCTACTCAGCTATGCACCAAATGGAAACCAGGAATAATGAATGTGGGTGGTGTGACAAATCCTGTGACTGGGTACCAACTCATATGATCTCCCAAACAGCACAGATTATTTAAAAATTCCCTAGTGTAATGAAAATTACTGCTTCCGGAAATACAAAGAAATTCTTTAGTGAATTTTGATTTGTAAACTGGTCTACCCCTAGACAGGCTAACTTTGAAAGTTAGCTTCTACCTTTCTTTAGTCCACCATGGAGAAATGATCTACTTCTGAAATTCACATAAAGGTAGCAAAAGATGGCACTGGCCAAGTTTCCTGGTGTGGCTCTTTCAACTAGATCTAAAAATGTAAATGAGTAGAGAAAGAACGGTAATGTAAGGATGATCAAGTAACAGAATAAGCAGAACCTAAAGAAAAAAATTAATCAGAAGCAAAATTATAAATTAAAGAAAAATTTTACATATGAGACTAGCAAATTTTTTTTAAGATTTTATTTATTTATTTTAGAGAGAGAGCGCACAAGCAAGTGTGCACGCCCGTGCAAGCAGGAGGAGGGGCAGGGAGAGGGATAAACAGACTCCCCGCTGAGTGCGGAGCCCAAGGTGGGGCTCGATCCCAGGACCCTGAGATCATGACCTGAGCCAAAATCAAGAGACAGCTGCTTAACCAACTGAGCCACCCAGGCACCCCGAGACTAGCAAATTTTTACATTTAAATTGCCGTCATTAATTTAACAGGGCTAGCTATATTTTTTTCCCTTGTTATAAAACAAGTTTCTACCATGGATATCTCATATGTTAAACTGTCTGATTACTAAGGCTGACGCAATGCATACACCAAACATGCAAACCTGGTAGAGTAAGTAGAGTGGTTGCTCACTGCAACATAATTCAGCAGATGCTAAGCCTGTGCAGTGTCTGGCATTCAACTCAGCTGCAGTCTTTCGGGGGTAGTTAATAAGGTCTAAGAAGGGCAACTTTCAGAGAACCCTTTTTAAATTTTCTTATTTTTTCCACTTTTCAAAGCTAACTATTTAAATGTCCTGATCTTAAAAGTACTCCCGGAAAGCAGAGTACAATACAAATAAAAAATACAAACTACGTCAGGACAGGAATCACCTCTTATTCAGCTCTGAGGCCTCAATGACCAACCCAGGGTCTGACATACTACTTGGCCTTCAATAAATGTTTGCTGAGCTGAATACATGGAATACCTTAAGACCAAGGAGTCAGCCTGGTCCAGTTGAAAATAACTGCAATCTGGCTAGCTTGGTATTACACAAGCGGTCCAGATTGAAACACAGTATGAATAGGTAAGGACAAGAAGAGGTAGCACTAATCTAGCACTTATCACATGCCAAGCCCTAAAGATGATCTCATTCAGTCCTCACACCAACCCTATAAGGCAGGTACTCCTACCATCCCCATCAAAACATATGAGGAGGCTGAGGCATGAGGGCTAGATAACCTCCTCCTGGTCACAATCGAAGTGGTATTCCAAGTGACCTTTACATCTGGTCTCTACAGGGAGGTAGATAGGAAGCCAAGCTCCATGTAAGACTGATCATTTATCAGGAAGACACGAGCTTGCTCTGACCAAACGTTTTCCAGGAGTGTTCAAAGGTCTAAATTCAGCCACACCCACTCACTACATGAAACAAAAAAAAAGGCACACGTGTTAGATGGGTGGCAGGGGTGAGTCGAATGGAACTATGAAGCAGTGTTTTGACTCATTGTAAAACTGGGTTACGTGGCTCCAGACCTAACATCCTTACTAGTATTGTTCTCTCCATTATATAAACTGACCAACATAACTTTATTTATACAATCAACCTAAGTCCTTCCTGTGGGCACACAACCTTGATACATATCTTTAACCCCACATTGTAATTATTTGTTTACGCCTGCCTCTCTAGCAAGAAATTCTTGGAAGCTAATGACTAAGTCTTACTCATAAACATACTCCCAGAGCCCAGCAATGTACACTCAGTAAATACTGGTTGCATGAGAAAGGCAAAGTAATAGAGCACAGGAAGTGTAACTTAGTACAGTGCGTAAACTTATTCACATGTGACTACAGAATGGAACGTTTGAGAGGGTTCCATTTATTTAAATTCCCTGGGTACAGACCAACTGGCAGAAAGAAAGGGAATAAAAAGTCAAAATATGAAGATCACATGGAAATAAGGAATTTTAATAGATAATTAAATTATCTATAATTAAAAATTATATACTCACTAATCTGAAGCTTACAATGGGGATTTTTCAAGAGGGTTGATACTGAAGAAGAGACGGTGACGGTAGATTTATTAAGCATCCTCAAACCAAAAGTTTAAACTCCTCAACACTTCATAATAAGAAGAAAAAGACTCAGAGCAAGTAACTCGTCCAAGATCACACAGCTAGTAAGTACTAGAGCTTCAAAGCTTTTCATCAAACCATGCTGTCTTCCCACGTAAAACATCCTGATGAGAAGTCTTAAAAATTTTTTATTTTTTTAAGGTGGGGGGAAGGGAAGAGGAAAGAGGAAACCCCAAACTCCCTCTTTGAGACATAGACACATTATGACAAAGCTACAGTGTCAAGCCTAAGACCCAAAAATGGGTTACCTATTCTAAGCAAGGTCAGTTCACAGTGTGTTTGCTTACTTATAGACCCCAAAAGCTTTATTCAAAGCCAAATCTTTTGCTTATAAGGAAGAAATGGTCCTGATAAGAAACATGCAAACTGGATCACACTGAAATGTCTTTTCTCATGGTTCCCAAGTAAGGTCTTCTGCCTCCCACAACAACCCGAGTCCACTTATTCCTGCCCATAGCAACTGACCTGTCCTGGGCAACCACTTGGAACCTGCTGTATGTAACTCAAGTGTCTGTCTGCAGGCCTGCTCAGCCCACTGTTCTGGAGGCTTTTATAGGGCCAGAACTGTGTCTTTATCTTTTAGACACAGGCTAGGATATAGCACCCACTAAATAAAAGTTAATGAATTAATTTGCCAGTACTCAGCCTAGCCTGGTGACCAAATAAGAACTGAGGTGTGACTACCAGATAAGGGCTCAGAGCGTCTGTGTTAAAAAAACAAAACAAAACAAAACAATGTTGTGTTTTAATGTTTTAAGTATTAACATTTTGAGAAAACAGCATGAAGTTCTGAGGTAAACATAGGGATGGTTAGGAACTAGCCCACAAAGTATATATAGTTCAACAGAAGACTTTCAACTGAGTCAAGATTTTCTGAACACTTGCTGTGTACCGTGCACAATGCAGATAACAGTGGGCTATAATGAGGCCTCTAAGAACCAGTTCCACCCTCAGAAGGAAGATGTTCAGATAAAAACATAAATCTTCAGAAGGTATGCCAAGCAATGTTGGCATATGCCCGCAGGGAAGACTACACAAAGCAAGAGTGACTTCCAACAGCTTCTACTTGTCTGTGTGGTAAAGACAAGAGACCTGACCATAGCAAGCTCCTCAGCTGCCATCATAACGGGGACCCCTTCTCCAACTCACCACCCAAGCTAGTTTTCGGAGGCACAGCCTTCCCATCAGAACAAGAAGGAATATGACAAGTTATGCTAAGTAGTTGACTTAACTCACTAAAGCAGAATTTGTTGATATGTTATAACTACCAAGCGTGTATAAGACTTTTATTTTCAGGGCGCCTGAGTGGCTCAGTTGTTAAGCGTCTGCCTTTGGCTCAGGTCATGATCCCAGAGTCCTGGGATCGAGTCCCACATCAGGCTCCCTGCTCAGCGGGGAGTCTGCTTCTCCCTCTCCCTCTGCCTGCCACTCTGCCTGCTTGTGCTCTCTCTATCTCTCAGTCAGATGAATAAAACCTTAAAAAAAAAAAAAAAAAAGACTTTTATTTTCAACTGCTCTGAAGAGAAATTACCCTGTACGTGGTGCATATCTTAAGCCCCCTAAAGATACACTGGGGGTGGGTGGTGGGATGGAGGCTTAGACAGACCACTGTTTTATCACTAATTTCTTCCAGGCCCCAGGCCAACCTCCCTTGTTTAGGTCTTTCAGCCTACCCCCAACACCTCCTTCCAAACTTCTCTCTGCTAGCGTTACCTCTTTCCTCCCCTAACTGTGTCTGCAGACACCCAATGCCTACCTCATGTTTTGAAAACTTTTCCTTTTCAGAATCTAGTTAATGACACTTTTAGGCCTGCTCTGTTTATCTTCCAATGTATCTTTCTGTGCTGATGTTCCTCAACGTAGGCTGTTATCCCAAGATCTTGGAGCACTCCTTCTGCAGAGACTGAGAAACCTATCTACACACCCATCTGGTGAAGATTATCCATATATCACTGTATACAACCTGCTCCAGTTTAAAAAAGAAAAAACTGATGCACTAAGAATCTAGAGGAACAGAACTACTAAGCTGAAAGCCAAAGCCAAACACCTTCTCCCACAAGCAGCTGGTATCCACCATGGGCTTTCACCTTGAAAGTACAACACTGGACAACCTGGTTAACTGCAAGTAATACAGAATCATCTACTTCTCTACGTTTTACTCAGTGCCTTTCACAACAACTTGTCTGATGCTGACCAGTGTAGGGACCCCAGGTTAGTAGTCTACCTACACAAACCAAGACCCTGGCAACATTCCATTCCATTCTCATTGTTGACTGAGAATTGCTTTAATAGTGCTGCTGTAGCCAGTAAAGAAATGTTTCCAGGAGCGTGCTGCTTTGAACTAGAAGTAGGAAACATGAGACATCTTCCAGGAGTATCCTCTTAGGAAAAATTGTTCTTCTATTGAAATCAGCATGGAATGGAACGCAAAATTTGCCTATATGATTAAACTAAAATGTAACAACCTTAAAGAAATGGCTACCTCTCTGGGGTTTGTCCTTAGACTTACTATGCCCCCCAAGGAATTGCTTAGAAAGGAGCATGAGGGTGTTAAGGGCTGATGCAAGAGAAAAAGCTCCAGGCACAGTTTCTTCTCCTAGGTGAAAGGGGCAGGAAGGTGTAAACAGAACCACAGGCCAAAACAAACAGCACAGAAAAAGAAACACTTTTTTTTTTTTAAGGTAGGAAGTATTCTCTAAAGATATCAAGAACATTTGAGTACCTATGTTAAGTGCCTAATAACTCTATTAAGCATGTGTATGCCCATTTTATAGCTGAGAAAAGTCCAGAATTAAATAATTTGTCCCATGGACACATACAGCTAGTAAATGATAAACCAGTATGCGAAGAAAAGTCAGCCATCTGCAAAGCCTTGACCTTGTCTATTTACCAGGCATCAGACCCCAGTCAGAAACCAGCCAAATGGAAGAAGTGGTGCTCAGCCAATCTGGGTCCATAGGCCCCAGAACTGTGGCCAGAGGAGGATGACAACCCGAGTCTTTTCCCACAACAAGGACAAAGTGCTGAGTTCTTTGGCCAACTTCTTATTTGTCTGCCATGCTGGGTACATCTAATTCACCTCCCCCTGGGGGCATGCCAGTGGCAGCAAAGCAAAACAGAAAAAAGAAGCAGCAGAAGGCTTCATAAACAAATGTGACTGACTTCACTGTGTGGTCTAAAAACTGGCCCTACTGACCTTCAACTGTGCTCGACCATATAAAGCCTAGTTTGTTTTTAATGCGGGAGGGGGGTAATAAATCATGATTAAAATGTGCTTTACCATTCAGCACTATTATTTGTTTTGAGCCTTGACTTCTCGCTTAAATACTATAAAGAAATATTGTATTAAACAGCTATTTTAGAATTTCATCGATAATTATTTAGACCTATAAAAAATATGGGAGCCGCAACACAAAGACAGCTATGGAAGGAAAAGTGAAACTTAATCACTCAGAGCTGCTGTACATAAATTACTCTGTCAATATTAAGTATACATAACCCTTCCCACAGAACCTTGGGTAAAGGTCAGGGAGAAAAGCATGGGTCTGCAACACTGACATTTGTCAAAGAGCACTGAAACTGTTGACATGCGGGAGATGACACTGCTAAAGGCCTAATAGGAAAAGAACACACACAAGGACTTCCCAGCTGCTCCGCGTGATAAACTACAACAGAGCACAAGAAGTTAACTGTGATGGGAGGAGGGTGGGGTATTACATGATTTTAAGAGAAGAAAATATTGAAATACAAGGTAGGTTAACATGGGTTTAAAACTGCATTTGTGGCAACAATTCAACTTCACCAACTTGGGAAATTTCTATAGATTGCCAGATACAATGGTCTGAAAAATTCTCAAATTATAACCTTGTGAAGTAATCCATAAAAATTAAGATCTGAATTATATCTGAAACTAAACTACCTCTAAATATTCTGTATGACAAACTATACACAACACTTTTTAAAAAGGGTAGATGTACAGTTTCATTGTTTCTAATAATATTTTTAATATGTGTAGGTTGAGAAGAAAGTCCTTAATATATAATTTTTCTTCACTGTAACAAAAAAGAAAAATGTCTGAGGCAAAGGAGAAGGATGCTGAAAGCTATTTATCAGTGGCAGGCAGAATAACGTTCTCCCATTTTCAGACATCCTAATCTCAGGTCCCTGTGAATATGTTAGGTCACAAGGCAAAGGCGATTTACTTAAGGTTGCAGATGGAATTAAGGTTGCAATCAGCTGACTTTAAAATAACAAGATTACTCTGGATTATCCGGGTAGGCCCAATATCCTTAAAAGTGGAATAAGGAAACAGAAAACGGAGGACCAGAGAGATGGCAGCATAAGAAACACTTGGCCACCTGAATCTAACATAACACTGTATGTTAGCTACACTGGAATTAAGATAAAATAAAATTAAAATTAAAATTAAAAAAAAGAAAGAGAGAAAGACTTAGCCAGATGTTGCTGGCTTTGAAGACAGAGGAAGGGGCTACAAGCCAAGGAATGTGGGCAGCCTCTGGAAGCTTAAAAAGTCAAGCAAATAGATTTTCCCCAAGGGCCTCCAAAAAGGACACAGCTCTACCAGCACCATGATTTTAGCCCACGGGATCCATTTCAGACTTCTGATATCTACAAGTGTAAGATAAACTAGTATTGTTTTAAGCCACTAAGCTTATGGTTATTTACGAGAGCAGCAACAGGAAACTAATACACCATCCTATCTGATAATAATTACAAAAATGTTTTCTGTATCAAGAGGTTCAGGAACACCTGAAAATAACAATGTTGGCTATACTGGAGAATAATAACTAATACAGATGTCTGGACTTCTGCTTCTGGGCATGATGGAATAACAGGGACCATATGTACCCTCCCCACCAGAAACAACCAACCAATCAGACAAAATAAATGAAATGACCGTTTTCAGACCTTACATATCAGTCAATGAAGAACAACAATCCCTGAGAGATGGGAAACAAACAGGGTGAGCCTTATGATTGCCCCAACTTACTACCTTGAGAGAGTAAGGACACAGTGCAGATAGAGGAAACTGTGATAGAGCCTGGTGGACTCTCTTAGTAGTTGAAACAGAGCTGAGAGTCTAAGGAAACCAAGGTAGTGAGAGTCCACAGGACAGAGTACCAGAAAGAAAAGCACTGCACAGAGAACCCTGGAGAATCACAGAGGGTCTCCACTGAGTACTCAGCAAAATCCTGATCAGCACATGCATATGAAGTAAATACCTAAGGATGGAAAAAAACATCCAAAAGGATTAGAAGGACCAGTGCCTGGTTCTCACACAGAGCCACTTACAGTGCCTGTTCCCACCAGACAAACCGGAAAAACCCAAAATTCATGAGATTTTGGATACTCAGTTAGGTCTTGCCTTAGCTGTGGATAATAATTAGCACTGCTCCAGATCCATCTAACAAATCTTAAAAACAAGACCTCAAAAAAGATCACACTGTTTCAAGTAACTTAACTGCATCTTAGAAGAAAGCTCAAGAATTCAAAAGCTCTAGGAATTCAAAAATATAGTACCCAACAAAGTAAAATTCACAACATCTAGCATTCAATTACAGATTACTAAGCAATGAGATAAGAAAACATGAACCAACAGCAGGAGAATAATCAGTTGGAACCAACCTAGAATTGGCACAAAAGTTAGAACTAGCTAACAGTAAAAAAGGTTTTATAAATGTGTTCCATATGTTCTAAAAGTAGAGAAATAAAAGATATAAATAAAGGGTGCCTGGATGGCTCAGTCATTAAGCGTCTGCCTTCTCCTCAGGTCATGATCCCAGGGTCCTGGGATCAAGCCCTGCATCGGGCTCCCTGCTCAGCGGGAAGCCTGCTTCTCCCTCTCCCACTCCCCCTGCTTGAGTTCCCTCTCTCACTGTGTCTCTCTCTGTCAAATAAATAAATAAAATCTTAAAAAAAAAAAAGATATAAATAAGACTGAACTCACACTTCTAGAGACGAAAACCACAATGTGTGAGATGAAAAATACACTGGATGGGATTAAAGGCAGTTAGACATTGCAAAAGAAAAAACTAATGAACTCAAAGCAAAGCAACAGAACCTATCCAAAATGCAATACACAGAAAAAAAACGCAAAAACTGAATAGTATACTGAGTTGTGGAATCAACTTCAAGCTACCTAATACATGGATAACTAGAGTCCCAAAACTGAGGCTGGGGAGAGGAGGACAGGGAAAATATTTAAAGAAATAATAGCTGAAAATTTTCCAAACCAAATGAAAGCTATAAATACACAGATCCAAGAAACTCAATAAATCTTAAATACAAGAAACATGAGAAAACTATACCAGGAGATATCAAATTGCTCAAAACAAGGGGCAAAGAAAAATCTTAAAAGCATCAAGGGAAAAAAGATATGTTACATAGAGAGAAACAAAGATAGAGATGACAACAAATTTCTCATGGGAAACAATACAAGGGAGAAGACAGTGGAAATAACATTTTTAAAGTACTAAAATAAATAAAAACTTGTCAATCTATAATTTTATACCCAGCAAAAATATCTTTTAAAAGCAAAGACAAAATAAATACATTTTCAGACATAAAAGCTGAAAGAATTCATACACACTACAAGAAATGTTTAAGGAAATCCTTCAGATAGTAGAATTATGAGCGTTAAAAAAAGGAATGAAAATCACTGGAAACAGTAACTAAATGTTAACTATACAAACTAAATGTAAATACTTAAACAAAAACCATAATGATGTATTGTGGGGCATAAACCATATAAAATAAAAAACGTAACAGCAGCATAAAGGAGCAAAGAGAGAAAAATGTAAGTAAACTATTATAAGTGATGACAACTAAAAAGCAGAGATTATCATACTGGGTAAAAGTCAGACAACTCTATAAGCATCATATTTTAAATATAAAAACACAAAAGACACAACTAGGTTAAAATTAAACAGATGAAAAAATACATACTATATTTACACTAGTCCAGAGAATGCTGGAGTGGCTAAATTTATTAATCTAAAGTAGATTTCAGAGCAAAGAATATTATCAGGGATAAAGAAGGTCATTTTACAATGATAAAGTGGTTAATTAATCAAAAAAACAAAACAATTCTAAACATTATACACCTAATAAGAGAGCCTCAAAATACATGAAGCAAAAACTGATTAAATCATAAGGAAAAGTAGATAAATACACAATATGGCCAGAGGTATTACTACTCCTCTCTCAATACTTGCTAGAACAAGTAGGCAGAAAGTCAGCAAGGAAATGGTAAACTTGAACAACACCAGTGACCAATCTGATCTGACTGATATTTACAGAAAACTCCAACAACAGCAGAATCCACATTCTGCTCAAACGCATGTAGAACACTTACCAAAATAAGCCCATAGTCTAGGCCATAAAACAAATCTTAAATTCAAAAGGATTCAAATCATACAAGGTAACACTCTCTGACAAATGGCATTAAATTATAACTCAATAATAAAAAGATCCTTGGTAAATCCCCAAGGGCCTCAAAATCAAAGAGCTCAGTTCCCACCAGAAACTAGAAAATGAAGAGCAAATTAAGCCCTAAGTAAGCAGAAGAAAGGAAATAATAAAACTCTTAGTGGAAATCAATAGAGATGGGAGAAGAAGAAAAAAAAACAACAACCAAAAGCTGTTTTTGAACAGAATATTAAAACTGATAAACCTTTGAAGAGATTGATAAAAAAAAAAGAGAAGACACAAATTACATCGAGAGGTGTCACCTCTACACATCTACAAATATTCAAAAGATACTAGAACATTATGAACACTCTTGTCAATAAATCTGACAACTTAAATGAACGAATTCTCTGGAAGACTTTAATTACCAAAGCTCACTCAGAAAGAGATAACTTGAATAGCCTTGCATCTTAAAACTTGACATTGTAGTTAAAAATCTCCCCACAAAGAAATTCCAGGCCCAGATGGCTTTAATTCTTAATTCTTATCACACACTACAGGAAAAATAATGCCAATTCTATATAGACTCTTCCAAAAAATTAAAAAGGAAAAAATACCCCTCAACTGATTCTATGAGGCCAGTATTACCCTAATACCAAAAGCAAATACATTATATGAAAACTTAACACTCTCCCTCCCTCATGACCACAGACATAAAAATTCTAAACAAAATTTTAGCAAAAATAAAAAATCCAATAATACATTACAAGGATAATACATCATGATCAAGTAAGAAACTCAAGGTTGGTAACTCACCATATTAACAACCTAAAACAACAACAACAACAACAATAAAAACCCTCAACAGACACAGAAAAACCATTTGATAAATTCAACATCTATTCCTGTCAAAAACCCTCAACAAACCAGAAGTAAAAGAGAACTTCCTCAACCTGAGGAAGGGTATCTATGAAAAATGTATAGCTAAAATCACACTTAATAGTCAAAGACTCACTGCTTTCCCCCTAAGATTATGAACAAGACAGGAATGTTCACTCTTAACTACTCCTGTTAAACACTGTCCTAGAGGTTCTAGCCAGTACAATCAGGCAACAAAAATAAAATGCATCCAGACTGGAAAAGGGGAAGTAAAACTGGCTTTATTTACAAACATAATTATCTACACAGAAAATACAATGGAATTTACAGAAAAACTATTAGAACTAGTAAGTCAGTTTAGGAAGATTACAGAATACAAGACCAATATTCAAATATCAATTCATTTCTATATATTAGCAATGAACAATAACAACTGAATTTTTAAAAAATACCATTTAGAATAGTATCAAAAATATGAAATGCTGGGGGGCACCTGGGTGGCTCAGTAGGTTAAGCATCTGCCTTCGGCTCAGGTTATGATCTCAGCATCCTGAGATGGAGCCCCACATCTGGCTCCCTGCTCAGTGGGGAGTCTGCTTCTCCCTTTCCTTCTGCTGCCCCCCCTGCTTGTGCTCTCTCGCTCGCACTCTCTCTCTCTCAAATAGATAAAATCTTTAAAAAATATATGAAATACTGGAGATGAATCTGACAAAAGATATAAAAGATTTTTATAGTGAAAACTATAAAATATTACTAAAAGAACTTAAAGACCTAAATAGAGAAAATGTCCCTCTTCAAAAGACAAAATATTAATATGTCCATTCTCCCTGCAACTGATCTATACATTTAACACAATCCCATTAATATCCCAGCAGTCTTCATTACAGAAATTGATAATAGGACTCGCAAATTCTTAAGGAAATGTGAAGGACCAAGAACAGGCAAGACAACTCTGAATAAGAACAAAGTTGGAGGACTAACACTGTTTCAGTAATTACTACAAAGCTACAGTAGTCAAGATAGTGTGGTTCTGGCATCCAGATAGACAAAGAGATTATTGGAACAAGAGACCTGATATAAACCAATACATGCATAGGCAACTGACTTTCAACAAGTGAACTGACGATGCAATAGGAAAAGAACAGCCCTTTCAAAGAAATGGCACTAGAACTGGATATGCACATGCAAAAAAAAAAAAACAACTTGGATTCATACTTTGTTCCATATGTAAAATTAACTCAAAATGGAGCATAGATCTAAATGGAAGACCTAAAACTATAAAACTTCTAGAAGAGAACATAGGAGAAAATATTTGATACCTTAAATGAGGCAAAGATTTAGATGCAATACCAAGAACATGATCTATTAAAGAATAACTTGATAAATTGGAACTTAATTAAGAACTTCTCTTCAAAAGACATCTGTTAAGAGAATGAAAATATGAGCCAGACTGGAGGAAGTCTTTGCAAACATATATTTCCAGACGACTTAGAGCCAGACTATATAGGAATTCTCAAATCTCAATTAGAAAACAAATAATGCAATATAGACACGGGGAAAGATGTGCGAGAGCCACTTTACCAAAAAAGATATATGGATGTCAAATAAGCACATGAAAAGATGCTCATTATCATTATTCACTGAGGAATAACTACTTTGGAAAACAAATTAGCCATTTAAGTTAAACATACACCCACCATATGATCCAGACTTTCCACTGGCAGGTGAGAAAAAGAAACATGTGCATACAAAGACTTGTCCATGAATTTCATAGAAGCTTTATTTGTAATAGCCAAAAACTGGAAATAGCCCATATTTTCATTAAAATATGATAAACAAATCATGGGATATTCACACACTGGAATACTACTCAGCAATTAAAAGGAATACACTATTGATATGCACAAGAACTTGCATGAATTTCAAAGGCATTGTGGTAAGTAAAAGAAGCCAACCTCAACATCATAGTCTCAAAACTATATATACCATATGATTTCATTTACATGACATTCTCAAAAAGAGAAAACTATAGTGATGGAGAACACATCACTTGCCAGGGTTTACAAGTGTGGACAGAGGGTGTGACTATAATGGCAAAGCACAAGAGAGTTTTGGGGGGTAATGCAACTGTTCTGTATCCTGACTGTGGTGGTAGTTACACAAATCTATACATGTATTTATAGAACATCACACACATACACCCCATAAAAAAAATTTGTTAAGGCAGCATACTCTACACACAACACAGACATATTCCCTCCATCCCTCTTTCCCTCCCTTCCTTTCTCTTTGGTTTTCTTCTGCTTTCATTTTGCAGTGTATCAGGTAATCATGAATATCAGACTCCAGAGATCTTCTGCATTCTGTTTTATAAGTATATAATAAGAATGCACTATGTGTATGTAATATAATTTATTCAACTGCATATGGACCTTTAGGCAGTTTCCAGTATTTTTCAATTACAAATAATGTTACGAATAACCTTGTGCATATGTATTTGTATGTCAGAAGTTTACCTTCTGGGCTAATTTCTAGGATTGGGATTGCTGGGTTAAAACACTAAACATGTATGTAGTTGTGTCAGATCATGTGCCAAATTTCATACCATTAAGGCTGTACCTTTTTTTTTTTGTTAGTGATCATTTGTTGAAATAAAATCCTGAGCAAGTGTAACTATAAGAGATAATACATTAATAATGAGTTCTGAAATAATAATACTATTATTTTAACCAATTTCTTTTTTTAAAGATTTTTTATTTATTTGACAGAGAGAGACACAGCGAGAGAGAGAGAGCACAAGTAGGGGGAGTGGGAGAGGGAGAAGCAGGCTCTCCGCTGAGCAAGGAGCCCAATGTGGGGCTCGATCCCAGCACCCTGGGATCATGACCTGAGCAGAAGGCAGACGTTTAAGGACTGAGCCACCCAGGCGCCCTAAGGCTGTACCTTTTTTTGCATTCCCACCATCAAAGTCGTGCTTTCCCACAGGCTCACCAGAGGTATTATCAAGCTTTTAAACTTTTGCCAGTCAGATAAGCGAGAAGTGGTAGCTTATTTGGTTTTTTTTTTCCTTAGACAAAAAGGACATTTATCAATTTTTAAATACACTTTTTAAATAACAGCTTTATGGAGATATAATTCACATACTATGGAATTTCCCATTTAAAATACACAATGCATAGTTTTTAGTGTATTCACAGAATTGTTCAATCACCACCACTAATTCCAGAACATTTTCATCTGCCCAAAAAAGAAACCCCAAACCTTTTAGCAGGCACTCCCAATTCCTTCCTCCCCTAGTCCTAAGCTTTCTGTCTCTATTGATATACTTTCTGGCTCTAAGGATTTGCCTATTCTGGACTTTTTTTTTGTGGTCAAACATGGTCTTTTGTGACTGGCTTCATTCACTTAGCATGTTTTCAAGGTTTATTTGTATTTATAGTCTGCATCCATACTTTATTCTCTCTTATGGCTGAATAATATTTCATTTTATTATCCATTCATGAGTTGATGGGACATTTAAGTTATTCCTACTTTTTGGCTATTATGAAAAATACTTCTATGAACATTCCTATATGAGTTTTTGTGTGCACATATGTTTTCATTTCTTTTGGGAATAGACCCAAGACAACTGCTGGAACATACAGTAACTCTATACTTAGCATTTTGAGGAACTGCCAGCCTGTTTTCCAAAGAAACTGCACCATCTTATATTCTCAATAGCAACGTATGACATTTTAATTTTTTTACATCTTCACCAATACTTGTTACTACCTGTCATTTTTATTACAAGTGTATCGGTGGGTGTGAAATGGTATCTCATTTTGGTTTTGGTTTGTATTTCTCTGATGGCTAATGATACTGGCCATCTTTTCATGTGCTTATATTGTTTGGAGAAATGCCCATTCAGATCCTTTGTCCATTTTTAATTGGGTTCCTTTTTCTATTGAGTTGTAAGAGTTCTTTATATGTTCTAGATACATGTTCCATATCAGGTATGTAATTTACAAAAATTTTCGCCCATTCCCTTTCTTGACATTGTCCTTCGAAACACAAAATTTTTTCATTTTGATGACGTCCAATTTATCTATTTTTTCTTTCACTGTTTGTGCTTTTGGTGTCTTATCTACCAGGGAAACTAAAGTACAGACTCAATATTTTTGACAGGCTAAATAACGGCTCCTCAAGACGTCCACATCCCAATCCCCAGAATCTGTGAATGTTACTTTATATGGCAAACGGAATTTTGTGGATATGATTAAGTTAAGGATTTGTGATGGGGGGATCATCTTGGATTATCTACAGGAGTCCAGTGTAATCATATTGGTCTTTACAAGAGGGAAGCAGATCAGAGGATCAGAAGGCAATGTGACAATTAAAGAAAGAAGCTTGAATGAATGAAGCAAGACAGTAGAGTGATATGAGGAAAGGGCCATGAGCCAAGGAACGCAGGCAGCCTCTAGAAGCCCACAATGGAGAGGAAAAAAATTCTCCACTTATGCATCTAGAAGGAACACACACCTGCCAACATCTTGATTTTAGAATTCTGCCTTCAGAACTATAAGAGAATAAATCTGCATAGTTTTAGGACACTAAAATCGTGGTAACCTGCTACAGCAGCAATAGGAAATTAATACAGGGTGCAAGGTTTTAATTGGGGGACTGGCCATATAGGCACTCTCTGCCTCGCACATTTCAGACTCCCTGAAGGAAAGCAGGTATGTAGCATAAACCACATGGACTTAGGATCTACTTACAGAATTTCTATTCTATTCCACTTATCTGTCTATGTATATACCAATACCTTACATTTTCCAAGCATATAATGGCTTTACAGTACATGTTTTAACTAACTGCTTGTGCTACTCACACCTCATAACTTTCCTTTTTCAGCATTTTCCCAGCATTCCTACATGTATATTTTTCCATATGAACTTTAACATCAACTTTTCTAACTCTATAAGTTGGTATTTTTTAATTGCATCTGTGTCAAATTAATGTTAACATAGGGAGAACTGACATCTTTATGATGTTGAGTTCTCCTATCCAAGTGCAAGGAATGTCTTTCCAATATTCAAATGTACTTCTCTGGCTTCAAGAATGTGTTAAAGTTTTCCTCAGATTCTGCACATTTCTTGTTATTCTTAAAACTACTTTCTGCTGTTAAAAGGCTAGTATCCAAAATCTATAAAGAACTTCTTAAACTCAACACCCAAAGAACAAATGATCCAATCAAGAAATGGGCAGAAGACATGAACAGACATTTTTCCAAAGAAGACATCCAAACCGCCCACAGACACATGAAAAAGTGCTCAACATCGCTCAGCATCAGGGAAATCCAAATCAAAACCTCAATGAGTATCACCTCACACCAGTCAGAATGGCTAGAATTAACAAGTCAGGAAATGACAGATGAAAGGCACACCACCAAAAAAAAAACAAAACTATTTTCTGGCGGGGATGTAGAGAAAGGGGAACCCTCCTACACTATTGGTGGGAATGCAAGCTGGTGCAGCCACTCTGGAAAACAGTATGGAGGTTCTTCAAAAAGCTGAAAATAGAGCTACCATACGATCCAACAATTGCACTACTGGGTATTTACCCCAAAGATACAAATGCAGGGATCTGAAGGGGTACGTGCACCCCGATGTTTATAGCAGCAATGTCCACAATAGCCAAACTGTGGAAAGAGCCAAGATGTCCGTCGACAGATGAATGGATAAAAAAGATGTGGTATATATATACAATGGAATATTATGCAGCCATCAAAAGGAATGAAATCTTGCCATTTGCAACGAAGGAGGAACTGGAGGGTATTATGCTGGGCGAAATAAGTCAATCAGAGAAAGACATGTATCCTATGACCTCACTGATATGAGGAATTCTTAATCTCAGGAAACAGGCTAAGGGTTGCTGGAGTGGTGGGGGGTGGGAGGGATGGGGTGGCTGGGTGATGGACATTGGGGAGGGTATGTGCTATGGTGAACGCTGTGAAGCATGCAAGACTGTTGAATCACAGATCTGTACCTCTGAAGCAAATAATACATTATATGTTTAAAAAAAAAAAAAAAAGAAGATAGCAGGAGGGGAAGAATGAAGGGGGGGAAATCGGAGGGGGAGATGAACTATGAGAGACGATGGACTCTGGAAAACAAACTGAGGGTTCTAGAGGGGAGGGGCGTGGGAGGATGGGTTAGCATGGGGATGGGTATTAAAGAGGGCACGTTCTGCATGGAGCACTGGGTGTTATATGCAAACAATGAATCATGGAACACTACATTAAAAACTAATGATGTAATGCATGGTGATTAACATAACATAAAAAGAAAAAAGGCACACCACCAAAAAAAAAACAAAACTATTTTCTGTTGTTGCTATTACTATTGATAACTTTTTGGCAATGTCTGAAATATTTCAAAAGCTTTTTTTTTTTTAAGATTTTATTTATTTATTTGAGAGAGAGAGAATGAGAGAGAGAGCACATGAGAGGGGGGAGGGTCAGAGGGAGAAGCAGACTCCCTGCCGAGCAGGGAGCCCGATGTGGGACTCGATCCAGGGACTCCAGGATCATGACCTGAGCCGAAGGCAGTCGCCCAACCAACCGAGCCACCCAGGCGCCCCTATTTCAAAAGCTTTTAAAAGAGTTTGGTAAAAAGGAGGAAACAAAGAAAGAAAGAGAAAAAATAAAACCATAAATGAAATGCACCCATCATCTAGAGGGAGCAAATGTGTGAATGTGAGAGTAGCCTGTTAGCAGTTAGCAGCCTAAGTTCAATGGGCATCATGGACAGGTTTTCTAGAGGCAACAGAGATGTGGGTTAATTCACCATGAGAGTTCAGTGGAAGGATTTTAAGATAATTGCTGCTGTAATGCAAACAGCCTAAATCAGTAGCTTAAAGTAAAAACCATAAGAAAATTTCATTTGATACAGCATTAACATCTATCCCTAATAACTCTTAAGACTAAGACTCTTAAAAATGTAAGAAATTTTCTATTATCAAAAACATCTAATTTCAACCAACTGCCACAATCATACTTCACAATGAGACACTGAAGAAGTATTTCCCTATAAAGATGAAAAAAGATAAGGCCTGCTTTTTCACTATTTTTATTTAACGGTGTTCTAATACTCTAGCCAATGCGACAATACATGTAAACATACATATTATTGAATAAGCTGTTATTCAATCATTTGGGGCCTACAAAAATGGCAATTTCAAATGGTTCAATTTAATGTGTGTGTGTTTGTGTGTGAAAGGAAAATAGAAAATATTAAAAAAGATGTCAACAAGTTCCAAATTTGTCTAATATTTTAATGCAATCCTAATCAAAAAGCAAATAGAGGGGCGCCTGGATGGCACAGTCAGTTAAGCGACTGCCTTTGGCTCAGGTCATAATCCCAGGGTCCTGGGATCAAGCCCAGCATCAGGCTCCCTGCGCAGTGGGGAGTCCGCTTCTCCCTCTCCCTCAGCCCCTCCTGCTGCTTGTGCTCTCTCCCTCTCTGTCAAATAAATAAAATCTTTTTTAAAAAAAGCAAATAAAAAATTTTATATTTTCTTCAAAATGATTTTAGGGTTTGTAGAGAATAAAAACAAGACAGACAAGAAAATGTTTTTGGAAGAACAGCAATTTAGGGGGACGGAATGACCTGCCAAGCCAGCTAATAAAATGGACAAATGAATAAAATAAAATAAAATAAAATAAAATAAAATAAAAATAAGACAAAGATGGAATACTTAAATTTAAAACAAAAATATACATCAGTTAGGAAAAAAACAAAATCAAGTAACTCATCCAAGTATGAGAGAGAATTTGCATGAAAAGGAAATACTGTGTATAACTCAATAACTGGTGTTAAGGCAACTAACCATTTGAGAAAAATAGATTCCCTACCAGATACCAACAGACTGATGAATTAAAGGTTTTCATTTACAAATAGAATCACAGAGAAAAAAATATTGAATATATTTCATGCATAGGGCTTTTTACACATAACAACAAAGGCAGAAACCATAAAGGAAAAGAGTGACAGATTTGGCCAATAAATTTTAAAATAATGATATAAACATAAAATTGAAATGTAGAAAATTGAAATGCAAATGGAAATTTGGAAAAATGAAATCCTTAATTGTTCACTTAAGTCAAAAAGAAAAATCCAAACCCCAACAGAAAAATTGACAAAAGACAGAATCAAACAATACAAAAGAAATACAAATGGCTAGCAAATGTATAACAGTATTCAGTCTTACTAGTAATTTTTTAAATGTGTCAGACACTGTGTTGAGAGCTTTTTACCCACCACCTCAGTAAATCTTTGCAACAACTCAATGAGAAAGATGCTGTTATTATCCCTACTCTATGGATAACGAAACTTCGACATAAAGTGGTCAGTCATACTTACCAAAGTCACAGCCAGAAAGCAGATGGCCAGAGACCAGAGCCACACTGTGAGTCACTATTTCCACTTCCCAATATTACCTCTTAGAGTCCTAGGCAAGGCCATGAGTTCTCTCACTGACTGAGGTAACTCACAAAGCAGTTCTGATATGATCTTCCTCCTCCAACTCCTTGCCATACACAGAACAGTGGTGTCCGGAATTCTTTCTTCGTGGACACACATTTTGACTTAGGTCCATATGCAGAATACCACCTAGGATCACTCAGAATCTCCCGAGGTTATGAGTCTCAGAATACCAGCTAGAGCTCTTGAGCCCTCCTCTCTGAACCTGAGGTACTTCTTACTCCTGACTGTCTCATCACTCAGTGGTACAAACCCGTGGTTAAGAAACAGTAGCAATTTTTAAAAAGTCAATTAAAACAAAGTGACAACTTTTCTTGCCAGATTGGTGAGGACTTAAAAGAAGAGTAACAGCCAATGAGGGAAAGCAGGCACCCTCACAAAATATTGTTGAAATGTGAACTGATAGTTTTTTTCAAAGGCCATGTGGCAAATATCTATTTTTCAAATGGGGAGCAGGGGGAGAAAAAGCAAGAGAAGGAACAGAGACTAGAAAATTGATGACTGATGTTCTTTTTTTTTTTTTTTAAGATTTTATTTATCTATTTGAGAGAGACAGCCAGAGTGTGTGTGAGAGGGAGAGAGAGAAACTGAAGCTGACTCCGCACTGAGCACAGAGCCTGATGTGAGGCTCGATCCCACAACCGCGGTATCAGGACCTGAGCCGAAACCAAGAGTCGGACACTTAACCAACTGAGCCACTCAGGTGCCCTGGTTCTTTGTACTTGATAGATTATAGAAACTGTTCTCCATTTACTCATCCATATTTTATAACTTGTTTCATTTTTACAATCAACATGAATTTTTTGTGAAAGTGAAAAGTTTTTCCAAAACTGACCTCCAAACTGTATGCATAGGAGGACTTATATTATACTGTCTCATTTTACTGGAGATTAGAATCATGTATTATATTATCACAAGCAAGCACCCCCCCAGGAGTACTGACAGCCACAGAGGAATTGTAACCAAGAATTTATCTGAAGAGTTAAGGAAGAAGGACTGGCACCCCACATAGGGCTAATGTGAGGATTAAATGAGATAAGGTATGCAAAGCAATTAACACAGTGCTTGCACAAAGAAAGTACGTGATAAACATTAGCCATCGTCATTAAGTAATTATAGGCATTACCAATTAGAGGCAATAACTGCAAACGTACTATAGTCCCGAAATGGTGAAAAATCAAACTTGTATAAATACTACCATTTCAGAAATACCTTGTCTTCATTCTGGTTCATCTTTAATTGGTTATGGTTCACTGCTTCTTCTACCAAGACAGGACTGAAGGTGTTCAAACACGTAAAATGCTTGGTCCAGGAAGAACATGACCCAGTCCTTACCCTCCAAAAACTCATGCTCCTATACGAGCACAAATAAACCCAAATGCAGTTGGGAAGGAACTGACAATATTCAGAAATTTTCTATTTACAAGACTCTCTAAGATCCTATTAAAATTCAATCTAACTCCAGCCTGCTTCTTTCTTGCATCTTCTTCTCGTCAACATGAGTCTCAAGTAACCTTTTTTCACATCCAGACAGAACCCAAGAGAAGCCCCCGGTATGGTGAGATAAACCTTTAAATATGAAATAATTCCCCTACATGTGAAAGATCTGAAAAGAGAAACTGACTCTTGGTAGTGCTAACCACTACTTCATTCCCTAATTTGCAAATCAAGAAGCAATACTTCACATGAAGTCACCAATTCACCAAGCATTTCTTAAAGTGATCCAGTTTGAAAAGCACACTGCCCTCTCTTATGCACTGCTCTACCAAATAACTTTTGGAATGACAAACTTTATTTATTAAAGAGCTCTGAGATAAGGCTTAAGTTCTAGACACACCTTTCTACTATAAATAATTCGTTAGAAAATCTGCTTCCAATTTAATCATTCCCCAAAAAAGAATATCCAGGTAGGGCCCTTGCCATACCATGAATACAAACTGCTAATTAATTTCTATCAGTAGAGTTGTCTTGGGCTATTTCTCAAACTTTACTGTTGCGACAGTTTTTTACTATCACATGTTTTGATCCAAATGTAATACTATAACTATATAAAACAGAGTTAGTTAAGAAACAAAGTTAGACTGTCATAACATTTTGCAATCGTAACTGATTTAGAAAATAGTCACAAATTTCTTAGAACTTAAGAAGACTTAAAATATGTTTCAGTTTATAGGTAAGCAATCTAAGGAAATACTTTAAGCATGTAGAATATTTTGTTTCAAATACAGAGCATGTTTGTTTTCTCAAACACTACAAGTTCACAACACTTACTCATACAATAATTGAGATAATTTGTTAAAAAATGCAGGTTTGATTTATAGTAGCATAAAAAATAAAATACCTAAGAATAAATATAATAACCAAGAGGAGAAAGGCTTGTACACATTGAAAACTACAAACACTGCTGAAAGAAATTAAAGACAACACAGATAAATGGAATGACATCCCATGTTCAGGAACTGGAAGACAATACTGTTTAGATGTCCAAACTACCCAAAGCAATTTACAGATTCCATGCAATCCCTATCAAAACGACAAGAGCATTTTTTGCATAAACAGAAAATACCATCCTAAAATCCATATGGGATTTCAAGGGACTCCAAACAGCCAAAACGAACTCTGAGGATTTACACTTCCTGATTTTGAAACATGTAACAAAGCTACAGTAACGGAAAGTGTGGTACTTGCATAAAGAGACAAACAGACCAATGGAATAGAGAGCCCAGAAATAAATTCTCATATATGGTCACATGATCGTCATACAAGGGCTCCAAGACCACTCACTGGGGAAAGGACATCTCTTCAACAAATGGTGCTGGGAAACAGGGTATTCACAAGCAAAATAATGAATGTGGACACTCATACAAAAATTAACTGTAAACAGATTAAAGAATAAAATGAAAGATGTAAAACTAAAATTCCTAGAGAAAACAGGGGAAAAGCTTCATGACATCGGATTTGACAATGTTTTCTCAGGTAGGACATTAAAAGCGCAGGCAACAAAAGCAAAAACAGACAAATGGGACTACATCAGACTTAAAAACTTCTGTGTATCAAAGGTTACAATCAAAAGAGTAAAAGGGCAACCTATGGAATGGGAGAAAAGTATCTGCAAATCATCCATCTGATGAGGAGTTAATAACCAGTATATATAAAGAACTCCTGCAACTCAACAACAGAAATAACCCAATTTAAAAGTGGTCAAAGGACTTGATAGATACTTCTCAAAAAAATAAAAATAAAATATATATATATGAATGGCCAGCAAGCCTATAAAAAGATGCTCAGTATCAGTTACAAAAATGCAAATGAAAACCACAATGAGATATAACCTTACATTCATTAGGATAGCCACCATAAACAAACAAACAAAAACAGAAGATAACAAGTAACAGAAGATAACAAGAATATGGAGAAACTGAACCTTTGTAAACTGTTGGTAGAATTGTAAAATGGTGCAGCTACTATGGAAAATAGTATGGCAGTTGCTTAAAAAATTAAAAATAGGGGACGCCTGGGTGGCTCAGTCGGTTAAGCAGCTGCCTTCAGCCCAGGTCATGATCCCAGGGTCCTGGGATCGAGTCCCACATCAGGCTCCTTGCTCAGCAGGGAACCTGCTTCTCCCTCTCTCTCCCTCTGCTTGTGCTCTCCCTGTCAAATAAATAAAATCTTAAAAAAAAAAAAATTTAAAAATAGGACTACCTGGGCGCCTGGGTGGCTCAGTCGTTAAGCGTCTGCCTTTGGCTCAGGTCATGATCCCAGGGTCCTGGGATCGAGCCCCACGTCGGCTCCCTGCTCTGCGGGAAGCCTGCTTCTCCCTCTCCCACTCCCCCTGCTTATGTTCCCTCTCTCGCTATGTCTCTCTCTGTCAAATAAATAGATAAGATCTTAAATAAATAAATAAATAAATAAATAAATAAAAATAGGACTACCATATGACCCAGTAATCCCACTTGTGGGTATATATCCCAAAAGAATTAAAAGCAGGATCTCAAAGAGACATTTGCACACCCATGTCCATAGCAGAATTATTTACAACAGCCAAGAAGTCAAAGCAATCCAAACGTCCATTGGTGAGTAAATGGATAAATGAAATGGAAAAAAATGGTATATAAATACAGCAAAATATTACTGAGCCTTAAAAAGGAAGGAAATCCTGTCACATGCTACAATATGATGAACTTTCAGGACATTATGCTAAGTGAAATAAGCCAGCCACAAAAAGACCCTGCATGATTCCACTTATATGAGGTATCTAAAATATTCAAATTCATAAAAATGGAAAGTAGAATGATGGGGCTGGAGCAGGGAAGAGAGATGGGGAGTTGTTGTTCAATAGATATGGATAGAGTTTCAGGTGTACAATATGAAAAAGTTCTGGAGATCTGTTCCACAACAATGTGAATACACAATACTACTGAACAGTACTCTTAAGATGGTTAAGATGGTAAATTTTATGTGTTTTTTTTACAATTATATAGAAACAAACAAATAAAGCAGGTTTGACACTTGATCGTGACAGACATGTCAAGGATCCTCTTAGACTTTAGGCATTTTTCAGACCCTTGCTCTAAGTGCTCTATGTAACAAAATGAATCAGACAAAGAGTTATGGCTTTCTAAGAATCTTTCTAAGGCAATCACACAGGAATGAAAGAAAAACTGATCTAGTACTATGAATGAAACTAATGACCACCTAACCCAAAAATGCCTTCATAAGAATGAACAAAGTATTAGAAATGAACTTCTTTGGGAGCTCCTGGACCTCTAATGGAAGTCTCAAAGAGATTTCCCTATTGTCAAAAGCTGATGCCACTACCAGCCTTTGGATTATCTCCAGTTCCTTTTAATCAGGGCTAGTTTCTGAGAATATTCCACATGTCTAGGCTAACTTGTCATACCAATCCAGAACTAAGGAATGTTCACAGATTTTAGTCTTAATCTTGACCTGAGAATCTATCAGGTACTTAAATCATTGAGAACAGAGTCAGTAGCTTTCATTACCAAGTATCTGTTCCCTAGGTTATCTATTCATGGGTTTCCTTGGTTTCCTGTTAAGAATGTACATGATCCAAAATTGCCTGTGATCATTTTAATGGTTAATGATATGGATGATATGGATGTTTACAGCTGGTTAAAAAAAAAAAAGTGCACTTCAGTGGAATACTTAATACACTGCCTCTGCAGGAACTGGCAGTCCTGCTCTTTCTCCAACTGGTATATATCAAAATCTACTACCTTAAGTACTCATCCAGGATTATATAGTTGGTTCTAGGAACAGACGGCTTGGGATGAACATGGCTCAACTACCTACCAACTCTGTTACCTTCAGAATACTACTTAATTTCTCTGTGCCTGTTTCATGATCTATACATTGGTGTATAATAGAATCTGAAACCTTAAAATCCAAAAGTTACAGAAGTGTGGTTTACATAAGTGTATATCGCTCAGTTACAGGGAAAAGCAACATGCAAAGAAAAAAGTGGTGTCACCCTATGTCTTATTATAGCAGAATTCCTAACGACACCAGCAACCAAGGTCCAAGTTTCACCTGTACTCTTGACTCTCAGCCCAGTCTCAGGTATAAGGGGGAAGATAAGGTCATTTTGGGTAAACCTTCATTTAAAACTGAATGCCTGCTATGTGCATACATAGCTATTGACCAAGGTTCAAAAATTCCAGTCTGGGTGAAGAAATGTCCCCCATAAAATTTTAAGTTGCTAAATGTGTCAGAATGAGTAACAAAGACAATGCAAACAGAAATGGAGAAAGTCCGGAGGGGAGAGCCCACCGCAATGCCTCCGGGCTGGAGGCCGTGGGAGAGCTGACCAAGATGGGGAACAGACACTGACACCACTTGCTTAGGGGTCAAAAACAAGACCAAGTGGCAGAGAGAATAATCACAGCATTAATAAAAACTGGGAAACCAGGATGGTGTGAGATAATTCTGACCTGGACATGCGCAGTGCATATGGGTGGCTGCACACACGTGTGAAGGAAGACATCCCATGGGCGACTAGAAAGGAGTGACTGACGACTAAGGCAGGATGATAACCAAGAAGTACAAAGTCATGGAAATGAAAGGAGAAAAGTTCCAAGAAGCAGCTATCAACAGTGTCTGATGCTGCTTAAAACAGATAGTGAGGAAAAATTCAGCCCCAGAAAAAAAGGCCTCTCCATCTGCCAAGGCCGGTCAGAAAGCTCAAGCCACGTGTAGATGGAAAAAGAGTTTCTAAAATATCAAGCACTCAGCAATGATTTAATTTTTCCCCAAGAGTAGTTTGGCTTATTACTACTCCGGATGATAACAAATTAGATGATTTTACATCTACTCTCAAAGCTGATCTTTTTTGGCAAGAGTCTATGAGGACCCACTGAAAGGATTATAAAGAGAAGGAAAATAGTCATTAACAAGAGAAAGAGAGGACACACTTTTTCCAACTACAGGATTCCAAAGCTTCTGGCAGTAGCAAACAGCTTTTAGTAAAAGTAAGCCAACAAAAGTTCATTAGTGAAGCAGTTTTAACAAAGTAACGTTCTACTTACTAGGCTCAAATTAAAGAGTAGCCATTCTACCACCATACAAAAGATTAAAACAACTCACTCTTAAGAAAATCACTTCTAAAAATATTTTTACATTATAAAGTAATAATTTGATTAGAAAAAAATACCACTCCTAATCAATTCTACCATCCTAAAACAAATCCCCTAATTACATTTTAATTTCTTTTCTTGTGGCCTTTATTACTAAGTATTTTGTTCATATGCTTTGTAGATAAAACATTTTTGGACCCTCCTCCTGTGTCTGTCACAAATACAAACTTAAAAACAAAAATTTCTACACAAAACTAAAGTATCCTGGGTGGCTCAGATGGTTAAGCATCTGCCTTCGGCTCAGGTCATGATCCCGAGGTCCTGGGATTGACCCCCACATCGGTGGAGCCTGCTTCTCCCTCTCCCTCTGCCTGCCACTCCCCCTGCTTGTACTCTCTGTCAAATAAAAAACAAAAAAATCTTAAAAGAAAAAAAAAAAAAGTACCCAGCAAACAAGTTTAAAACCCCTAATAAAGAATACCAAACTTTGCCTTGCCATTAATAGCCAATTAATAATACATGTGACATTGAAATTTGTCACAGACTAAAACAACCATATTCCTGAAAATCTATCCAAGTTTATATCTACTAGATACATAAAATGTAGCTTTTTATTTATAATAAATTAAAAGACAACCATGCCTTCCAAAACCCACTTGACAGTGAAACTTTATTACCTGATATAAGATGCTCTTTTCAAAAGCTCCTATCTGCTGGCCACAATGGGCAAATTAATAAATCAAAATACTACTGGGGCGCCTGGGTGGCTCGGTCGGTTAGACATCCGACTCTTGGTTTTGGCTCAGGTCTTGATCTCAGAGTTGTGTAATCAAGTCCCGCATTGGGCTCGGTGCTCAGCGTGGAGTCTGCTTGCCCCTCTCCTTCTGCTCCTCTCTCTCTCAAATAAATAAATAAAAATCTTTTAAAAAAAATCAAAATACTACTAAAAATTATGTGTTTAACATACATACACATATTTTCATACATATTTTTATATTTTTACTACACATATCTATTTTCACTATTCTCAATATCTAGATCTTAGCTTCAAGAAAAATTTTGACACCAATCCAGAATAAGTGAGTTATCTGTAGTAATCATAGTAACTTCTTCCTCTCCCAACTCTTTCAAAATCCCTACAAACTGTAGAGCACAGCCAAAATATTCTGAAAGGTCCCTTTTCTCTGAAATAATTATACACCCCCACTGATCAGTAAAATTGGATGTTAAGATACAGGAATGTTAAAACATCCAGAATGTTAAGACAAGGAATGGCTCATGCTTCTGACTTAAGGAAATTAACATCTAGTCCAAACATAAAAAACTGCATTAGATAATGCACTTAGCTATTTCTGCTGTTTTTCTTCAAGAGACAATGAGTTTTATTTTGTTGTGAAGATTTTCTAGTGAAATTCTGCTGCAACTGACGAAAAATATACAAAATACCAAACACCCAGAGAACCATCATTAATATTGCAGGAAAATCTTAACTCTGAAAAATCACTAGTTTATACTACTAGCATAAACACAAAAAATCCTCAGGGTATAAATTGACAAACTGAACTTAGCTACCTTCAGAAATCTGCCCAGGCTTCCTAAAAAAACTCAACAGCACTTTTTTAGGGCAAATGCTGTATTTGTGACCTATCAGATGCCAAACTCATGGTATCACCATCATGTAAAAATCAATCTCATTTCTTCTACTAACTCAAACAAAAACAATACTATAGTTTGATCAGCAAGAAGGCTGAAAGCACAGGCCATTTTTGGAGCAACCTTCACAGAATACTTGATTAGAACCAGATTGTATCTATGATGGGCAGAGGCTTATGTTCTATAATAGTATAATTACCATCAATATCTTGACTAGCTGGTTTGTACATTCAAACTGTTCGTACAGACACAACATGGGCCACAAAAGCTGTTTGATTCTGCCAGGACCACTGACTGATTCAACCACATCTTTTCATACTTTACACCCTGGCAAGAAATTCTCCTCATCTGAGCCTTACACTTAGGGGTATTAGAGATATTCACTAAAATTTACAAACTAAACAAACAGGAAATTAGCAAATATAATTTAGGCTGACGTTTCTCAAACAAGGGATTTGTTAACTATACACAGAAAATTAGCATATATATGGCTGTGGGGGGGAAAGCAGCAGAAGGATAATATAAACTTAATGTTTTATGAGACTCAATCATTATTTTATTTCCCTGTGCTAATGGCCCATGAAGATAGTCATTCACTCAAACAAATGTTAAGTCCTTACTGTGTGCCTGGCACTGTATAAGGTAAGCAAAAGAACAGAGAAGCAAGGACACAATACCTGCCAAGGACTACTTGGAACAAAAGGAGACATGCCCATTAAATTACTGTACTGTTTTAGCTTTATTGGACACCAACTACATGCCAGACCGTACTGGACACACAATCATCTAACTGCAGATCTGTAACCAATCAATGAACTATGACAGTAACAGGCCTGACTAGTCCTAAAGCAGCAATATTTTATTCTGGAAATAATCTTGCCTCTGTCAATTAATTCTTTCAACAGATGGCAATTCTCTTAATAATTTCCACCTATGTTAACCCAGACTAAGGTTGCTTACAGAGTTAAATGAGAGAATGGAATGTTTTGAACAGTAGAGAGAAACACATTAGTACTTTAACATTAATTTGGTTTGCATTTAGCTATTGCCTTCAATAACGATAACAAGTGACTTAAATCATAAAGCAGAACACCAACCGGAAAGTTACTGTGGCAAAACATTATTTTCTTGTAGTGGCAGTTTAGTGGAAAGTGGAAGCTAAACTAACAAGTTCTGCTTAGCTTTTTAAAAACCATTCACTTTTGGTGATTTCTTTGTGAAAGCTCTGTGACCACTCATTTCCCTAGGGTCAAAAAAAGGTGGTGCCGACACAACTACAGATTTGGTCCTCTAGGTTACAAAGTAATTTTTAACCCTGTAGAAGTACCAGTTTTACATTAGTATCATTCGATACTAATGGGTTTTTTAAAAAATAGGGGTCAGTTCTTAACTAAATTACAATAAAGGTTTGCAAACTAGAAACGATATTTGTTTTTAAACTCTGCCACATTAAAGATGACACCCAATCTTAAAATAAATTAAAAATGTAAACAGACTTCCAATAGCTTACTATAGAACTAAACAGAACTGTATTATATATACCGAACTGCTAGCTAAACAACCAATACTGCAAAGCGATAAAGGAGAGGGAAGCTGAAGAAAACAAGATTCCTCTTCAAGAAATGTTTGAACAAATTCAAAGTAAAATTTTGTAAGCTATGTTTTGAACCTTTTCCACCAGTCTTGCTATTTTTACTACGACATTTTCTATGTGCACGCCGTTATCAAAACCACAACCAAAGGGGGGAAAGTGTCCTAAAATTTGAGTATTAACAGCAATCAAATCTAAAAATATGCCCCTCCTACACAGTGGGCCAAGTGGCAAGAAGATACGAGAACTCAGGAAGTTTTGAAAAGGCAGTGACAGCAGTCAAGAGGAAAGACAAGGGGAAGGAATCACGGAGAACAAGAACAACTCCGTGCAGCCAACGCCGCGAGTTGGCATTGGAACTGCAAGTTCCCGGCTCGGGACGGGACTCGACCGAGCAACTTCGCGCCGGACGGAGCTGCGCGCTCGGCCGCCCTCCGAGCCCCGAGCCGCAGCCCTTCCTCCCCGCTCGCAGCCCCGCGGCCGCCTCCGGGAGGGCGCGCTGACAGCCGCGGGGCCGGGCCTGGGAGATGCCGGCCGGCTGACACCCACCTTCCTTCTCCGCCCGCGCCGCGGCCACTACGAGGGTCATCACCAGGTGCAGCGCTCCCAGTAGGCCGGCGGCCGCGCTCCGCGGGCCCCCGCCGCGGCTGGCCGCGGGCTCCACACCGGCCCCTGCGGACGTGGAGGCGGCGGCGGCTCCTGCTGCTCCTCCTCCAGCCCGCTTCCCCATCCCTGCCGGCCGGGGGCCGCCGCGCTCGAAGTCCGGCGCGGCCCTTCTCGGCGAGGCGGCGGCAGCGGCGGCGCGGGAGCCGTGGTCCGGGTTTTGGCCGCGGCGCCGGGTGCGAGAACGGTTCCGGGCCCAGGGCTCGGGCTCCGGGTGTGGGTCCGGGTCCGTGCGTGCGTGTGAGCAAGAGTGTCAGTCACGGCCTCGGCCTCGGCATCGCCTACGAAGAGTCGAAGCGGAGAGGCCACGGGTCAAGCACGGCGGGCGGCCATACTGGAAACGGGCACGGGCCGCGGGCTCTGGGCGCTGGCCTGCGAGGGGCGGGGCGCGGCCCTGGGCACCGCCCCGCCGTACCGTCACCTAGGGGGCCAGCAGGTCAGTCTGTCTGCCCCGGCGTCCGTGGGTCCGAATTTCTTGTCCCGGTCTCGGAGGCCCACGCCTTCACGGCCGGACAGGACACAGGCAGTACAACCCCAACCTGTCACCGCTGCCCCGCGGAGGAGGAGGAGGAGGGAGGCAGGCCCGGGCCCAGCCGCCAGGACTTATGATGGCGGTTCACGCTTCGCAGAGGTAGTGACGGCAATCACGTGGAGACAAGGAGGCCTTGCCGCGCAGCCGCCTTGGGGTGTGGGCGGGGCCGGGAGGAACTGCGGGGCACTGGGGGAGGTTCGCCCGCTGCTCCAAGGCGGGAACTAACCCCTTGCATCTCTGGTACTGCAATGCGAGAGCCTTCCAGAGGACGGGGTGCGCCTCCGGACCTCGAGGCCCAGCGCGGAAAATCCATTCCAGTGACTCCTCCTCGTCTCACTTCCACCTTTCGGGCCGCCTGAGAATACTCCTGGCCTGATTCAGTTCCTGGCGCTTCCTTGAGGACAGGGACCCACTCCATTCATCGTTATATCCTCAAGACACACTACACAGAAGCGCTTGATGGAATCATCTTGCTCTTGGAATTGTGCCTGCTTTGCTGCGGGAAAATCCTTTGCTGTGTGTATATAAAGCAGCAGTGACCCTGGACGGGGAGGGCAGATCGTTCTTTAGAAAGTGCCCAGTGGCCGTGCTGGCTTTGTCCGTCTTGGAAATTCTTAAGACGTTTTATACAGCTAGTTCCTGCAAGGCCCAAATCAAACGCCTTCTTTAGTATCCTTCAGGAAGCCTTCTCATGCCTCTTTCCAAGGAAAATAAGATTTCAGAAAGGCTTACGAAAGAAACTCAAAGTGCTACCCTATGCAGTAGTCTTCTTTGTCAAGCAAGCACTTAAGTTTTTTATTTATAAATTAATATATTTTTAATAGCCTTACCCTAATGATTGTGAAAAGCAATTTTCTTTTCCTGAATATTAGTGTTAAAATTGAATAATCAGATTTTGTTCTTGATGTAATGTAGGAATAATTATCTCTAAGTTGGATTTTCTGTATTTGTGTATGTAAGGAAAGAGATTTCTAGAAGGCTTTTAACTCACTAAAGAAATCAAGCCCAAGGAAAAGTAACTGAGTGCCTTAGCTGGGGCAAAGAGTACTTTCCAATGTGCAGCACAAAGAGTTGGCAACCCTCCCCCCATTACCAGGTTCAGGGCAGACAAGTCTCTCCGACTATGAAATGCTCAGGTTCTCTTACACAGGAATCAACTACATCCCCTGATTAGCCTGAGGCTCAAGAGCCACATGGGAAATAACTTGCATATGTCTATAATTGGAGCTTAGACATATACAGACATGTTTGATCAGAGGCCAATTTCCCATGAAGCTAGTGAAGCTTAAGTTTTAGGGCTCCTCTCCTGCATAAGTTCCTTCCAAGGCCTTCCACCTAACTGTGTATTTATAAAGCTTTAATCTTGTTCTTAATGGGCACTCCCCAATAGTTGTAGAAGCTTTTAGAGCCCACTGTATCTGAACCTTCCCTGTACCTAATGGACATTGGGAGCCAGAGGGGTGATAGTGGAAGTTTGTTTCCCAGAAAGGAAAAGGAGACTGCTGGGAGAATAATAATAAAAGAAGAAGGACTTACTAGACAGCTTGGTAAACTGTGTTGAGCACCCGGGGTTGAGCCACCATCACCCCATTATCCCCTCTCCCCCAACACTTGTGTTCCTCGGGAAGGAGAGAACTAGGAGTTAAAACAGAAGAAACGATCACCAAGGACCCTTCTGAAGTTCTTGATTAGCTCCAGACCTCCCTTCTCCCCTTTGAGGAATTAGAGAGACCTGGGCATTTGGCAGGTGGAGGCAGGCTCTTCAGCTGGCAAAATTAGGGAAAACCTGCTAAACCAGCAGTTCTCAAAGTGCTAGACCAGCAGCGTCTGCATCACCTGGGAGCTTGAGATCCAGCAATCCGTTTTAACAAGCCACCTGAGTGATTCTAGTACATGCTCAAGTTTGAAAACTGTTGACATAAGCCAGGAACTATAGGTTGTTGGGACTTCTCATCTTCTACTTGCTTTGCTCTCTAGCCAGATTAGTAAACTACTATTAGACGCAGAGTTAAAAGGAACTCAGATGAATTTGGGCTTAAATCCCAGCCCTGCCTTTATTAGCTATATGATGATAGGCAAATTGCTCAACTTTTCTGGCCTCACTTTCCTTTTATGTAAAATGATACCTAATAAATTTGGGAAGATGAAGCAAGATGTTTATAAACGTATAGGCTATGTCTGGCACATAGTTGGAGATTGTCAGAGGTAGCTATTGAGTACTTATTTTTTCAAAACACCATATTAGGCACAGTGACAGTTTCAAAGATCATTGATTGATTTATACTCCCACTTCACTCACAAAATATTTGAAGAGGCTTACAAGAATACTTGCATTTAATAAAAATACATTTGAATTAAAATTTGGAACCAAGAGGAGAAAACACTGTTGGAAGTCCCATGGCTCTACCTCCCTGGCTCCCTCGTTGACTGCATGTGGTCTCCTGGTGTGGGACGCTATGCTTTTTCAAGTCCCAACTTCAAGTCACTAGCCAGACCTTGCTGTGTCTATTGCTGATCCCACCCCAGCATCTCATAGATGTCTGAAACTCACATGAACTCCTAATCGCCCCCAGCTTGCTTTATCCACAGCTTTTCCTATCTCCAGAGCAAC
This sequence comes from Phoca vitulina, assembly GCF_004348235.1. Lineage (NCBI taxonomy): Eukaryota > Metazoa > Chordata > Mammalia > Carnivora > Phocidae > Phoca > Phoca vitulina. Next base: position 1,355,427 of record NW_022589801.1, read on the forward strand.
TCCGACTATCCAGTTGCATAGGCCATAAACCTAAGAGTTATTCTTTACTCGTCTCTGTGTATATCCAGAATCTAGCCATTTCTCACCACCTTCATGGCACACTCTGGTATGAGTTGCATCATCTTCTGCCAGGAATTCTGCAAGAACTTCTTAACAGTTTCCCCTGTTTCCAGCTACTTTTACAGTGAAAAGTTTTCACTCACAGCACCTGCCTAATGGAATGCTGTGTTATACTTCAACGGGTTCAAGCCAACTGAAGCTGATAAAGGACTGTGAACTTCGAGTGACCCCTAGACCAGACCCTTATTAGACCTGACTGAAGACTTGTTCCTGTCCAGTGAACAAAGGGCCTTGTTTTATCCAATGCTGTTCTTTCCTACCCAGAGTCCTGGTTTTCCATCCTTAATTAGCATAACCACCTCGAACCCCTTTCCCTCTCTCTAACACTTAAAAAACCCTGGCTTTTCCCACTTCATGAATTATTTACTCAGTGAATTTTTCACTGGTGTATTTCCTTTCTTGACAAGTATATAGACTCAGCTTTGATTTTTCTTTCTTTTAGTTCTGGTGCTCTTTGCTTGATATTTTGACATAAATTTGCACACTTGTTGTCAACACAGCAGCCAGAATGACCCATTTAAAACATAAGACATCTCATCCCTCCTGCAGTGGCTCTCATCTCAGGGTAAAAGCCAAATCTCTTATGATGATGACCCACATGGCTGTACGTGATCTGGCTCCCTGTGATCCTTGACTTCCAGGCTTAGTCTGTTTCAGCTCAATCACCACCGTTTTGTTCCTCAAACATACCACGGATGCTTCTGCTCCAGGGTCTATGCCCTAGCTCTTCCTTCTGTCTGAAATGCTTTCTTCTCCACTTCTCTGCTTGGCTCACCCTCTCACTTCTTTTCAGGCTTGACTCAGTTACCACCTTCTCCGTGAAGCATACTCTGATAACCATTGTTAATACTGCAGTTCAATATGCCCACTCCCAAGTCCAATCCTCCTTACTCTTTGCTCATTTTCTCTTTTTCCCATAAAACTTATCAGTTTCCCTAATACTATATATTTATTCATTATGTATTGCCATTACCTTTCACCCCCATCTGTTTTGTTCACTCGTGCATCCCAAGCTTCGAGAATGTACTAAGCACTTACTAACACTTATAGAATGAATGAATGAATGAGTGGATGGAAGGATGAATTAATTAATGAATAGAACCAAAAGATAAAGAGCAGTAAGACATACTCCTTCCACTCCACGGAACTTAAAATCCAGTGGATAAGATAGAAATGTACACACTATAATAGGTGGGAGGGAACCAAAGGAGAGAAGAGGAGAGGGAATATGACGGCAATCTGGGTTCTGCCAATTCCTTTATGTATCCACCTTTTCAACATCTTCAACTGATTTTTCTTTGTTTTCAGTTGCATGTCTCTTTCATCTAGTTCAGATATGCATAAAGCCCACAGCAATCAGGTGAATAAGAAGAAAGATAGCATATTAAGAGCCTTCTTCAGGGGTGCCTGGGTGGCTCAGTCATTAAGCGTCTGCCTTCGGCTCAGGTCATGATCCCACAGTCCTGGGATTGAGCCACGCTTTGGGCTCCCTGCTCAGCGGGAAGCCTGCTTCTCCTTCTCCCACTCCCCCTGCTTCTGTTTCCTCTCGCTGTGTTTCTCTCTGTCAAATAAATAAAATCTAAAAAAAAAAAAAGTCGTCTTCAATATACAGAGTGATCTCTTCGTTTTGTCTGCTGTGTGTCTTATTCCTTGTTAGGTTTCTTTTGGTGGTGTTCTTTTAAAAAAGAATCAACTCACAAAGCCCCAGGTTTAAGTCTGCTCCACTTACTATGTAAATCGCTGCAGCCTAGGGTAGGGCAAGTAAACACAGAGGTTTATGCTGTAGGATGAGGATAGTGGTTTATGAGGTGGTGAGCTGAGCTCACTAGGTGGACTCTATCCTATTTGAAGCTCTTTACTGTATGTTCCTCAAGACCTGATTCCTTTGCAGTTTCCAAATTCAAGTGAACTAATGCCTCATCAAAGACAATAACCGCTACCACATATACACCTCTGCTAATAAGCATCTTGATTTCAATGCTAGAATTTACTACAGTTTTGTTTAATATGTTTCTTTCAAGCTGACTGACACATTTTATAAGCCTATAGTAATCTTTCTAGCATTTGTAAGAAATATTTTTGTGGTAAACATCCCAATTAGAAATAAACCAAAAATTTCAGCCTGCCATTCAAATTCTCCACAACATGCTCCGATATCTACCTTTTTCTCTTCTAGAAGACTTATCATTAATCTTACGACTTTTTGAAATGTTTTATGTGGTTTGGTGGTCTTTCCAGTAAAAGGAAGGAGATAATATTCTTGAGGACAGATGATGCCTCAGTATTTTTCCTCTTCCTCCCACCTCCCCTGCCATTGTCCTCTCTGGTCCTCAATAAGTACTTTGAAATAGGATTTTAGGCTGCCCTGAGTTTCTGAACTGTCCTAAACACCATTATTTTTTTTTTTTAAAGATTTTATTTATTTATTTGACAGAGAGAGACACAGCGAGAGAGGGAACACAAGCAGGGGGAGTGGGAGAGGGAGAAGCAGGCTTCCCGCTGAGCAGGGAGCCTGATGTGGGGCTCAATCCCAGAACCTGGGATCATGATCTGAGCCGAAGGCAGACGCTTAACGACTGAGCCATGCAGGTGCCCCTCTAAACACCATTATTAGAAAGACCTACTTCAACCATCATTCAATTGCGCTTAAGGTGTCACCGTTTGGTGGTAATTAGCAGCCTCGAAAAACCATTCAGGGGGAAAAAAGACACTGAACAATGTGTTGAGGGATTTTTTTGTTCCTACTTCTCCCTATTATTTAACTGTTTGCAACTAAAATTTCCGGGAACGTTCAGTAAAGGTGAGGACCAACATATTCAAGATGCTCAGATGGAGATCAGAAATGGCGAAAAACAGAATTAAGACGTTAATAATGTATGAGAGTAAAATGACATCTGCTAAGATGTGCTATAGGAAAGACACAATTTTCTCTGCCAAGTCCAGTGTGAGTTCCACAAATGAGGAATTAAGAATTGGCCATTATGTGTGCATCCTGTAATAGCAGTCTGAGAGCAGTTATCGCAGCTAAAACACACACATGCTTGTGCAGTGTTTTCTCTAAAGCGAATTCTACTTTCTCTAAACATCATTATGTTAATTTCTGGTATCTTAACCACAAGTTAAATATTTTTTGAGAGAGAGAGAGAGAAAGAAAAAGAGAGCGCATGCAAGTGCACACACGAGGAGGGGGAGGGAGGGGTGGGATAGGGGGAGGAGGGGAGGGAGAAAGAATCTTAAGCAGGTTCCATGCGCAGTGCAGAGCCCCACTTGGGGCTCGATCCCACCACCCTGAGATCATGACCTGAGCCGGAATTCAAGAGTCGGGCACCTAACCGACTGAGCCAGCCAGATGCCCCTAAATTTTGTATTTTAAGTCTGGTATTTTCAAACCATGCAACATGGCTGTTAAACGTTTTTATGACCACAAATTAACAAGTCTGAATTACTCTTAAAAGAAAAGTGTCATCAAAGAAATAGTGCAAGTTCTCAAGAGTAATATTTGTGTTTCAGAGTTAGTCTACATTATGGTTAACATCTGTATTCTATCATTAAGGTTTGATGCTTTGAATGCCTTTCATAGTACACAGGCCAGGGAATATTAATAGCAGACTCCTTGATCTTCATAAAATATGCATTTTGTCACACAATGGAAAATACGAGAACTTTTGTTGCTGTTGGAGAAAATATTGTTTTCTTTTTAGCAATGTGGTTTCACTTGTGAATAGCCTCACACCAAAAATCCATAGGATTTTAGAACAAGAAATGACTGTAAATATTTAGTTAAGGCTTTGGAAGTATCCCCTCCGCGTCCAGCTATTGTTTGGCAGATTACTCAGCCTTTCTAAATCTGTTTCCACAGTTTCATATTCTAAAAAATGGCAAAAAATAACTGCTGAAGGCTAGTTGTAAGGATTGAATAAGCTAACTTGGAGCTATCTTGCACCTGTCAAGTGCTCACTAATGTTCCTGTTGTAATAATGATTATCATTCCAGAAAAGAAAACTGAGGCCCAGGAGTGAAGGGGCCTGTCCAAGATAATGGCAGAATTTCATTCTGTGTTTCATCTTTAGGTCCATTTAATTTAATATTTTATATGTCTACGGTGTTTTATTTAGCAGAGTGTTCTTATAATTTTTGTATTCATCTTATAATAATGCCAAAGGCTGAGGAATTAAAACTCTACTGCTCTACCTAAGTGATCGCACAGATCAAGCCAGTAATATCGTAAGAGGCGAATCAAATGATTCCTCAAGAGGGCTCTCCCTTTATGAAAGCTCTCCCTTATTAGCCAGAGCTTGAACTTCCCTGAAATTACCAACTCAAGCCTGAGCACTTTATTCAAGCCAAGGTAGGCCAGATTATGATGTGATAACAAACAACCTCCAAATTTCAATGACTTAAAAAAAAGACTTGTTTCTCTCTTCCGCTACACATGCGCCCAGGACCACAGCTGATGGAGTAAAGTGGGTCTCTGTAGCAGAGTGAAGAGTGCTCTTGAGGGTCTGATGATGGCAATTAAATGACCCGATGGAATTGATTTTCCTCCCGTCTACTCACAACACATTGGTCCAAGCAAGTCATATGGCTGCACCTCACTTCAAAGGACGGGGAAGTGTAATCCTGCCTATGGCTGTAAGGAGAGAGGGCAGGACAATTTAATAGCCCTAATGACTACCACAGGCTTTAAATTATTTTCTCTTCTCCTTGGAAAATAAGAAACAGCAGCCTGAGAAAAGATGGTGGAAACTGGTTTCAATTTCTCATGAGTTATAAAGTTGTACAGACTAGCCTTAACTTTCTAACATTTATACTTTGTTGGTTGGTTTAATATGTTTTTGTTTGTTTTTAAGTTTTTACTTAAATTCCAGTTAATATACAGTGTAATATTAGTTTCAGGTGTACAATATAGTGACTCAACACCTCCATACACCACTGGGGCTCATCACGACAAGTGCCCTCCTTGATCCCCATCCCCTATTTCTCCCATTCCCCCACATACCTCTCCTCCAGTAACCATCAGTTTGTTTTCTATAGTTAAGAGTCTGTTTCTTGGTTTGCCTCTCTCTTTTTTCCCCAGGATTGTTTGTTTTGTTTCTTAAATTCCACATAAGAGTGAAATCATATGGCATTTGTTTTTCTCTGACATTTTGCTTAGCATTATATTCTCTAGCTCCATCCACATCATTGCAAATGGCAAGATTTCATTCTTTTTATGGCTGAGTAATATTTCATGGTTATATATACCATATCTTCTTTATTCCTTCATCAGTTGATGGACATTTGGGTTCTTTCCATAATTTGGCTATTGTAGATAATGTTGCCATAAACATCGGTGTGAGTGTATCCCTTCGAATTAGTATTTTTGTATTCTTTGGATAAATACCTAGTAGTGCAATTGCTGAATCATAAGGTAGTTCAATTTTCAACTTTTTGAGGAAACTCCATACTGTTTTCCAGAGTGGCTGCACCAGTTTGCATTCCCACCAACGGTGCATGAGTGTTCCCCTTTCTCCACATCCTCACCAATACCTGTTGTTTCTTGTGTTGCTGATTTTAGACATTCTGACAGGTGTGCGGTGTTATCTCATTGTAGTTTTGATTTGTATTTCCCCGATGATGAGTGATGTTGAGCACCTTTTCATGTGTTTATTGGACATCTCTGTCTTCTTTGGAAAAATGTCTATTCAGGTCTTCTGCCGATTTTTTAATTGGATTATTTGTTTATGTGTGTGTTGAGTTTATAAGCTCTTTATAGATTTTGGATACTAACCCCTTATCAGATATGTCATTTGCAAATATCTTCTCCATTCCATAGGTTGCCTTTTAGTTTTGATTGTTTCTTTCACTGTGCAGAAGCTTTTTATTTTGATTAAGTCCCAATAGTTTATTTTTGCTTTCGTTTCCCCTGCCTCAGGAGACGTATCTAGAAAAAATATGCCACAACTGATGTCAAAGAGGTTACTGCCTGTGTTCTCCTCTAGGGTTTTAATAGTTTCCTGTCTCCATTTAGGTCTTTCATCCATTTTGAATTTATTTTTGTGCATGGTGTAAGAAAGTGGTCCAGTTTCATTCTTTTGCATGTTGCTGTCCAGTTTTCCCAACACCATTTGTTGAAGAAACTGTCTTTTTCCATTGGATATTCTTTCCTGCTTTATCGAAGATTAGTTGACTGTATAGTTGTGGGTTCGTTTCTGGGTTTTCTTTTCTGTTCTATTGATCTATGTATCTATTTTCATGCCAGTATCATACTGTCTTGATCTCTAGAGCTTTGTAATATAACTTGCAATATAACTTCGGTTTAATATATTTTTATTTGAATGTAGTCACCAATGAAATATGAATGTTTTAAAAAGCAGTTGGAGAGAATTCAAATTTTAATTTTTAGAGTTTGTATGTTAAAAAAAAGCAGTAACGGAATATTTGAATACTTGCTGGATTTTTGATGAAGAATTGTTCATTGGTATGATCATGGTTATGGATTTTTTTTTAGAGACTTTATCTTTTAGAAATATATACTGAAATATTTATGAATGAAACAGTACGATGGGATTTGCTTCAAAATACTCTACAAGATAAGTGGGGGCAGAAGGTAGGATTACAGATGAAAGAAGATTAGCCATGAGTTGATTATTATTGAAGCCAGGCGACCAGTACATGGAGGTTCATTATGCCAGTCTTTCTACTTTTAGGTATGCTTGGAATTTTCCATAATAAAAAGTTTTAAAAAAGCAATAATAGGCCTCAGCTATTTCAGCGCCAGAGCTAGCTTCTCTAGATACGGCTAACAAGGGATCCTAGACCATCACTGGTGCTGGTGGGGCCTGGCCTGGAAGATCAAATCATCAGGCTTCATCCAAAGTACTTGTGCACTTGCCAAACATTTGAAACAACCAAACTTGGCCCAAGGTGGCAGCAGATAATGCCCACACCTTGCCGCATCTGGCAGGGTCTCAGAACCACCTACTCTTGCCTACTGAAGAGGCTGAGTGCTCAGAGCCTCCTGAGGCCATGGTTGCTTGTCCAGTTCAACATGTAAGACTCAAGTCCAGCTCTGAGCTAAACTCCTCTTCTCAGATTACTCTTCAAGTAAAGACAGGACACTAAAGTTTCTTTGATCATTAACACAGTGCCCAGAGACCACTGATATCTCTGAGGTATGTAGAAATGTGTGGGACATGAGTCTGGGCCACAAACAGACAGGGCTACTATAAATGCTCCTCCCTGCTTCCTAAGGCCCCTGGACTTCATCAAAGCTCTTCTCCCATGAGCCAGCCCACTCTCAGCTCCAGCCACTGCCTTCTTGTTCCTAATAGAGGTGCTGATTGTAAGCATCATCAGGCTGACACCTGGCACATAGGAACTTCTCTCTCTGTCTGCACTGCTCCCTTGCCCACAGTTTGTGCATCTCTGTCACATGAATTTATTCTTCATGACCTTGCTTTCCCTGCCATAGTTGATTGGCTATGGACTCCTATCCAGGCTGGTCCAATCAGATTCTCTTGAAATTTTTTACTAAGAGATATGAATATTGAGGGTGAATTCTGAGTTATGAAAATGGCAGAGCTTACACATGACCATCTACAAACTTTTGCTGCAGAGTCCTTGGAACTGCCTTGAGTCCTACTCTCCAGAGGACTGGTTGCTTAGAATTTGCATGGATGCCATGAAATAATCCAGTATCACTAAATATGTCTGTATGTAGGACTAAGTTCCCTTTCTTTGTTGAGTGCCTTGAGGATGTGGTGGGAAGGCTCTAAGATGGCCTCCAATTATCTCCACATTGTTATTCACAGCTTTCTGTAAACCACACCCTCCCCACCTGGAGTGTGGGCTGAATCTAATGACACTTCTAATGAATAGAATATGGCAAGAGTGCTGTGATTTTACTTTAAGATTAGGTTACAAAAATCTCTCTGTCCCCTCTGGGGGAAGAGAGCAGTTCTGCTGTGAATATCCATATGGAAAAGCCCACTAGGCAAGGCTATAACCCACAACCAGCAGGGACCTGAGGCCGGCCATCAGCCACATGAATGCGCTTGGAGAATAACTGGGAGCCTTGTGATGACCAAGACTGCAGGCCCGACTGACACTTTGATTATAGACTTGTGAGAAACTGAGCCAAAAGAACCCAGGTAAGCTATCCCCAGATTATTGATAATAAATGTTTGTTGTTTTAAGCTGCTTAGTTTGGGGGTAATTTGTTACACAGCAACAGGTAACTAATACAAGGGATTATGAAAATTTAAAATAAAAAGGAAATCTTAAAGAAACTGATGAAAATGAAAGGACTAGCCTAATCCAGAATTACAATGCTGATTTTAATAATCCTCTGTCAGTATTTAATAAAAAAGGTAGACAGAAATCATAAAGACAGAGAGGACTTATGTAACACTTTCTACCAATTTGACCTAATTGGTGTTTATGGAACACTCCACCTGTGAGCAGAACACACAATCTTTTCAAGTGTGTGTGAGTTCATTAAGATACACCATCTGCTGGGCTGGGAAACAATCCTTGATAAATTTATCAGGACTCAAATCATTGAATATGTTCTTTAACCACACTGGAATTAAAACAGAAATCAATATTAGAAAGATATCAAGAAAAGGAAAATCCTCACGTTTGGACATTAAACACTTTATTTATTTATTTATTTTAAATATTTTATTTATTTGTTTGGCAGAGAGAGAGAGCACAAGCAGGGGGAGCGGCAGGCAGAGGGAGAAGCAGGCATCATGACCTGAGCTGAAGGCAGACACTTAACCAACTGAGCTACCCAGGCGCCCCTGGATGTTAAACAGTTTAAATAATGCACATGTCAAAGAAGAAATCACAGGAGAAATGAGAACATATTTATGACTCAAGGATAAAGAAGGCCTGACATAAAATGTGTGGGATGAAGCATAAGCATCGCTTATGGGGGGAAAAGGATAACTGTAATGCTTACACTAGAAAAAAAGGAAAGTCTAAAATAAATGATGTAAGTTTCTGCTTACAAAACCAAAAAATTAAGCTCATATAAATAGAAAGAAAGAAATAATAAAAATAGGAGTGAAAATTAATAAAATAGAAAATAGACAAACAATAGAGAAAAATCAAATTAGTCCAAAAATTGGTTGTTGAGGGATCATTCTCCTGGCCTCCTGCTTCACTCACTCTTTCTTTCATTTTAGAGCTCATCTTAACTATTAGACATGACATTCAGCTCTGTCCTCATGACTAAGACTTTAGCTTCTATATCCTGTGTCCATTCTAATTAGTTTAAACTGGAAGAACTTGTTAAGAGGTATTAGAAAAATCACACTGTCCTTAGAAGGGATAAAACTTTAGGGACATTGTTTACAACCTCTTCACAGAACCAACCCAGTAGTGGAGACCTGACCCCAGAACCACACTGCCTGTCTCCACCGCACCAGCCACACCGGTGCCCTGAGCCTTGTCTGTTTCCTCTTGCAGTTGGCTTTCAAATGATCTCTCACACTGATTTCATCTGATTTATGGAATCCAGTCAAATATCCATACCCAAGTGGAAAGGTGGGCTAGGAAAGATAGGATCTGGCTTCTATATCTGAAAGTATCTTCACACTCTAGGAAATCATTAAAATATAGAGAGGGCGTTTAAAAGATTTTGGATAGGCACTAAAAAACAGATGAATACCTTAACTTTCGATTATGTGTTCCCAACACATTAGGCTTCCCATCTAAGACATTCTGTTGTCTACCTCCACCATCATAACTGCTGAGCAGGGAACTCTCTTCTGGCACACTTCTTTCCCACTGTTTCCTCCCATATATGGTATACTTGCCCAGGGTCTTGTTCATGCATTAATTCAATGTCTATTATTGAGCCCCTACTACATGCCAGGCACTGCGGTGGGCACTGAAGACACAGTGCCGAGCAATCAGCTCAGTTTATGACCTTGTAGACTCTATCAGTATTCATTAGGACACTTCCATGGAAGGTAAGATAAACTGATACAAGCCAGATAGCCAGAAAGGTAGAAATTATTATTAAAAAATAAAGTGTCTCCCAGACTCCCAAGGACAGGACTAGCGGCAGGTTTCAGAAAGTGTTTCAGAAAGAACATCTCTGAGAACACTTCCCTCTATGTACCTCTCATCTGTCTCATTCCTATCCCTGAAGATGTGTGTTCTCTATCATTCCATTCCCAGAGCATAAAACATGTAGGCTGCAGTGTCTGTTCAAAACACAGAACAGACAGAACCAGAATTTCAGACTAATTGTCAATTCACAGGAAGGAGAAGTGGGGCCCATTAGATGTGTTTGGGTTGGTGGGGTTGGGGGCAGGTGTAATATTTCAAGATATTCAAGGCTACTGGGGGGCTCTCCACTCCTGGTAAGAGGGGCAGTAAAAGGATCACTACAAGTTGGGCTGATACTCCCAAACATTATACCAGTTCCCCCAAGTTACACAAGTAGGAATGTGATAGTGTTTGCACTTATTGATGGAGGCTGTAAAATAATGGACATACGCCCTGACTTGGGTTCATCATAACTTCATGGAAAAATCTGGAATCAAAGACAAATGCTAAAAGCAGCAAAGATAATTTAGCTGTGACTCAGATCTTTGCTCTAGTTGTCCTCTCTTGTGCTCTGATACGCTACCACCATCAAAGCGATTGTCATTGTCACCTGGCGCCCAGCTCCTGGGACTGACACCCTGCAGCCACCAGGGTTCCGAGGGCATGTAAGAATGCTCGAGTAAAATGTTTTGTTTTGTTTTTTTTAAAGATTTTATTTATTTGACAAAGAGAGACACAGTGAGAGAGGGAACACAAGCAGGGGGAGTGGGAGAGGGAGAAGCAGGCTTCCCGTGGAGCAGAGAGCCCGATGTGGGGCTCGATCCCAGGACGCTGGGATCATGACCTGAGCCGAAGGCAGACGCTTAACGACTGAGCCACCCAGGTGCCCTCGAGTAAAATGTTTTTCATTGATTAAAAATAATAATAAAATCTTGGGCTTGGAAATCCATAATTTTTTTAAGTTACCATTAAAATATCCTTTTTTTTTTTTTTTTGCTGGGCATTAAGGAGGGTGCGTGATGTGATGAGCACTGGGTGTTATATGCGACTAATGAATCATTGAACATTATATCAGAAACTAATGGTGTACAATAAAAAGTCCTTTGAATAAATATTTGTTCTCAAACAGACCATTTCTATCATAGAAAGAGGGAAGAGTCGGGCAGAGGAGGTGAAGGAAAAGCAGGTCTTCAGGGGAGCACTGTGCAGCCCTTCTAAGGACACAGGCTACACAGTGGGAGGAGTCTAGCGCAGGTGTGATGTTCCTAGGCCAGCCGTGCTCAGCGGCAGAGAGAGGATCCTCACCTGGGCTCAGCTCTTCCTGTGATTTCTGAGGTCAGGCTCACCCTTTTCCTGCCCTGGGTTCCTTCAGGCTGTGATGCTTTCCTGGGAATTTCCTTTCCTGCTTCTCAGACCCAGGTTTGCAGTTTCCAGACACAATCTAGCAGACCCACCCTGCCCCCATGCCCATGGTCCCTGCAGAGCCTCATCTTGGGCTATCCCAAATCTGCTTTTTAAAAGCTAGTTTTCAAAAATCCGTTTCTCCACAATTAAGTATAACTGTTTGGGTAGATTATTAACCAATAAATGTGAAAACAAAAAATGTGATAGAGTACCCTGCAGTGCCTATAATGTAAATTTCAGATAAGTCCAACAGCTAAAGGAACAAAAGGGAAGTTACATTTCCTATGGATTTGGAGTGAAGCTCTCAGAATACTGAGCAAAGGTTTTGCTTTCTTCCTACAAACTTCCAGGAATACAGAACAAGAGCAAGCATAGGGAGTTCAATCTATGTTGCTAGACATTGAGAATCATTTCAAAGCTTTTTTTTTTGCCTCTTGGGGCACCTGGGTGGCTTAGTCGGTAAGCGTCTGCCTTCGGCTCAGGTCATGATCCCAGGGTCCTGGGATCGAGCCCCGCATTGGGCTCCCTGCTCAGTGGGAAGCCTGCTTCTCCCTCTCCCACTCCCCCTGCTTGTGTTTCCTCTCTTGCTGTGTCTCTCACTGTCAAATAAATAAATAAAATCTTTAAAAAAAAAAAAGCTTTTTTTTTGCCTCTTGATAACTTTTCTATCTCTAGAAATTTTTATTTTAGTGGGAACTTGTGGAAGGATTGTAAATATTTTAGCATCTGTTTTTCCCCCTACACTGAATTTGAATGTTTTGTGTGGATTATTGTCATGAGAGAGTAAGGATTTAATTAAAATATTTAATAAATATATTCTAAAACTATTTTAAAGTTGATTTATTCTTCTTGTCCGTTAAAGAGGTAAATGAAACATCTCAGAATAATAGATATTGTAAAATATATTGTTTAATTAAAGAATCCCTTGATACATAAAATGGTAATCACTGGTCCTACATCGTGGTTAAGGCTTCAGCTCAGGACTCAGATTGCCAGCATTTTTTTGTTTGTTTACTTTTTAACTTTGAAATAATTGTATTCACATACAAATGTAAGAAATAAAAACAGGAGAAATCCTGTGTACCCTTCACTCAATTTCCCCCGATAGTAACATCTTGCGGAAGTATAGTATACTGTCAAAAATTTGGAAATTGACACTGGGACAATCCACAGAGTTTTTTCAGATTTCACCCATTTTGATGCATTTGTGTGTGCATGTGTGTGTGTGTGTGTAGTTCCATCCAATTTTATCAAGTGAAGATATGTATAATTACCATCCCAATCAAGATTCTGTTCCACTATCACAAGGATCTTCCATATTGCTCTTATATCGCTACAGTCCTCTCTCTCCCTAAGCTCTGGCGACCATTAATCTGTTTCTCTATCTCTATAACTTTATTATTTCAAGAATGTTATGCAAATGGGATCATTTTTGAGATTGACTTTTCCCCCCTCAGCAGAATTCCCTTGAGATCTGCCCAGGTTTTAATCCTGGCTTCATGTCTTACTGGCTGTGTGATCTTGGGCAAGTTACTTAACTTCTCTGTCTCAATTTCTGTTCAAACCAACACCCCCCTGATTCCAAAGCCTCACTGAGTCCAGCCACACCATCTTACCTCTTACATGCAGTTGAGAGGAGATCTTTTGTTGGCTATAGCATGTGTTTCCCTATGGAATCTTGGAACGTGACTGAGACCATGGAGTTCTAAACCTTCTCTCAACATTTTCAAACCAGTACAGGGTAAGGGAAAACACTATTTGGAAATGCCAACTGGATGGTTTTAGGTATTTACATTTTTTCATAATCTTCCTCTTTCACTAAGTAATTTTATATATGTTTAAAGGAACATTGTTTTGAATGGAAGCCCATTTCTGCTGCTGCCAGTTTTTATTTTTGGTCAGTTTCTCCTTCATCAGTGAAGATGTGCATCCAGGTAGCATTTACCTGTTTTTAAAAAGTCACTTGATACAGCCTTAGATTGTGACACGGCTCTGGGTATGCTGCCAAGGGATCAGTCCCCCTACTGTGCCAGTTGGCTGATTATCTGTGGTTATATGTGTATAAACCATTTTTATAGGTTCACAGAGCTCTCTGCTCAAATGTCAGCTCTACAGAGAGGCCTCCCTGACCACCTCTAAAATAGCATCTGCCTCCTGTCTCTCTTCATTCCTTCCCCCTACTATATTTATCTTCAGAGCACTTGCCACCACTTGACACATGATAAATTTATTTGTTTACTGTCTGTCTCTCACCTTCAGAATGCGATCTTCAGGAGAGAAGGAACTTGTCTGTTCCTTGCTATATTTCTGTTGCCTAAAGTGGTCTCTGACACATGACATTTTTAGGATGAATGAATGAAATGCAGGAGAGAATGAGTGAGTTCTCCCACTGGTAATGGAGGGAGGGAGGGGACAGTCTATCCCTGGAGAAATGGAAGGACAGATGGTAACTTGAGCAGCAAGGACGAGGGGTATGTCAGGGACCTCCACTTGAGCCACAGGGCAGAGGTGAAGGGGCTCTCAGAATGAAAGCAGGGACAGCAATAACAAAGGTCATGAGAATAGCAACTCTGTGGCAGGGATGGATCCTGGCCCACAAACTTGGAAGTGCAAGGAAAGCAACTTTATTTTTCTATAACTGAACCCAATTCCTATTTTGAGTCTTGACGTTGACATGATGGAGGCACTTAGTAACAGCAGAGTCACTGCCCTGTCCCACCTCTGCCCTGTGATGGGGCAGTGCGTTGACGTCATCCGAAGATGGCTGAGACCATGCTGCTGCCTGTCTGCGTAGACTGGAGAGACGGAGACCCATCCGTGTTCGGAGCCTATCTCACCAGCACTTCCCCTTCACCGGCTATTTCTGACTCACCGCCTGGGCTCTGTTACAAGAAGGTCATTTCCCTACAGCTATGTTCTCCTTTTTAGCCATGCCCGTAATTTCTGTTCTCAATTCCATGGTAAGTTTTAGTTCTTTGTTCGCATCCCTGCATAAGACTTTTTCTCTTGTTCTCAAGTCTAAAGGTTTGGTAATAAAATGAGGTAATTTTGCCTGGAGACTCCTACAGTGCCCTTTCTCATCATGAATGTTATAGAACATTTCCTAATTAAAACATCTCATTTATTTCAGTAGGCATTCTTCCTAAATCAAGTACTTAGTTTCATTTAAATGATGGGTATTATATTACAGCTATATAGATTAATAAGGCATTAGTACTTGGGTTTCTTTTATTATAAATGAATTATTCATCTGAATAAAGTGTCTTAAAAAAACAATTTAAATGCAATCATAATACCAAAATTTCATGAGGGAAATTTTAGCACTATTATTAGACAGGTTTTACTTTAAGAAAACTGGGGGTATTAGTATCAAATGTTAGGAATTCAAAGAATCTAAGCCAGTAACCAGCAGTGTATGGCAGAATCCACTCTGGAGGCCTGGGTTCCACCCTCGAACACCCTGATTTTGAGGGCCAAGGTGAGGTCTGAACATGAGCGTATCCTTGATTGCAAGCCCAAAGTGTAATCCAGCTCCCTCATTTATTTTACTGACGAAGAAACGGAAGTTTGGAAAAATGGGTTGTCCAACCTCACACACACGAAAGAAGCAGTTTCCTCAAGTATATTCCAATAGGCGGGGACTCTAAGCTTTTCTGGGTGGTAATATTTAAAAATCATCACAAAACTCAACTTTTGTCATGACCTTATAATTCTGTAAACAAAAATGATGAAGAAATTCTTAGTTCCTACTGGAATCAACCCTCAAGTATTCAGGTTAGCTGTTCTCAGAGGTCATATTTACATTTTGCCAGAGTCAGTTGTCTAAAAAGAAAATGTCTTGCAGTCCTACCCAAGGCGGGGCTGAGTTTACAACAGGGGTGGGTGGTGGGCAGTGGACACAACCATGGTTAGAAGTTGGTTGAGAGACTTAGCAACTCTGTCATAGATGGGTCCATCCTAACATGACCTGACATTTGGGATGGCCCTTGACATATCCTCACTGGCTGCATTCCTTCAGGACATGGATAGAGAAGGCCTGATGACCTAGGACTCATCCACATCATGGATGTCACTCTCCAGAGAGTGTAAAACAAAAAAGTTGCTTTGACCCTGTAGCCCCTTTCCAAGAACTTACTTTATTATACTCCTTTACCATCAATTTTCTCAAAAGAACAGTGCAAACTTGCCATCTTAGCCTCCTCAATACCTGTTAGTCTAGTTGGTCCACATCCCACTATCTGTTTCTGCAAAATAACACTGTTCTTTCATTCATCCAATTAATATTTATAAAGTGCTGAATTTGTGCCTAGGCTCAGGGTGAGCATAAAAGACATAGTTCTTACCTTATAATAATTTAAGACTCCTGACACCACCACTTCCCAAAACACAATTAATGGGTGAAAGCCCAAGCCCATATTATCAATAAATCTTAACCATAAGGCCCTGCAAAGTGGTTTTGATTAAACTCTCACCTTTTGGGCCTAGTGCCTCTCTCAAATCTCCTACCCTCTACCTGGGGAATAACTGGCTATTTCTCAGTTCTTGCTCCTTTTTCTGGCTGGAAGCTTAAGAAGACCACCAGACCACCAGGCAAGACAGGATGTGGCTTCTCAGTAACTTACTTCAGTTCCTTTTCTGAAGAGAATCTTAATATTTTGCATTTGTGTTTGATGCCTCCAGTTTCACTATGATGTGACCGTAGGTGGATTTATTTCTATCCTGCTCATAATCCACTGTGCTTTTTCCATTTGAGCACTCATCCTCCTTCAATTCTGGTAAATTCTCTGCCATTATCTCTGAAATAGGTTGCATCTCCCTAATTCTCGCCTCCTTTGGATCTCCTAGTAGATTTCTATGAGGTTCTGCCATTCTCCACATTGTACTGATTTTACATTAATAATTTCTGTCCTTTCCTCTCTGTACTTTGGTGTGATTTCCTCTGAACCATCTTCCAAACCAATAGTTCTCTCTCTACTCATCTAGTCTGTTTAACTTGTCTGTTGAGTATTTAAAATTTTAATGACTATATATTCCATTTCCAATTTTTTTTGCTTCCTTTTTTTCCTGCCTTATGGGCTTTATTCATTCTTTTATATTTTTGGATATTTTAAATCTCTGATTGTTTTATTATCATTAGCTCTTGGAGTGTAAATCCCACCACTGGTTGTGTCTGCTCAGTCTCTTCCTTATGATTTTCTATGGACACATGTAGTAACCTAACACTTGTGTGGTAACATAATCCAAATACTGCAAGGTAATATTCACTGTCTTCCTACAATGAGTGGTCAGTTTATTTATTTTTTTTTAAAGATTTTATTTATTTATTTGACAGAGAGAGAGAGCAAGAGCAGGAACACAAGCAGGGGGAGTGGGAGAGGGAGAAGCAGGCTCCCCTCGGAGCAGGAAGCCCAATGTGGGGCTCGATCCCAGGACCCTGGGATCATGACCTGAGCCAAAGGAAGACGCCTAACCAACTGAGCCACCCAGGTGCCCTTGAGTGGTCAGTTTAGAGTGTATTGTTCTCACTGATGTCCAGACCTCACATTTTGTATGAAATAGTTTATGTCACTTTAAAGCCCTGATCTGAGGAGAATGTTCTGAGGAGTAGGTTGCTTTTTCTATAATTAAGATTGGGATGGGGAAAATGAAGGAGAAAGTATCTTTCCAAATCACTTGATCTACAGGTTTAATAGAAGTAATGAGATAAAAAGCCTCTTGCTAAGTTGTTATAGCTATGTCACTATCAAGGTTAGATTTTAAGGATTTGAAAGAAGTCTAACAGTCTTTGTCAAAGGACCTCACACTAAGCCATATGTTTTCTTAACTAAATATCTTCAAGTCTTCCAGCTCTTTACCCTCTGGTGCCATTTCTAGACTACTAAACGTCCTTGCTTCCCTCCTTCATGTGTGCTTGGGAATGCCATTACCATCCCTCAGCATGCAAGGATGGAACATAATATGTTTCACCAGCTGAGAGAATATGGAGCTCTTGCTCTTGTCCCTAACCTGTCTTCTACTCATGCAGCTCAAGGCCATCAAGACTTTTTAGGTAACACATTACATCACTGAGTTATAATGATCAGTTATTTAAAACATTAAGTGTCTCACACACAAACCTGCTGCCTGGACTCTGAAGGCAGCTTGTGCGTGTGACTTCTGTGGTATGATCACTGCAACACCAAAGGACATTGATAGAGATGGTTTCATGCCCTGCTGCACTCCAAATATCCTACAATGGCCCTTTCCCGGGTCTAGAGTCAAGGAGGCCATCACAGAAGGAAATAATACGAGCTTAGGTCCCTGCCCGGAAGGACCACAGAGTTTCTGAGGAAAGAGCACTGGCATATATGAAACAAAGGGAGTACACAGCCAAAGGCCAAATCATGTGGACCAGACAAATGCTGCAGAAGGGAAGGGAAAGAATAAGAGTTGGTAAAGCTTCATGGGCAGACTCAGATCTACTCTGGCCTTGAGGGTTGAGTTGGGTCTGTGCATAAAACACTGCAGGTGTATGTGAGGATAAATGCACTCTGGAACATGCTGACTGCTCATGCTGTCCTTTTGGTATAAGTAGGTAGATACGCATTGGTAGGGGGAGGTAGTAAAAGGCAGGGCGTTGGGTGGGTAAGGAAGCTGGAGAGGAAAACACTGATAACTGACTGTGCTTAGGAGGGGAGGTGTTGGCAGGCAGATGACAAGCAGAAAAATGTAATAATATAAATAGCCACTGCTCACTGAGTCCTTCTTATATGTAGGACTTTGTGATAACTATGTTGTATGAATTTTCTCATTTAATCCTCACATACCCTATGAGGTAGAGGGTGCTAGTATCCCCATTTTCCAGATGAAGTTTCTGAAGCTAAAGGAAGTTAATTAAGTTGCCCTAGGTTATACAGGTAGAAAGTGGTATAGATTTGAACCCTAGCAGTCTTGCCCCAGAGTTTGTGTTTCTAATCACCAGGAAATACTATGCCTCAGAGGATTATAGTGATTTGCCTTAATGCTACTAAAAATTAGAGCATGCATTATCTTGATCATTGTTTTCCATTGATTGTAATATGAAGTAAGACACTGCTCACTCAACAAATACTTATGATGCTGCCAATCCCTAGCCTTATATTGTATGCTGAGGATATCAAGATGAGTCAGATTGATCACTGCCCTCAAGAAGGTGACAATCCCCATAAGGAGGTCACAAGAAGGAGAGTCATGCAAACACATAATTATAATGCAATATGGCAAATGATAATTCAGTGGATGTTTCTAGGTGCTAGGGAATCTCAGAAGATGGAGTGGCTAATTCTATGAGAGGGAGTTTGGGAAGACTTAAGAAGAGGATATTTAAAATAATTTTTAAAGGATGAACAGTTAATCATATGCATATGGGTGTGTGAATAGTTTTAAAGCAAAGGAGGTAGTGTTCAAGGGCATAGAGGCATGGGAGTGCATGGCAGCTTAGGGAATGAGCACAGTTAGAGGAGATAGAAGTACAAAGCTAAGGGTAATCTTCAAATATGTTCTTCAGACCATATTCCTAGGTGACATGAGTTCACCAGTCAAATATGTTTGGAAACTACTGCGTCCTATAATTTCTTTTGGATATACATAATGCATACAAGCATATTAAAGTCTTTATGAAGTACTGCAATAAACAAACCTGTCAAACTCTTTTGCAAAACTCTCCCATTTTAATCATCCACTGAGTCTTTTTTTGGCCCCAAAATAGCATTTCTACTTTTCAAGAATTTTGATTTTACATAGTTTTCTTTTTTCTTTTGAGATTCTTTATCTGTTCACTCGCTAAGATCATATTTTTCTCTAATTCTTGGAACAGAAGTTTTACATTTTCTTTAAAGTCTTTTTTGCTAGTTCTAAAACATGGTCCATCTTAGATTTGGTTTCAACTGATTGCCTTAAAAATTTTTTATTGTGGGGTGCCTGGGTGACTCAGGTGGTTAAGCGAATGCCTTCAGCTCAGGTCATGATCCCGGAGTCCCAGGATTGAGGCCCACATCAGGCTCCCTGCTTGGTGGGCAGTCTGCTTCTCCCTCTGACCCTCTCCCCTCTCATGCTCGCTCTCACTCTCTCTCAAATAAATAAATAAAATCTTTAAAAAAAAATGTTTATTGTGGATCACATTATCTTGTTTCTTTGAATGTCTAGCAATTTTTGATTATTTACTAGACATTTTGAGAGCACATTTTAGAGACTCTGGTTTCTGTTCTCTTTCTCTGAAGGGTACTAATTCTTATTTTAACAGGTTGATTAATTAATGGATTATTACTAGGAACTTATAAAGTCTTAGGTTTATACCTGGTTAATGCCAATAAGTGGAAAGTTAAGATGTTTCCCAACCCATTCTAACTTGGCAGAACTCAGCCTCCAATCTCTTCTTATCCCATGTGAACATTTTTGGGACTTGGCTTTAAAATTGATTAGGGTGAGTTTGAAGTAGATGTTACTACTAGGTTTGGAGTACATTCTTACTCCTAAGTTCAGGATTTCCAGTGTCTCAGCTGGATGACGGGATGTTAATGAGGTATAAACAAGATCTCTACTCTGGCAGGGCTATCCTCCAATGTCCTCAAGTACTGTTCAGCCTCTAGTATTCTATTCTCAACATTATAGCACTTGCTGTCTTCTAAGCTTCAAGAGGTCTTTCCCTGCACATTGACAGCTCATCCTTCATCATTGGATTCATGGGGGTTCCCCATATGGGCTTCTAAGGTCCCCTCTCTTTATAGTTCCCTCCTCTGCTATGTCCCACACCACAGATTCCAGTTATTTCAGCTGACCTGAACTATTATTTCTACCTCCTCAGCTCAGATAGACCAGTGTTCTGCTTAGACTCCAATGCTCTGCTGTGGTCAGTTAGAAATCTCCTCCCCAAAAAACCCAAAAAACAAACAAAAAACCCCCAAAGCTTTCCCCAAGATTTATTTGGGCAATAAAGACATTCACCTTATAAGTTTCCTTTCTCTCAGGAATTACAGTCTTGTGCTGCTTTTTGTACATTTCCTAAAACAATTGTCTATATATTTTGCCCAGTTTCATAGTTGTTTATGGGGGACGAGGTTTACTCTGGTACCATTTACCCTACCATAGTCAGAAATGGAAGTCCAATATAATATTATTAAATAGCACATAAGACTGGCAAACTGCAAAATTTACTTTGAGAAATACTGAGATAAGTTTATTCCTATTGTTAGTCCCATTTTTATTAATAAGGACTCATGTATTCTAGCAGCTTGCTTTATAACTCCATTTGGATGTCCAATAGGCCTCTTAATTTTAAATGTCTAAAGCAAGTCTTAATTTTCAAAGACTTTCTTCCATACCTGCTCTTACCCCAGTATTCCCCATTTCAGTAAATGGTAACTTCACACATTCAGTTTCTCAGGTCAAAATCCTTAGTGCTGGTGTTATTCTAGACTGTGTTCTTTTTCTCATATTCTACATTCACTACATCAGCAGATCCTGTTGTTCTATATTCAAAATACATGCAGAATCTGATCACTTTTCACCACCTCTACATACTATCTTACATCAAATGACCATCATCTTTCCCCTGCACTATTGCAATAGCTCAAAAACTGGTGTCTGTGCTTCTTTCTTGGCCCCATCAGGCTATTTTTTATTTGGTAACCAAAGTGACTCTCTTAAGATGTAAGACAGCTCATGTCATTCCCCTACTCAAACCCTTCCACTGGCTTTTCAACACACTTAGAATGAAATTCAAAATCCCTCCCATGGCCTAGAAAACCTGCATTGTTTTGAGCTCTGAATATCTCTTCTTCCTCTTCTCCCCCTCCATCATGGCTCTTCAGCTATACTAACCTTCTTGATGATGTCTCTTGAATATGCCAGGCATGCTACTGTCAAAGAGCCTTTGTATCTGCTGATTCCTCTTCCTAGAATGCTCTTCCTCCCAACACCCACAGGGCTCACTCCCTCACTCCTTATATTATATACTAAGACAAGGCTTCCCTGACTGTCCTATATAAGATTCTACGCTTGTTATTCTCTAGTGCCTTACAGTGCTTCATTTTCTTCATAGCATTTATCACTGCCTGACATATGTTATATCTCTTCATTTACTTTTCTTTCCCACTTAAAGTAAGCTCCACAAGAACAGGGACCTTTGTCTGTTTTGTTCATTGCTATATCCCAGGCACCTAAAACAGTGGGTGGCACTTAGTAAACTCTCAATAAATGAAGTTGAATGAATATTATAAATTACAATAAATGTATTTTAATGTAATTTTTGTGAGGCAGTTCATAGTGATAAGGAAAGATTTAAAAAGGCACCCTAAATTTCAAATACATTGGAAAAATCTGAATATTTTGTTGACTCATAAACAAAGGCCATCAATGCAAAAGTATTTGTAGGTTGCTATATATCTCATAGTGGGGAAATTATCCTGTTATCTAAGTGAAGTTTCCTGGGTTCAATCATCTCCTAACAGGTTAATTTTAATAAAAGTCCAAAGAGAAGAACATATAAAAATAAGAAAAAAATGCAGCACCCTGGGACAATGCTATTACACCATCTGTGTCTTCCAGAAGAAACTATTTCCCCCCCTTCTTAAACAGAAACAATGGCATTCAGAGCCCTAAAAAGCCTTCATTACATGGAAGGTTTGTTACGCATAGGTTTGCTCTGGAGTATGAGAAAATATGTCTGTAGAGGAAAAAAGCCTTTTGTATTTGCATTCACATAAAATGAGCAAATAACTATGAACCCTTACCGGAAGAGATTACTGATGAAAATCTGCCAAGATATGTTGATCCCCCTATATACTGGGGCTCTTGTAAGGCCAAAGGGCATCTCCTGAAACAGAAGTAGGGCCAAAGAAGCAAATGCAATTTTTTTACACCTTCTTTGGAATGAATTCTCACCTGGGATTGTTCCATTTGCTCACTATTCCAGAAGAACAAACCATGATAGTGGTGGACATATTATTCCAAGCCATCATGATCAGCTGCTCAAAGAATATTGGTTCCAATTCCCACAACTTCTTAAAGATCAAGAAAGTCCTTAGGTACTTTGATTTTTTTAAGTTCCTGTTATGTTAAAAAAGGATGAAATTCCGCAACAGGGCCACCAAAAATTGTGGTATATTTTACATGCTTCCATTTAACAAATCAATGCTTTTAAAGCAAGAACATACAATGTGGTGTCATTATGTTGTTTGGAATATCTCTGTGACTGTTTAGAGACCCTTATTTGGAGATAATATCAAAGGTCTAAACCTGACCTCCTGACCACCCCCTGGATGTTGCTAAGGTCTTCCACTGCTCAGCCAATGGTTCTGAGTGTTACAAGCTAAGTCTCTTTAATTCTTACTTGCTTCATTGAAATTTGATGGATAAATAGATGCCTCAATGTGATGAGGCTGTTCTAGGTGGGTAGGAAAAATTAATCATTTGACAAATTAATCAGTCAGGAAAATGGCTGAAATATTCCAACCAATTTATTAAAAAATCTATTCCTAAAATCTCACTACCTATTGTTTATTTTAATAGTAGACAAAAGATTAAAAGTAGGACTTACAAAAATGACATTTCAAAGGGTGTTCAGAATTTGTAAGGTAAACCTCAGTGAGACCATAGTTGTGTACATGAGAGGCTTGTGGAAAATGTGAAGGCATGGAGCATGAAAGTGATCAAACTGGGGGGAATCAGGTGGTGTGGCATTGACTAAGGATGTTATTTAATTCATCCACCTATCCAACAAATGTTAATTACTCCTATGTCCATTTATTCATCCACTCACCAATCCAATTCAATATTTACAGAGTGCCTACTTATGTGCCTACACTATGCCAAGTGTGGCTGGTACAGAGAAGAATAGGATAGTCGTTCAAATAACTCATTCTGGGGCGGCTGGCTGGCTCAGTCTATAGTACATGTGACTCTTGATCTCCGGGTCATGAGTTCAAGCCCCACATTGGGCATGGAGCCTACTTAAAATTAAAAAAAGAAAAAAGAAAAGAAAGAAAGAAAAGAAAAAGAACACATTCTGGTTTGGGGTGGAAACAGAACCTACAATGACAACCCAGGTTGTGAGTGCCCTCACAGCCATGAGCAGATTGCTCTAGTGCAGAGAGGACAGACAGCTAACTTAACCTGGGAAGATGAACAAGTGCTATGACCCAATTCCTAATTTGCTTTCATTTTATCTTTCAAGAAGAATGCTCTTGGAACTATAAATAATAGAATATTGGTAAGAAGAAACTGAAGACCAAGATTTGAGAGGAAAATGAGGGAGGGGCTCATATTTACCTATTCTAAATGAATTTGGATTTTTTTTGTATTTTACAGAGTCTCCAAGGGAAAGAGGTTCTATTTATCCTGTGTATTTCCAGGGGGCAAAACTAGGATCAATAGAAAAAAGAAAGAGGAAGGGAGATTATAGCTCAGTATATAAAGTAAAAGTATTGTATTGTAAAAGTTGTGTATATACCCTGTAGAAAAATTGGAATACACAAGTAAAGTATTAACATGAAGATAATTAAAATTATACTTAATCTCCCAACTCAGTCATAATCATTGTTGACAAAGTGGTATATTTCCATCCATCTTTGAGATGCACCACATGGTCAAGACTATGTAATATATGTAAATTCTATCTATCTTTTTTAACTTAACATTAAGCATTTCCCATGTCATTACAGATTTTCACAAAAAGTAATTTGAGTTCTGGTTCCAACCAAAATAAAATAGCTATATTCTTCCCAGGATTTTCCCCTTACAAATAAATAAAACCCTGGATATAAAACAACAAGCAAGCAAAGGAAGACTCTGAAAAGTGGAAAGAAGGCAGACTGTTTAAGGATGTAACGACTTGAGGAACAACATGGTGATCGGTTTCCTGGGTTTCCTTTCTGCTTCCCATGTATCTTGAATGGACTGTTGGAAAAACATGCAATCTGGAACCACCAATAAGCACAGCAAAAGGGAAAAAAAGGTCCAAGAAAATCCTATTCCCCCTTAATGAAGGACAAAAAAAAAAAAAAAAGAGAGAGAGAGAGATGCGTAAAAGAACAGAAAACCTTTTTGATAATATCTGCCCTACTCCAGCCAAACATCAATGGACAAATATCCCCACCTAAGGTTTCTGCCATGCTAATGCAGAGCTAACCTTCCATTTTCTCTTACAGCCCCAAGGAAGCAGGAATGGAGTTCTGATTTATCCACCCAGTGGTGTTGGCAGGGTCAAAGAGGGAGCTAATCTTCTACCTGCCACCCAGCAGAAGCAGCCAGTGCTCTGAGTTTCCTGCTTTGGTACTGAGTAAGGTCCAGTGGATAATGGAGCATCTATCCCCACCTGACAGCAATGAAACTGAAGGAGGCAGTTTGTGGTAGGGCTAGTCAGTCCTTCACATCCCCACCTAGGGATGGATGTGTCACCTAGGCCTAGCAGGGATATGAGCTTACACCCAACTTGGAGACAATAGGACAGCGTGAGTCAGTGCTAACAAGGTTGCTGAGTTTCCACCCCACTCATCTGCAGTCACAGGCTCAACCTTTGTCAGGATGGTGTCAGTGGGGATCCAGAAGGGAGCTGAATGCCCAAAACACCACGACTTGTATACCACATCTGTATGCCAAAATGGGTGATGGTCTGCTAAAAAAATATTAAACAGAATTCAGTCTCATGATATAATAATCAAAATGTTCAGAATACAGCTAAAAATCATTCATCATACCAACAAACAAGAAAATCACAATTTGAGTGAGACAACCAACAGATGTCAACACTGAGATGGCTCAGATGTTGGAAGTATCTGATGAGGAATTTAAAGCATCATTCAACAAGCAACGCAAACAATTCAACAAGAAATTACAAACATGTTTGAAACACATAAAAAAATAGAAAGTATTAGAAAACAAGTCAAAAACATTTTTAAAAGAACCAAAGGGAAATCAAATTATAAAACTAAAAATACAATACTCCCCTCCCACACACAAAAAAACTCAGAGTGGACTCAAATGACAGAAAAAAATGTGACAGAGGAATGAATCAATGATATTGAGAATAGAACAATAGAAACTACAATCTGAACAGTGAAATAAAATACATGGAAAAGAAAAAGAACAGAATTTCAGGGACCTGTGGAACTATGATGAAAAAGATGGAACATTTATATTATTAGAGTCCTAGAAGGAGAGGTGAAAGAAAGTGGAGATGAAAAATATTTGAAACAATAATGACTGACAATTTCCCAATTTTGGCAAAACATATAAAACAACACATACAAAAATCTGAGTGAACCTCAAACAGGATAAACCCAAAGGAATTCACACCAAGACACATCATAGTTAAACCTAAGGACAGATTTTAAAAAATCTTGAAGCAACCAGAATGAAATGACATTTTACCTATATGGGGAAAACAATTTGATTGACAGCAGATTTCTTATGAAGAACCAAAGAGGCCAAAAGGAAGTGGCACAATATTTTTTTAAGTGTTGAGAATAAGAACTGTTAACCATGAATTCTATATCTGGAAAAACTCTCCTTTAAGATTGAGGGGGAAAGGGGCGCCTGGGTGGCTCATTCGTTAAGCATCTGCCTTTGGCTCAGGTCATGATTCCAGGGTCCTGGGATGAGCCCTGCATCAGGCTCCCTGCTCCATGGGAAGCCTGCTTCTCCCTCTCCGACTGCCCCTGCTTGTATTCCCTCTCTCGCTGTGTCTCTCTCTGTGAAATAAATAAATAAAATCTTAAAAAAAAAAAAAGATTGAGGGTGAAATAAAGACATTTTCAAACAAAGGAAAACTAAGAAAACTTTTTTGCTGGCAGATCTAACCTTAAAGAAAGGCCAAAGGAAATTTTCTAAGGAAAAGATCACAGAATAAGGCTTGGAACTACAGAAGGGAAAGAATGATAAAATGGGTTTAAAAAAAAAGGAGGGGTGTGTGTGTAAATATAATAGACTATTTCTTTCCTCACATGTTTCTTAAATAATATACAACAGTTGAAGAAAAATCATAACAGTATCTGATTTAATCCATGTATGTAGAGGAAATATCAAAGAATTATATTTTTAAAGTGGATAAATGAAGAAAGATTTCTGCCCTTTGCTTAAAGTGGTAAAACAAAGAAGACATACAAATGATCAGCAGGTATATAAAAAGATGCTCAACATTACAATCATCAGGGAAATGGAAATCAAACCATAATGAGATGTCACTTCACATCTGTTAGGATGGTTATAGGTGTTGGCAAGGATGTGGAGAAATTGGAACCCTGGTACACTGTTGGTGGGTACAAAATGATGCAGTTGCTATAGAAAACAATATGGAGGTTCCTCAAAAAATAAAAAAATAGAACTAACATATGATCCAACAATTCTACTTCTGGGTATTTATCCAAAAGAATTGAAATCAGGATTGGAAGAGATATTAGCACTCTCATGTTCATTACAGCACTATTCACAATAGTCAAGATGTTAAAACAGGCTAAATGTTCACTGATGTTTGAATGGATAAAGAAAATGTGGTATATACATACAATGGAATATTATTCAGCCTTTAAAAAGAAGAAAATCCTGCAATATGCAACAATATAGATAAACCTTGAGGACATTATGCTAAGTGAAATAAGCCAGTCACAGAAGGACAAATACTACATGATTCCACTTATATGAGGTATCTAAAATAGTCAAACTCATAGAAACAAAGAATAGAATAGTGGTTTCCAGGGGCTGGTGAGAGAGGAGAGGAGGAATTGCTAACCAATGGCTCCAAAATTTCAGTTATGCAAGATGAATAAGTCCTAGAGGTTTGATATACAGCATGCTTATAGATAACAATACAGCATTATACATGTAAAAATCTGTTAGAGGGTAGTTCTCATGTTAAGTATTCTTACCACAATAAAAAGGTACTTAATTAAAAATTAAATGTCACTAACAGGAGACTGTGTAAATCCACAAATATACTTGGGGATGTTAACACCTCATTCTTAGCAATTGATAGAACTATTAGACAGAAAATCAGCAAAGATAAAGATCTGAACAACAATCAACAAGATCTAATTGATGTTTATAGAACACCAAGAACAGCAAAGTACACATCCTTTTCAAGTGCCCACAGAACATTCACAAAGACCATACATATCCTGGGTCATAAAACAAACGTCAACACATTTAAAAGACTTGAAATCATACAAAGTGAGTTCCTTGAATATAAGGGAATCAAGGGTGGAATCAATAACAGAAAGTCAATAGGAAAATCTCTAAACACTTGGATATACCTCAATATCATAAAAGCCATCTATGAAAAACCCACAGTGAATATCATTTTCAATGGGGAAAAACTCAGAGCTTTCCCCCTAAGGTCAGGAATACGGCAGGGATGTCCACTATCACCACTGCTATTCAACATAGTACTAGAAGTCCTAGCCACAGCAATCAGACAACAAAAAGAAATAAAAGGCATCCGAATCAGCAAAGAAGTCAAACTTTCACTCTTTGCAGATGATATGATACTTTATGTGGAAAACCCAAAAGACTCCACCCCAAAACTGCTAGAACTCATGCAGGAATTCAGTAAAGTGGCAGGATATAAAATCAATGCACAGAAATCAGTGGCATTCCTATACACCAACAACAAGACACGTGAAGAGAAATTAGGGAGTCGATCCCATTTACAACTGCACCCAAAACCATAAGATACCTAGGAATAAATCTAACCAAAGAGGCCAAGAATATGTACTCAGAAACCTATAATATACTCATGAAAGAAATTGAGGAAGACACAAAGAAATGGGAAAACGTTCCATGTTCATGAATTGGAAGAACAAATATTGTGAAGATGTCAATGTTACCTAGAGCAATCTACACATTCAGTGCAATCCCTATCAAAATACCATCCACTTTTTTTAAAGAAATGGAACAAATAATCCTAAAATTTGTATGGAACCAGAAAAGCCCCCGAATAGCCAGAGGAATGTTGAAAAAGAAAAACAAAGCTGGTGGCATCACAATTCTGGACTTCAAGCTCTATTACAAAGCTGTCATCATCAAGACAGTATGGTTCTGGCACAAAAACAGACACATGGATCAATGGAATAAAATAGAGAGCCCAGAAATGGACCCTCAACTCTATGGTCAACTAATCTTCGACAAAGCAGGAAAGAATGTCCAATGGAAAAAAGACAGTCTCTTCAACAAATGGTGTTGGGAAAATTAGACAGCCACATGCAGAAGAATGAAACTGGACCATTTCCTTACACCACACACAAAAATAGACTAAAAATGGTTCAAAGACCTAAATGTGAGACAGGAGTCCATCAAAATCCTAGAGGAGAACAGAGGCAGCAACCTCTTCGACCTCAGCCGCAGCAACTTCTTCCTAGAAACATCGCCAAAGGCAAGGGAAGCAAGGGCAAAAATGAAATATTGGGACTTCATCAAGATAAAAAGCTTTTGCACAGCAAAAGAAACAGTCAACGGAACCAAAAGACAACCGACAGAATGGGAGAAGATATTTGCAAATGACATATCAGATAAAGGGCTAATATCCAAAATCTATAAAGACTTCTTAAACTCAACACCCAAAGAACAAAAGGAATGAAATCTTGCCATTTGCAATGATGTGGCTAGAACCAGAGAGTATATGCTGAGTGAAATAAGTCAATCAGAGAAAGACATGTATCATATGATCTCACTGATATGAGGAATTCTTAATCTCAGGAAACAAGGGTTGCTGGAGTGGTGGGGGGTGGGAGGGATGCTGGAGTGGTGGGGGGTGGGAGGGATGGGGTGGGTGGGTGATGGACATTGGGGAGGGTATGTGCTTTGGTGAGTGCTGTGAATTGTGTAGGACTGTTGAATCACAGACCTGTACCTCTGAAACAAATAATACATTATATGTTAAAAAAAATATAAAGAAGATAGCAGGATGGGAAAAATGAAGGGGGGGAATCAGAGGGGGAGACAAACCATGAGAGACTATGGACTCTGAGAAACAAACTGAGGGTTCTAGAGGAGAGGGCGGTGGAGGGATGGGTTAGCCTGGTGATGGGTATTAAAGATGCCACGTATGGAATGGAGCATTGGGTGTTATACGCAAACAATGAATCATGGAACACTACATCAAAAACTAATGATATAATGTATGGTGATTAACATAACATAATAAAATAAAAAAAAAGACTAGCTTTTTAAATACAAAAAATAAAAAGGAAAAAAGAAAAAAGAAAACATGATATATATCTATATATCAGTATATATATCTATATATAAAATCAGTATGTATCTATATATCTGTATCTATCTATGTAATGTAATACTACTGAACCATGAAACATTCATTTGCAACAACATGGATGGCCTTGAGGGCATCATGCTGACTAAAATGTCAGACAAAGAAAGACAAATACTGTATTGTGTCACTTACGTATGGAATCTGAAAAAAAGCCCCAACAACCGAAACCAAATACACAGAAAAAAAGATCATATTTGTGGTTACCAAAGGCAGGGTGGGTAGGAGTTGGGGGATTGGATAAAGCGGTCAAAAGGTATAAACTTCCATTTATAAGATAAATACTCGGGATGTAATGTACAACATGATGACTACAGTTAACACTATTATATGGTATATTTGAAAGTTGCTAAGAGAGTGGATTTTAAAAGTTCTTATACCAAGGAAATTTTTTTCTTTTTTTTGTAATTATATGAGGAGACGGATGCTAGTGGCAATTATTTTGCAATATATGCCTGTCAAATCATTTTGTAGTATACCTCAAACTTATACAAAGCTCTAAGTCGATTCTATTTCAATAAAGCTGTGGGAAAATATGTAAAAGGACAACCCACTGAATGGGAGAAAATTCTTGCAAATCATTATATTATCAGGGTCTAGCATCCAGAAGATATAAAGAACTATTACAGTGCTCGCTTCGGCAGCACATATACTAAAAAAAGAACTATTACAATTTAACAAGAAAGGGCAAATAACTCAATTTTAAAATAGGCAAATGATTTGAAGAAACATTTTCTCAAAGAATATGTACAAATGGCCAAGAAGCACATAAAAAAGTGTTCCACATCATTGGTCATTGATGAAATGAAAATCAAAAGCACAATGAGATAGTTTTCATACCCACTAGAATATCTATAATTTAAAAAAGGCAAACAATAACAAATGTTGGCAAGGATGTGGAGAAATTGGAACTCTCATACATCGGTGGTGGGAATGTAAAATTATCCAACCGCTTTGGAGAACAATTTGACAGTTCCTTAAAGACTTAAATATAGAGTTACCATATGACCCAGCAATTCCACTTCTAGGTATATATTCAAAAGAATTGAAACCGAATGTGCACATGAATGCTCATAGTAGCATTATTTACAATAACCAAAAAGTGAGAACAATCCAAATTTCCATCAACCAACAAATGGATAAATAGAACGTGGCATATCCATACAATGGAATATTATTCCACTATAAAAGAGAATGAAGTACTGATTCATGCTACAATATGGATGAACTTAAAGACATTATACTGAGTGAAATAAACCAGATGCAGTGGACACACATTGTATAATTCTGTTTATATGAAATGTCCAGAATAGGCAAATCCATAGAAACAAAAGTGGATTAGTAGTTACCAAGGACTGGGGGAGGAGTGAATAAAAAGTGACTACTAATGTGGAGGGCGTTTCTTTTTTAGGTGATGAAAATGTTGTGGAATTAGATAGTGGTAATGATCGCACAGCTCTGTGAATATACTAAAAAATACTGAATTGCACATTTTATAAGTGTGAATTGTATGGTATGTGAATTATATCTCAGTAAAAATAAGTAAAATTGAAAACAAGAAAATAGGGAAAATCAATGAAACAAAAAGCTGATTCTTAAAAAAAAACCCAGTAAAATGGATAACCCCCAGCAAGACTGACAAGGATAAAAAGAGAGAATACATAAATCATGATGATTAGGAATAACACAGAATATCACTACAGATTCTTAAGTCATTAAAAGCATAATAATGGAATACTATAAATAACTTTATGCTCATAAATTTGACACCTTAGAAGAAATGGTCTATTTCCTTAAAAAGTATAAACTTCCAAAACTCAATCAAGAAGCAGTAATCTGAATTGAAGTTGAATTCAAAATAATAATTTTAAAATGCCCTCCAAAGTATCTCCAGACTCTGATGGTTTCACTGGAGAAGTCTATCAAACATTTAAAGAAGAATTAATACCAATTTTAGACAATGTCTTTCAGAAAATAGAAGCGGAGGGAACATTTTCAACTAATTTTATAAAATCAGTTTTACCATAATATCAAAACCAAAAAAAGGCAGTACCAGAATAGAAAACTGTAGACCATATCTCTCATGAACTTACTTATAAAAATCCTTCATAAAATATTAGGCAAATAAAATCCAGTAATATATTTAAAAATTATACAATACAATAAAATAGAATTTATTCCATTTGGTATGCAAGTCTCATTTAGACCTGAAATGTCAATAAATGAAATACACTAACAGGCTCAAATAGAAAAATCATATGATCATATCAACTGATGGAGAAAAAGCATTAAAAAACCCATAGTCATTCTTTCTTTAAAATTTTTTAATTTGAATTCAATTTAGTTAACATATAGTCCTTCCAGCAACCCTCAGCTTGTTCCCTATAGTTGAGTCTCTTATGGTTTGCCTCCCTCTGGGTTTTTATTTTATTTTTCCTTCTCTTCCCCTATGTTCATCTGTTTTGTTTCTTAAATTCCACATATGAGTGAAATCATATGGTATTTGTCTTTCTCTGACTTACTTCATTTAGCATAATACCCTCTAGTTCCATCCATGTCATTGCAAATGGCAAGATTTCATTCTTTTTGATGGCTGAGTAATATTCCATATATATGATGAATAATATTCCATATAGCTAATATTCCATTTTATATCTATCTATATCTATATCTATATATAATCTTCTTTATCCACATCTTCTTTATCCATTCATCTGTTGATGGACATCTAGGCTCTTTCCATAGTTTGGCTATTGTGGATATTGCTGCTATAAACATTGGGGTGCATGTACCCCTTTGAATCACTATGTTTGTATCCTTTGGATAAATACCTAGTAGTGCAATTGCTGGCTCATAGGGTAGTTCTATTTTTAACTTTTTAAGGAACTTCCATACTGTTTTCCAGAGTGGCTGCACCAGCTTGCATTCCCACCAATAGTGTAGGAGGGTTCCCCTTTCTCTGCATCCTTGCCAACACCTGTTGTTTCCTGACTTGTTAATTTTAGCCATTCTGACTGGTGTGAGGTGGTATCTCATTGAGGTTTTGATTTGGATTTCCCTGATGCCAAGCAATGTTGAGCATTTTTCATGTGTCTGTTAGCCATTTGTATGGCTTCTTTGGAAAAATGTCTGTTCATGTCTTCTGCCCATTTCTTGACTGGATATTTTAGTTTTTGGGTGTTGAGTTTGATAAGTTCTTAATAGATTTTGTTTTTTTTATGTTACATATTTTATTATGAATGACAATTACAATTTGTCAAGGCAGAGCAAAATGGAAAAGGTGTTTGTTTCATAAAATGATTTTTAGATATAATAAATTGGTCATCATTAAGAGACACTCTCAGAAAATACATAGTGAATTTAAAAGTAGTTTTCTCTCAACAGTAACAAAAGATCAATGAGGTTAGTTGCTGACATAAGAATTAAATGTCCAGTAAAAATTTTAAAATAATATTTAACAGGTTCTGAGCTTATAATTTTGTATGGCTATAAAATGACTTAGATTCTAGCACAAAAAAGAAAACCACCTTGATGGGAAAATTGTGAAAACAAAACAAAACAAAAACCCAATTATTTCAATTATGGAAATTTTGTTAGAAAATTATGAAGATTAAAAGGACTTTTTTATAAAAAATGAAAGATATTCATTGCCACCAAGCAATTGCCCGTGGTATTTAAGAACTTTGTAGCAGTATTAAATATCAACTGACTCAAAATTTGAAAAAATCACAAAATACTTTTCTTTAACTTTACGTGAGTCATACAGTATGAGAGGTACTGTCCAATTAATTTCTTGGATATTTTCTACTCAAAAGACTTCCAAATTTACAGATTCAGTTTATGGACTGCAAGAATCAAGGTATTGGAATAGATATTCTTGAATTTTTAACTATCAAAGAAGAATTTCAGCTACATATGAAAAACTTAATTTTCATCATGATAGTTGATGCTCCAGATATGTTACATAAAAATTTTGAATTTATGAGAATTTTATTTTTTTATTTTTTTATTTTTCCATGCAGAATATGCCCTCCTTAATTCCCATCACCAGGCTAACCCATCCTCCCATCCCCCCTCCCCTCTAGAACCCTCAGTTTGTTTTCCAGAGTCCATCATCTCTCATGGTTCCTCTCCCCCTCTGATTTCCCCCTCTTCATTCTTCCCCTCCTGCTATCTTCTTCTTCTTTTTTTTTAAACATATAATGTATTATTTGTTTCAGAGGTACAGATCTGTGATTCAATAGTCTTGCACAATTCACAGCGCTCACCATAGCACATACCCTCCCCAATGTCTATCACCCAGCCACCCCATCCCTCCCACCTCCCACCACTCCAGCAACCCTCAGTTTGTTTCCTGAGATTAAGAATTTCTCATATCAGTGAGGTCATATGATACATGTCTTTCTCTGATTGACTTATTTTGCTCAGCATAACACTCTCCAGTTCCATCCATGTCGTTGCAAATGGCAAGATTTCATTCCTTTTGATGGCTGCATAATATTCCATTGTATATATATACCACCTCTTCTTTATCCATTCATCTGTCGATGGACATCTTGGCTTTTTCCATAGTTTGGCTATTGTGGACATTGCTGCTATAAACATTGGGGTGCACGTACCCCTTCGGATCCCTGCATTTGTATCTTTGGGGCAAATACCCAGTAGTGCAATTGCTGGATCGTATGGTAGCTCTATTTTCAACTTTTTGAAGAACCTCCATACTGTTTTCCAGAGTGGCTGCACCAGCTTGCATTCCCAACAGTGTAGGAGGGTTCCCCTTTCTCTGCATCCTCACCAACATCTGTCATTTCCTGACTTGTTAATTTTAGCCATTCTGACTGGTGTGAGGTGGTATCTCATTGAGGTTTTGATTTGGATTTCCCTGATGCCGAGTGATGTTGAGCACTTTTTCATGTGTCTGTTAGCCATTTGTATGGCTTCTTTGGAAAAATGTCTGTTCATGTCTTCTGCCCATTTCTTGACTGGATATTTTGGTTTTTGGGTGTTGAGTTTGATAAGTTCTTAATAGATTTTGGATGCTAGCCCTTTATCTGATGTCATTTGTGAATATCTTCTCCCATTCCATAGGTTGCCTTTTAGTTTTGTTCATTGTTTCCTTTGCAGTGCAAGAGTTTTTATCCTGATGAAGTCCCAATGTTCATTTTTGCTTTTGTTTCCCTTGCCTCTGGAGACATGTCTAGCAAGAAGTTGCTGCAGCTGAGGTCAGTGAGGTTGCTGCCTGTGTTCTCCTCTAGGATTTTGATGTATTCCTTTCTCACATTTAGGTCTTTCCTCCATTTAGAGTTTATTTTTATGTATGGTGTAAGGAAGTGGTCCAGTTTCATTCTTCTCCATATAGCTGTCCAATTTTCCCAACACCATTTGTTGAAGAGACTGTTTTATTTTTTCCATTGGATGTTTCAAAAGCCATTTTTGCTAAAAACTCTCAGCAGACTAGGAAAAGACAGGAAATTCCTAAACTTGATAAGGAGCATCTACAGGAAACCTACCACTAACATCATACTTAATGATGAAAGCCTCAATGTTTCCTCTCTAACTGGGAAAAAGGCAAAGATGTCTGCTCTTACCACTTTTATTCAACAGAACACTGGAAGTTCTAGCCAGTGCAATAAGTAAAGAAAAAATAATTAAAATATGCACAGATTGTAAAAGAAGAAATAAAACTGCCCCTATTTACAGGTGATATGATTATCTACTTAGAAAATCCAAAGGGATCCATAAAATAATTTCTGGAACTAATAAGTAATTTTAGCAAGATCACAGGATGCAACATCAATACACACATAATTCAGTTGCAGTTCTGTATGCCAACAAAAACAGTTGGAATCCCAGACACATGAAAAAGTGTTCAATATCGCTCGGCATCAGGGAAATCCAAATCAAAACCTCAATGAGATACCACCTCACACCAGTCAGAATGGCTAAAATTAACAAGTCAGGAAATGACAGATGTTGGCAGGGATGCGGAGAAAGGGGAACCCTCCTACACTGTTGGTGGGAATGCAAGCTGGTGCAGCCACTCTGGAAAACAGTATGGAGGTTCCTCAAAAAGTTGAAAATAGAGCTACCATATGATCCAGCAATTGCACTACTGGGTATTTACCCCAAAGATACAAAAGTAGGGACCTGAAAGGCTACGTGCACACCGATGTTTATAGCAGCAATGTCCACAATAGCCAAACTGTGGAAAGAGCCAAGATGTCCATCAACAGATGAATGGATAAAGAAGATGTGGTATATATATACAATGGAATATTATGCAGCCATCAAAAGGAATAAGATCTTGCCATTTGCAACGACGTGGTTGGAACTGGAGGGTATTATGCTGAGCGAAATAAGTCAAACAGAGAAAGACATGTATCATATGACCTCACTGATATGAGGAATTCTTAATCTCAGGAAACAAACTGAGGGTTGCTGGAGTGGGGGGTGGGGTGGGAGGGATGGGGTGACTGGGTGATGGACACTGGGGAGGGTATGTGTTCTGGTAAGCGCTGTGAATTGTGCAGGACTGTTGAATCTCAGATCTGTACCTCTGAAACAAATAATGCAATATATGTTAAGAAAGAAAAAAAGAAGAAGAAGAATGTAGCAGGAGGGGAAGAATGAAGGGGGGGAAATCGGAGGGGAAGAAGAACCATGAGAGACAATGGACTCTGAAAAACAAACTGAGGGTTCTAGAGGGGAGGGGGGTGGGAGGATGGGTTAGCCTGGTGATGGGTATTGAGGAGGGCACGTTCTGCATGGAGCACGGGGTGTTATGCACAAACAATGAATCATGGAACACTATATCTAAAACTAATGATGTAATGTATGGGGATTAACATAACAATAAAAAAATTAAAAAAAAAAACAAAAAACAAAACAAAACAAAACAAAACAGTTGGAATCCAATTTTTAAAAAAAATTTGCCACATTTATAATCATTCCAAAGAAGATTAAATAATTAGGTATAAATCAAATAAGCATGTACAGAAATTGCATGCTGAAAATTACAAAATGCTGGTCAAAAAAAACAAGTAAGTGGAGAGATACACCTTATTCATAGATTGTCATCCTCAACAGTAAAGATGTCAATTCTCCCCAAATGATTTAGATATAACATAATTCCTATCAAAATCACAGCAAGGTTTTTTCTAAGACAAACTGATTAAATTTGTATGCAAATGTAAAGGAATTAGAATAGATAAATCAATTTTGAAAAAGAAGAGTAAAGTTGAAGAAATCACTCTACCTGATATTAGGGCTTACTATATACCTATATTTTTTTCCTTCAAGTTTTAATTTAAATTCCAGTTGGTTTAACATATTATAAAGCTATATTAATCAAGGCAATATGGTACTGATGGAAAGATACACACATAGATTAATGGAATAAAATAGATAATCTAGAAAGTGATCTACACCAACATGCCCAAATGATTTTTTGACAAAATTGCAAAAGAAATTTAGTGGAGAAATTCAGTATCTTTTCTACAAATGGTATTGGAGCAATTGGACATCCATGGGCCAAAAAATAAATCTTGATTTAAAACTTGTACCTTATAAAAACATTAATTCCAGGAGTGTCTGGGTGGCTCAGTCAGTTAAGAATCTGCCTTTGGGTCAGGTCATGATCCCAGGGTCCTGGGATCGAGCCCCATGTTGGGCTCCGTGCTCTCTCTCTCTCTCTGTCAAATAAATAAATAAAATCTTTTAAAAAATTAACTCCAAATGGATCACAGACTTAAAGCTACAAAATTCATAGAATAAAACACTAGAGAAAATCTTTAGGCCCTTGATCCTGATGAAGAGTTTTTAGGTTTAGCACCAAAAATATGATCCATAAAAGGAAAAATGGATACATTAGGCCTCATCACACTTAAACATTTTGCTCTTCAACAGGATAAGTATAAGAAGAGGATTAAAATCTGGGAGAAATATTTGCAAACCACATATCTAACAAAAGCTTTGCATCTAGAATATATTAAAAAAACCTCTCAAAACTCACCAGGAAAAACAAAACAAAATCAACCAAAGCAAACAAACAAACAAAAACCCAACTAGAATATGGACAAAAGAATGAAGAGACATTTCACCAAAAAAGACACACAGTGGCAACTAACCATGTCATTAGCCACTATGGAAATGGAAATTAAAACCATAATGGGACACCACCACCTACCTATCAGAATGGCTAAGATGAAAAACAGTGACAACATCAAATTCTGGTAAGGATTCCCAGATAAGTGGATATTAATACATTGCTGGTAGGAATCTAAAATGGTACAATCATTCTGGAAAACAATTTGGCAATTTTTTATAAAACGAAACACGCAACTACTATATACCCAGCAATTACACTTCTGAATATGTAGTCTAGTGAAATAAAACTTATATTTACACAAAAACCTGTGCATAGCAGCTTTATTTGTAATAACTCAACACTAGAATCAACCCAGATGTACTTCAACTGGTTAAACAAACTGTGGTACATCCATACTATGGAATACTACTACTCAGCTATTAGAAAGAATGAATTATTGATACATGTAACAACCTGAA
Source organism: Phoca vitulina (assembly GCF_004348235.1). Classification (NCBI taxonomy): domain Eukaryota; kingdom Metazoa; phylum Chordata; class Mammalia; order Carnivora; family Phocidae; genus Phoca; species Phoca vitulina. Next base: position 1,393,834 of record NW_022589801.1, read on the forward strand.
TGGTCCTCAAGGGCAACATGCTAACTGAAAAAAGCCAACCTCAAAAGGCTACACATTATATCATTCCATTAATACAATTATTCTTGAAGTGACAAAATAATAGTGATAGAGAACAGATTTGTGGTTGCCAGGGGTTAAGAAAGAAATAAGGAGATGAGGGTGCTTGTTATCATAAAAGGGTAGCATGAGGGAGATCTTTGTGGCGATGGAGCAATTCTGTATCTTGATTGTGTTGGAGTTACATGAATCTACATGTCTCCCCCAGTGGTAATGTCTTGCATAACTAGTATTATTGAAGCCAGAAGCCAGGAAATTGACATTGGTATAATCTGCAGAGTTTATTCAGATTTCACCATTTCTATATTCATTCGTGTGTGTGTGTGTGTGTGTGTGTGTGTGTGTGTGTAGCTCTACTGGGTGAGGTTAAAAAATAGATTAAAATTTTTCAATAGGTGTATTCCACAAGCTTCAAATTTTGGGCATTTAAGCTGTTTCAGTCACCACTAGTAAAAACATTTATAAGGATACATCTTTGTGTACAAATCTTGTTCATGTTTTGACCTTTTCTTAATTTGGAACTTCCAGTTAGTGGAATTTCATAGTCTTAGAGTAAGGAAGAACATTTTAACATTTGAGCTGTTCAGACTGGGATGGGCTATCCTGGGAGCTAGTTGGAGCATTATCATTGGTGAATGTCAAGTACTGGCAGTGTGCTCACCTGTTAGGAATGCTGTAGAGGAGATGCCCATGTTAGCTGGACCAGGTAGCCTCTGAGGTTCATGTATAACTCAGCATCCAGTATGGACCATGTCACAGGCAGCCCTATGCAATGATGATAAAACTGAATTCATCACTCTTCTCAAACCTGCTCTTCCTCCTAGATTCTCTGCCTCAGCAGATGACATTACAATTGCAATGCTCATAGGGACTCACCATAGATTCATTTATCCTGTTCCTGCCCCTAGCAGTCACCAGGTACTTGGAACTGTAGCCCCCAAAACATTTCTTACCTCTGGTGCTCCTCTCCTTCCTGGCTGCCATGCTACATCTGGCCTGTCTTTTAGCCTGTGGGTCTCTGCCTTCCCCCTACTGCTCTATAGATTTCCACTGATAGACCCTTCACACTATAGTCAGAATAAGCTAAGGAAAGGCATGAAAGATGCTAGCCCATTTTTAACACTTACTTGCTATCACAGCTTCTTTTTTAACCTTCTAGAAAAGACTTTCTCCCAGGTCAAGGAAGGGGGTAGCGGGAGGTACGGGAGAGAAGAAAATCCGGTATTGCCTCACATGGCTGGTATCCCAAAGTTGACTGTCAGCTCCTCGAGGGCAGGGTCTGGGCCTGGAAGACCTTTAAATCTGACAGCCTGGAGCACTAATCGTCTGCCAGGCATGGCTCCAAGTTTACTGCGAAACCCTCAACAACCCAGGAGGTAGTGTCATTATCATCATTGATATGTTACAGATAAGGACATTGAGGCACAGAAAGCACTCAAAAAATCAAAGGCCAACTTACACTGGGATGCTGCTATCAAATCAAATTTTATTTTATTTTATTTTATTTTTTATTTTTATTTTTTTTTAAGATTTTATTTATTTATTTGACAGAGAGAGAGCACAAGTAGGCAGAGCGGCAGGCAGAAGGAGAGGGAGAAGCAGGCTCCTCACTGAGCAGAGAGCCCGACGCGGGGCTTGATCACAGGACCCTGGGATTGTGAGCTGAGCTGAAAGCAGACGCCCAATGACTGACCCACCCAGGCGCCCCCAAATCAAATTTTAGAAATGAAAAATTGCACAATGAATGTTGAAGCTTTGCTATACATTAAGGCAAACCAACTGTTTGGCCTTATCCCCACTTTTAAAGATTTTTTATTATTCCTTTGTATCATTTTTCATTTTCAGTGACTTTAGTCACTTAGGGGGCATGTCTAAATTCTTTTCAGGTGTGACAAGTAACACTGTAATGCTGACAGGGGATGAAATGTGCATTAGTTATAATCGGCTATTTGTATTTTAAAATGGTGTAGATTATGTAGAAAAATGGTTAATAAAAGACATTAGGAATTAAAAAAAAAGAAAAAAGAAAGACTGAAAGTAGGAACAAGTAATGCACTGATCAGGAGTGGGAAGTCTTTCTAAGATTCTGTATGAATTGTGTGTGTGTGTGTGTGTGTGTGCGCGCACGTGTGTGTATGTGGTCTGCTCCCATTCCTGTGGCACAGAATGATTAAATTAATGGTACATGTTTCTAGAATTGCAGACAATCATTGTCACTGGAGCACTCAACCTCCTACCCAGGCGCTCTTGATCCACAGTTTCCCTGAGAACCTTACCCCTTTACTGCACAGGCTGCTCGTCTCACATCTCCAAGCTAGCTCTGACTCCAACAGCCTTTCAGGTAGCATGTTTTGAGTCGGGGTGTGTACTCATATCCTAGGGCTGCCATAACAAAGCACCACAAACTGGGTGGCTTAGAACAACAGAAATGTATTGCCTCATAGTTCTTGAGGCTGGAAGTCCAAAATCAAGGTGTTGGCAGAACCGTGCTCTCTCTGGAACCTGTTGGGGAGGGATCCTTCCTTGTCTCTTGCTAAGCTTCTGGTGGTTTGTGGGCAATCTAGTTTCTTGACTTGTAGGTGCATTACTTCAGTCTTCTGTCTTCATATGATCCCCTTTCCTCTGTGTTTGTCTCTGGGTCCAAATTTCCCCTTTTTATAAGGTCACCAGTCATATTGGATTAGGGCCACCTTACCGACCACATGTTAACTTGATCACATCTGCAAAGACCCTATTTCCAAATAAGGTCACATTCTGAGGTACTGCGGGTGAGGACTTCAACATAACTTTTTTTGTGGGGGAAATAATTCAATCCGTAATAGGGTGTTAGGTCCAAGGTTTCCTGCACTTACGGAGCTGGGAGGACTCCATGGTACTGCCTTCCTCAAAAGCGCCTCCATCTTTGGCATTTGTTTGGTTGGGTGCTACCTGGGGAAGCCTGCCCAGTACTCTGCTGTTAGGATATCAAGTGCCTCAGATCCCAGATGTCACAGCAGGCAGGGGCTCCTCCATGTAACTAATGCATCTGATGGCTCACCGTGGATGGAGACAACCCAGCAGACCTCTGGGCTCATCTTCCTAGTTGTTCTTACTTCCCCTTCAGCCTGAGGGCTTTCTATTTTTATCCTGTTGTGTCGTATACTTGTTCTTACAATCTTCCTTAATTCTTTTTGGGATGAAATTAAGTATAAAAATAAATTAAATGAATGGCAATTCCCTGCCACAGTTTGGTGGCTTAGTTAAATAGCAGCACAGGGGCAGGCTGTGATTTCTAAGGACTCAGTGTTGCCATGACAACCACAGGGTGTTGCCTCCTCCACTTGGCCCTTCCCCAGCCTCCATTACTAAGTCCAGCTCACCCTCCAGTCTCAGCCCAGCCTCCACCCTTCTGAGAAACCATCTCTGAGTAACAGACAGAACTATAGGGTTCTCCATGTGTCCCCCTCAGAATCCTGGTCTCCCTCTGTTGCTCTACTCACCTTGTGGAATTCCAGTTGCCTGTTTAATTCTGTCTCTTTCTCTGGACAGTAGGCTTCTCAAGGACAGGGATCACTTCATCATTTATTTCTACAAGCACCTAATTCAGAACTTTGCCTCCAGGAGTTGCCATAGCAGTAGGTGGAACACGAGCATTTAGGACTCCTGAAGGCCTGCCCCAGAGCTGCCATCACATGTGGCCAGGTGTGTCTATGAAATTTAAAATTGAATTTAAATTAACTAAAATTAAATTAATTAAAAGCAAAACTCAGTCCCACTAGTCTCATTTCAAGTGCTTAATAAGCTACATATGGCTAGCAGCTACCACATGGGACAACACAGCTATAGAGCATTTCCATCATGACAGAAAGTTCTCCTGGACAGTGCTCGTCTAAAGGAGCCCATAACCAGTGCCCCCTGGGGAAACTCTTGGTGTTTGCCCATTGCACTCCTAATCCATCAAAGCTATGCCAACTAGTTTTAGCCTTGGAAACAAAAAGGAAAATGTAAGCAGTGTATCCCTCTGTTAGGATCATGAGCTAATGTTCCCTCACCAAAGAGATCAACATGAGTGGCAGGACACATTTCCCCACCAATCCCTAAACAAGCCTGGACCTTTCTGCCTCTATGTTTTTGCACATGCTGTTCCTCTGCCTAGAATGTCCACCCCAACAAGAACTCCTGATGTCTTATTCATTCTTCAGCTGTAATATAAGTGTATATGCCTTCACCTGCATAAATCCCTTCTCTCCACGCCCTCCCCTCAGTAGTGTGTGTGTGTGTGTGGGTGTGTATGAAATCTTCCTTCTCACATTACATCCTGTATGTTATTATGTAGTGGTGTCAGAATCTATGAGCAGATTATGTTCTATAATTAGCACAGAGAGTGAAAATCAAGTAGAACCAAAACTGCCCTTGAAATTCTCTTAAATCTGGGGAGTCTGCGTGGCTCATTCAGTTAAGCGTCTGCTTCGGCTCAGGTCATGATCTCAGGGTCCTGGGATTGAGCCCCGTCAGGCTCCCTGCTCCTCGAGGAGTCTGCTTCTCCCTCTCCCTCTGCCTGCCACTCCCCCTGCTTGTTCTCTCTTTCTATCAAATAAATAAATAAAATCTTTAAAAAAAATTCTCTTAAATCTGCCATTGAACACGCATTCTTGGTTTCCTTTTTACAACCCCATACAGAAATTCTTAGGGACACTGAATTGTAAATATGACTGAGACAGACTAAGGGGGAAGAAATAGAAAGAAGATCCATAAACAGATATGCAGGCACACAAACCACCTGCCCTTTAAGACATCCACAACATCCCTGGCAGGGCAGGGACAGTCTAGATTCCCCCTGATGGACAGTCATTCCCTCAAAGTATGCTCTGCGGGGGCCAGCAGCGTCGGCATCACCTGGGAACTTGTTAGAAATACACATTTTTGGGCCCCAGCCCAGATCTACTTGATCAGAAACTCTAATCAACTCTCCAGGTGGTTCTGCTGCGGGTTAAATTTGAGAACCACTGGTTTACTCCCTATGGCTCTAACATTCAGCCTCTGTAGCTTAGTATAGTTTGGTGGATTTGTTTGCTATGTGAGCATGGTACTACGGTGAGGATGAAATATGCCAGGCCCTGAACTGTGAAAGCACCCAGCTCAGGGCCTAGCATGTAGTGGGCCCCCCATACATTTTTGCTGAATTGTAATCTGCACAATCTGAGTGTTGTATTCTTTGAATGCAACTCTTTGAGGAGCTGGAGAAGATATTGGCTACCTGCCTGCTGCCCTTCCCAGATGATGTTTCCACTGAACAGTGTCATTCCCACTCCTTCAGACACCAGTCTCAGCTCAGAGGAAGTAGGAGAGGGGTTGGGTTTTCAAGTCTCCTGAGAACTTAAGGGCATTGGAGATAAACAACACATTTTCTGCCCCAATGGGCGTTCTCACTCATTCACAATAGAAAGCTCTGCATGGAGGCAGGCGAGGTCCTTACTATGGCGGAAGAGGGGCAGGAGCACTGGTGAGCATGTCCTGTGTTGCCAGCACTGTTTGTTCTAAGGCCTTGCCATGTAACTAAGCAATCCTCACAACAACCCTATGAGGAGTGCATAGACATCATTCCCATCTCACACGGGAAAAGTGCAAGCAGAAAGGGGTTACATAACTCACTTGTGGCTGGTTAGTATGAGGTAGAGTTGAGATTTGAACCCAGTCTGGCTCCAGTTTCTGAGATCTAAACACATTCATCTACTTCCTCTCACACAGAGCCAAATGAACTTTAAAAAGGTTGTCCTATGGGGAAAATAAGGAGCATACTAATGTCCAGCCACGGGGAAAAGGTTAAATAAATTTTGTGGGATTCATAAAATTCATACATGGCTGTTAAGTATGCTGCCATAGGATTTACTTTGTCACATAGGAAGATGCTTTGGATCTAAAAACAGTGTGCACACGCCCTAATTTTACTCCCCCCCCCCCCCGCAAATACACACACTACAGAAGAATAATGCATGCATAGACAAAAGACTGGAGGGCCACTACAATCATTTCCTAGACTTATTATAACAAATGATCACAAATTCAGTGGCTTTTAACAATGGAGACTTATTCTCTCACAATTATCTGGAGGCCAGAAGGCTGAACTCATGCTCTCTCTGAAGGCTCTAGCAAGGAAATTTCCTTGTCTCTTCCAGCTTCTGGTGGTTGCCAGCAGTCGTTGGTGCTCTTGGCTTATAGATGCATCACCTCAGTCTCTGCCTCCACCTCCATGTGGCCTTCTCCCCTGTGTGTCTGTTTCTGTGTCTCTGTTCTCTCTTCTTATAAGGACACCAGTCATTGGATTAGGGCCCATCCAGTATGACTTCATCTTAAGTGAACCGAGTACATCTGCAAACACTCTATTTGCAAATAAGTTCACATTCTGAGGTTCCAAATGAACATGAATTTTGGGAGACACTATTCAACCTAGTATAGTCTGCCCTCCGACACCTAAAAATTCAAGTTGCCCCACATGCAAAATACATTCACTCCATCCTAAGACTCCCAAAGTCTTACCCCATTCCGGTATTAACTTTACATCCCAATTCTCATGAAATTTTATCTTCTAAAAGTTCTCAATCAAGTATGAGTGAGACTCTGGGTATGGTCCATCCTGGGGTGAAATTCCCCTCTCTCTGTAGATCTGTGAAACCTAGAAAATAAGTTGTCTGCTTCCAAAATACAGTGATGGGACAGGCAGAGGACAGACAGGAGCATGCCCAACTGTACCACTGTCCTAACCTCCACAGCTGCTGCCCCTTGATACTCAGTGTGTAAGATGCCCGGGACCATACAAATGTCCACCATACTGTCCCTGAAGAACCAAATGCCTCCACTACTGATTCCCAGTTTATTCCAATCCCTGTATAGGCTTGATCACCTCATGCTGCTCACTTTTGTGTTCTAGTTTTCTACTGATGAGTCTAGTTAAAAAACAAAAACAAAAACAAAAACAAAAAACTTAAGCCACATGCTTTCTAGCTTTTTGGGCTGGAAGTTGACTGAGACTGTGCTGAGTGAGTCAATTTGAAAGGTTGACTATATTACATTATTTGAGGCACAGATATTCACAACAGTTTGTGAAAATTTGCACAATTTTGCTATCATGAAGTACATTTTTCTACCTTGTAAATGCTTTTTGTCCTGAATTTTCAACTTGTCTCCTATAAAGATTGTTATCCCTTTGTTTTTGCTTTTTTGTTTGTTTGTTTGTTTACCTTTGCTTGTGGCCCTTGCATATTTTTTTCCCCCTAATTTTTAACCTTCCTGAGCACTTTGTTCTAAGTGTATCTCTTATATGTGGGTGTACTTCTGTACATTAGAACCATGGGTTTTTTTGTAATCTGATATTGTTTTTGTGTTAATAGGGGAGTATATATATATATATATATTTATGAGCGGGGGCATGGGGAGGGGCAGAGGAGGCTCCATGCCCAGTGTGGAGCCTGACAAGGGACTTGATCTCACCACCCTGAGATCATTACCTGAGCCAAAATCAAGAGTTGGACGCTCAACTGACTGAGCCACCCAGGTGCTATATTTTTTAATTCAACTAATATCTTCAGTCTCAATTCTATCATTTTAGGCTATGCTTCTTGTTTTAATCGCTTTATAAAAATCTTTCACTATTTTGTCTGACTTTTTATGTGTGTTTTTGTGTGTATGTGTGTGTTTCAAATAATTAGAAGATACATATTTTGTCCTGGTGGATTCTTTTTAAAGTAAACTTTTTAATGGAAGTGTCATGTTGTGATCTAGTTTATGCTGGCCTCTTAACTTCTTGTCTTTTCTCTGGAAAAGCTTTTGTGTTGGTGCTTGGAGAAATTTCCCATTGAAGCCATCAGAGCTTGGAATTTTTGTGAAAAGAGTTTTAATTGCATATCCAAGTTTATTTAATAAATTAAATATTAATTAATATCAATTCAATAATTAATAGCAATATGTTAATAATATTAGTTATATTTAATATGTCTTAATATGTAAATATTTAAATAAATATAGTTTATTTAATAAATATATTTATTAAAGAAGTATTTATATTTTCCATTCTTTCTTGAAACAGTTGTGTTTTGAAAAATTGTGTTTTTCAAAGAATTTTCCCATTTCATCTACATGTTTAAGTTTATTGTTGTAAAGTTATTTTTAATAGATTCTCATTATTTTTTTAAAAATATATTCTCATTATCTTTTTAATGTCTACAAAATCTTCATGTTTGTGTTTTTATGCTTTTTCTCTATTTTGTTCTCATTAGTCCTTATAGGAGATTACTAATTTTATTAGTCTAAAAACTAATTTTAGGCTTTTAATTTTTTTCCTGTATTGTAAATTAGTCTTAGTATATTGACTAGTTTCTTGTTTCTGCCCCTTTTATTTTGATGAACTTTTCCTAGATTTTTTGAAATTGTTAAGAGATACATTGGGGCATATGAAAATCTTAAGAGTTTGAGTAAAAATTGATTGCGATAAGACTGTGCCAAACTTGAAGTGGTTAGAAGTGCTTCACTGACAGGAGTTAGGGAAGACTTTTTTTTTTTTTTTAAAGATTTTATTTATTTATTTGACAGAGAGAGACACAGCGAGAGAGGGAACACAAGCAGGGGGAGTGGGAGAGGGAGAAGCAGGCTTCCCGGGGAGCAGGGAGCCCGATGCGGGGCTCAATTCCAGGACTCTGGGATCATGACCTGAGCCGAAGGCAGACACTTAACGACTGAGCCACCCAGGCACCCCTAGGGAAGACTTTCATAGAACAGAGTCAGAAGCCAGGCAAGGAAATTTTGATTGGCTATAGCTTAAGCATTTGCCTTGTTTGGAAAAACCTAGTGGCTGTTTGTGATTGGTTGTTTGTAGGCTTTGATTTCTCAACATTGAGGCTGTTCCAGGCTTAAGGTTTTGGTTTGCTTTAGTAGGGTGCTAAGAAATTAGAGGCACCTCCATCTAAAGGCCTCCTTGTTTACTTAATTTAACAAAATGGATGCTTACATAATTGACTCTGAGCCTTTTTTTCTCTCATAATATATGGATTTAAAGTTATAAATTTCCCTCTAAGCACAGTTTTAGCTGAGTGTCACATTGTTTATTTTCATTGTCATTTAATTTTAATTTTAAATATTTCATATTTTCCGTTGTGATTTCTACTTTGGCCTCTAGGTTTTTTAGAATAATCACATTTTCCTATTAAATTTATCCTTTTACTATTATGAAATGTTCTTCTTTAACTGTAATAATATTTCTTGTCTTAAACTCTACTTTTCTGATATTGGGATAGCTACCACAGCTTGCTTTGGTTATTGTTTGTATCATATTTTTTCTATCCTTATAATTTAATCTTTCTGGGTCCCTATATTTAAAATGTCTCTTTTAGGGTGCCTGGGTGGCTCAGTTGGTTAAGCACTGCCTTCAGCTCAGGTCATGATCCTGGAGTCCCGGGATCAAGTCCCACATCGGGCTCCCTGCTCAGCAGGGAGTCTGCTTCTCCCTCTGACCCTCTTCCCTCTCATGCTCTCTGTCCTCATTCTCTCTTTCTCAAATAAATAAATAAATAATTTAAAATGTCTCTTTTAAGCAGTATAGAATTTGATTCATTTTAGTCAAATCTGGCAGTCTTTTTATCTTTTAATGAAAGTATTTAGTCCCTTTACATTTAATGTAATCACTGATATACTTGGGTTTAAATCAACTGAATTAGTATTTATTTTTTCTATATTTTCTTTGTTTGTTTATATTTATCATTTCTTGGCTTCCCAAGATTAACAACCTTTTTTTTTGTTTTTGTTTTTGTTATATCATTCCATGCCCTGCCTTTTATTTTTAGTTACACCATCTTTTATTATTTGTTTACCTTAGAGATTGCAACATACTTCTTTGACTTTTTCGAGTCTCCCTTAAATTAATATTTTAACCAGTTTCTCAGACAGTGCAAGGACCTTAGGACATTTCCATTCTATTACCTTCTACTTAACTTTTGTACTATTGTTGTCATGTATTTTAATTAAACATATATTTTAAACTCCTCAAGAAAAAAAAAACTTTTTTCAACTCAATATTGATTTAGATTTTTTTTTTTAAAGATTTTATTTATTTATTTGAGAGAGAGAAAATGAGAGACAGAAAGCATGAGAGGCAGGAGGTTCAGAGGGAGAAGCAGACTCCCTGCTGAGCAGGGAGCCCGATATAGGACTCGATCCCAGGACTCCAGGATCATGACCTGAGCTGAAGGCAGTCGCTTAACCAACTGAGCCACCCAGGTGCCCAATATTGATTTAGATTTATCCTCATTTTTACTTTTCTGGTTTTCTTCATTCCTTCCTGCACCTCCAGCTGACATCAACTTCCATTTGGCTTGTAAAAAGTAGATGGAAAAACTTCTCTTAGTTCTCAATTAGGTAGTCTCCTGGTAAATACAGACTCTAAGTTTTTTGGATATTATAGTTTTTTATTTTTGATTTGAAAATGCCTTTATTTCCTCTTTATTCCCTCTTCAAATCTCCACTCTACAGAATTTCCCCTGGAGAGAGAATTCTAGATTGGCAGTTATATTGTTTCAGTACTTGAAAGATAACAATGAATTTCTTTGAGCTTCCCTAATTTCTGTTGAAAGTCATCCTAGAAGTGTTATTGTATCTTTGAATGTAAGGTGTTTTATTCTTTTTCTAACAAAGAAATGCTTTCAAGACCTTCCCTTTCCCTTTGGTCTTCAGCCTTTGATGATGTGCCTAGGTGTGGTTTACTTTGTATTTATCCCGCTAAAATTTTTCAATCTGTGACTTGATGTTTACCATCATGGTTAGAAAATTATAAGCCAGATTCTCTGCTGTTCCATTCTCACTCTTCTTTATTTCTGGGACTTGAATTCTATGTACATCAGACTTTTTCACCATGTCCCAGATGTCTCTAATGCTGTTTTCTGTATATGCTATCCTTTGTTTTTTGTTTCAGGATTTCAATTCGGATATTTCCAACCCACCTATTTTCCAGTTTCTTAATTCCCTCTTCTGTGTCTAACCTGCTGTTGTTCTCATAGGGAAAGTTGATCTGATACAAACGACTGCATCATAACTGGAGAGATGTCTAAATCATTTAAAATTCTTTTGTCACTTTAATTTCATTTGCTTCCTTTTCTCAATTCTCTCTTCCTTTTATCTTACTGTGTTTTCAACTAAGTCTCTTTTCTTGTGTGCTTCATCTATTTTATTTAGTCTTTGTTTCTGTAAACATTTTTGCTTTTTTTCCCCCACCACCTGTTTAATCATTCAGTTCCATCTTTCTTATTTATCAAGACTTTGGATTTAACCACTCTACAGAATCTCCAGCTACAAACCTGTACACTGTGTCCATTGTTCCAAAAAGAGATTTCTGGTTTTGTCCCTTAGGGTGTGTCATTTACTTTGAGGAACTAGGCTTTCCTGCATTTGACTGATGTTTCCAACTGTGGATATCCTCTCTCATTATCTTCCCATGTGACTACTTGACCTTCACCGCATTTGGAAGCCCTTCCTTATCTATTTTGGTTCAGGGTTATAGGTGTCACTTAATTTCTTTTAAGGTAGAGTTTTGTTCCTGTTTCTTATTTTCCTTTTTACTTTTTGATTTTTCAGAGAAGAGGGAAATTGTCCTCTTTACAATGTTTTTTAAAATCAGAAGGTTCACCCCGAGGGTGTCTTTTGCATACAACATTATTTTTAGTTTCAGTTCTGCATCACATATAATCTTTCAAGAGTCATATTAAGTGGTGATAGAGAACTGAATTCAAGTTTAAATTCAATCTTGCCTGGTCTACCAATGAAAATAACTCAATTGAAATGACAATCAAATCATCAGAAACTGTCACACATGGCTAAACATGCATATTTGCAGTCAGTGACAACCCCATCACAATGGTACAGCTGGTAAAAATGTAAAAATATGGAAAAATGGTTTATGTCATTTCAGCTAGACCTGAATAATGGTTAGAATCCAACAGGTTGAGGAGGAAGGTGAGTTCCTTCCATGGAGCAGCATCAACTTTTGAAAAGGTTGAAATGTTAGAATGGATTTACAAATCAAGAGCAAATAGTCCAATTGTGAAGGAAAATAGTTACCTTTAATTCTATTATTTGACAGCATTCTCTCCCCTCCTTACCTACTGCGTATGACTTGTGTGTCAGGCATGCCTTGTACTTTCCCATATCTATGCATTACTCATGATTCCTCAATTTGTAATTCTTTTCCTAGATAATCAACTCTGCTGATAAAAATCCTGTTTATCCTTCAAAACCCCAACAGGCCTTTCCTGATTCTCCAACCAGATATGAACTTGCTTTCCTCTTGACTGCATTTTTCAAAATCTTTTCAGACCAGGTATTACTCCCCAGGGAGGCAAGGGCTATTACTCTGATACCTTCACTCATCCCTCTGCCTTTGGGAAATGGTCTCTAAAACCAGCCCTCAAACTCCTGCTCCCCTGGTTCCCTGTGTCTAAGCAAAATTTCCATGCTCAATGGGATTCTCAACTTTGTTCTTATATATTTCTTGTTTTCTTGCTGGAACTTTCAGATTCTGTCCCCAACTATGTCTTGTTTTTTCTAGCTCCTAACTGAAAATATATATAAATTCCCTTGATATTATTGCACTGACAAGCCTGTCAATAAGCTCCCAATTTCCAGAGCCTTTCATTCCTGTGGCCATCACTGCTGCCCTGGGCACCATCCCCCAGCTGCCCACTGAACATTACTGGCTAGTATTTAACCTTTGGGTTATGTCATCTACTTCATGGACACTGAATATTTTTCTTGGATTTTAATTCTCTGAGTGCTTCTCTCACACTCTTGACTCCTTGAGAGTGGATCTTGCAATGCTAAGCACAGTGCCTTGCATGCAGAAGAGCTCAGAGGATATTTACTCAGTGTTGTTTGAATATGGGCACTTTAAGGTGACTTGGGTACCATTGTGCCCCAGCATTGGACACATCTTGGGGTGCTGTCCACATGTATCCAGATTCAAGTCCCCACTGCTTGAAAATGTTGACAGCTTGACACTTTTGGACCAAAGATGTCCCATTGGAATGGTGAAGGTACATTTTCTGGATGTACCTCCCCGGTGTACCTCCCCCAGTCTCCTTGCCTGCCTCTCCAGCTTCTACTTACTTAACCATTAGTCACACCAGACTCCCCAAGCTAGTCTATAAGCTTGCTGAGGCCAGGCACTAGGCCTTTTTGTGTTTTGTATCTCATCAAGGTCAAGCCCATGCCTGACCCAGAGTTTGCACTCATTGAATTTGTGCTAACTGTGCCTTCCATTCCTGCCATGCTTGCCTTCTGTGGCTATCAGAATCTTTCCTTTCTCTTCTTTAAACTTCTGCCAGAGCATTTAATGACATTTGCATTTTTAATATTAATTGTTAATGTATTTTCCTTTTATTGTTGATTAGAGAAAGGATAGAAGACAGGAGAGCCTGTGAAGGGAGTGATGGCATGGCTCAGGGCCAGACAATTTTCTGTTTGAATCCTGCTATGTTAGTTATCTATTACTACATAACCAATAATTCCAAAGTGACTAAAAGCAATAAGTATTTCTTATTCCACACTTTCAGTGAAGTGGGAATTTGGGAGTGACTTAAATGGGTGTTTCCAGCTCAGAATCTCTCACATACTTGCAGTCAAGATTCAGTTAGAGCTGCAGTCATCTAAAGGTTTGACTGGGGCTGAAGGGTTCACCTCTAAGATGTTACATCCACATGGCTATTGGCAGGAATTCCTTGTTATGTGAGATTCTTCATCTTGGATGTCCTCATGACATGGCAGCTAACTTCTCCAAGAGCAAGCAATCCAAGAGAGAAAAGTCAGAAGCCACACATCTTTTATGACCTAGCCTTGGACGTGATATGCCAGCATTTCTGTCATATTCTCTTGGTTCCACAGACCTATTCTGATTCAGTGTGGGAGGCTGGGACTAGAAGGAAGCAGGCTCCCACTGGAGGCCATCTTGGAGACTGGCCTAGCACACCTACTTACTTGGGGTATGTCTTCATGCAAGTTACCTAATCTCTCTAAGCCTCTGTTCCTTTACAAAAAATAATAATACTTACCTCATGGGGATTTGTAAGGATTAAATGCTTATGAACTGCTTCTAACTGTACAGGATCTACTTTACCACCTACCCTTGCCCCCACTATTATCCAGGACTCTTCTAGTAAGCCAGTTATAGACTCTCTCTTTGAATCCCTCCAATCCTCTGCTCTCATCTCATCTCCTCTCCATCCTCCTTGCTCCACACCAAGGGGTGGAGGGGTGGATTTTCTAACTGGCAGGGATGGGAGTGAGCCTTATTCTTCAAACCTCGATTCTCCTAAACATAGTATTTATGCTTCAGTCCTCCACATACCCCTAGGGACCCAAGCTTTGAAATCCAAAAAACAGGAAGAGTATTTAAGGTTTTTTTTTTTTTCTTTCCCCTACCCTATCATATCCCTGATCATTTGCTTGGGGGAAACACCAGGAAAGCAGAATGGATGAATGAATGAATGAATGAATGAATATTTAAGACATTTTATTTTATCAGGGAGTTAAATAGATGATAAAATAGGGCTTTGGAGGAGTGGCTCCTAACCCTGACTAGCTTCCTGGAGCAGATGATAGTCAAATGCAAATGAGGATTCTCCATTGTGTTAGTTTCCTAGGGCTGTCCTAACAAAGTACCACAGACTGAATAGCCTAAGAGAACAGAAATTTATTGTCTCACTGTTCTAGAGGCTAGACGTCTAAAATGAAAGTGTCAGCAGGACCATACTCCCTCTAAGCCTGTAGTCAGTCCTTCCTTATATCTTCCTACCTTCTGGTAGTTTGCTGGAAATTTTTGGTGTTCCTTGGCTTATAGCTGAATAGCCCTGAAGGCTGCCTTCATCATAACATGGAATTCTGCCTGTGTGTATCTCATGACTGTTTTCTTATAAGGATACCAGTCATATTGGATTAGGAGCCCATGCTACTTCAGTATGACCTCATCTTAATTAATTACAATGGCAATGACACCATTTCCAAATAAAGTCACATTCTGAAGCGCTGGGGGTTAAGACTTCAACAAATTTTTTTGAAAGGACATAATTCAACCCATAACATCTGGGGAGGGACAGGGGAGGCCCTGGATGGAGTAAGGGGTCCTTGGGTAGAATGCACATGTATAAACTCATGTAGTTATAAAACATTTCTCCTCTGCTGCCAACAGGGATTGCCTAGGGATGTCATGGGATGAGCCAGTGGGGTGGGTAGCCCCAAGGTATCACGGGAAAAGGGATAGGAGGCTGTGGGATCTGGGTGATACAAAGTGAATCAAAGACAATTGTTAGACTGTGAAAAAGAAGATGATCCCAGGGCGCCTGGGTGGCTCAGTCGTTAAGCGTCTGCCTTCGGCTCAGGTCATGATCCCAGCGTCCTGGGATCGAGCCCCACGTCGGGCTCCCTGCTCAGCGGGAAGCCTGCTTCTCCCTCTCCCACTCCCCCTGCTTGTGTTCCCTCTCTTGCTGCATCTCTCTGTCAAATAAATAAATTAAAAAAAAAAAAGAAAAAAAAAGAAAGATAAAGAAGATGATCCCTAATGGAAGCTGGGACAAGCAGAAAACAAGAATGAAAAGAAATTAGTGTGTGTATGCTTCTAAATTGAAATACTCGAAAAGTGATATAATTAGAATGGCAGGAAAAAGGAAGCCCAAGTAGACACTTTGTGTTGTTTGTGTGTATGCTAGTTAAGGAAACAGATTTCCTGGAATGTGCTCCTAGGAACTTCTGGAGATGAGTTGTGTTGTCAGGGAATGGTGCAGAGAAACATCTAACCTTCCTGGAAAGTATTAATGGAACAATTTATTTTCTATGGTGGAAGGCAAAGACTGGTGCCTACGTGCTCTGCATGGAATCCTCCTCTGCTAATTCTTGTGCTCTCAGCTTCTTGCTCAAGTGGCTTAAACCATTTGAAGTCTACTGTTTGGCTTCAATAATGGCTCTCAGACCCTACTTTTGACTTAGCATACTTCTTTGTTAGCAAACACCCACATTTTGTTCCATTTGGTTTAGCTATTTTAAAAAGTCACTCCACACTTTCTAAGTGACTGCTTGCTATCTTGTGAGCGAAACTTGCCCATGACTAAAGGCAGATTTCACACTGACTGCTTCATATAGAACTTTGGGCAAGGTTGAGAGATAATGTCTGTTCTGTGAGTATAATAGGTACTTTCAAATTCATTCAATCTTTCAATAATTTCTTGAGTGTCTACTACATGTCTTAAGATTAAATATTCTGACTTTCCTAAGGAATTAGTCATCTGGCTTAGAAAATTTAAATATGTGACATCTCTGAGTGTTTTCATTTAAAATATTTTTGTCAGCGTTTCTTTAACTTCGACCTAACCCTTTTATTATCTTTTTAAAACATTTAGCAGAGGGGCGCCTGGGTGACTCAGTCGTTAAGTGTCTGCTTTCGGTTCGGGTCATGATCCCAGGGTCCTGGGATCGAGCCCCACATCGGGCTCCTTGCTCAGCGGGAGACCTGCTTCTCTCTCTCCCACTCCCCCTGCTTGTGTTCCCTCTCTTACTGTCTCTCTGTCAAATAAATAAATAAAATCTTTATAAAAAAATTTAAAAAATCAGCAGAGATAATATAAAGATTCATTCTACATTAGAAGTAAAATTTCCTCTTCTAAACTCATTGCTGAGAAAAATATTATCAGGCAGGGACTTAGACTAATAAAGAAAATCTGTTTCTGGTTCAGAGAACTTGTTCTTGTCATAGAAATGGCTTTCTCACTTTGGAGAAACCACCAACACAAGTTTGCTTTGTTTTATTTTTAAAGAGGGGCATAAGATGAATCTCAAAAACATTATGTTGAGCAAAAGAAGCCAGACACAAAAGAGTACATTTATATGAAATTGTAGAAGACTCAAAACTAATCTACAGTGACAAAAGGCAGACCAGTGGTAGCCTGGGGCAGGGTTTGGGAAAGAACTGAGTACAGAGAGTTTGTGGGTGGGGGGACGTTTTGTGAGAATGGAAATGTTCTGTATCATGACTGGCAGTGGTTACACTGATATATACATTTGTCAAAACTCATCAAACTATACCTTTATTTATATGTAAATTATACCTCAGTAAAACTGATTTAAAAGCAAGAACATAAATGCAGTATGGAGCTAGGATCTGAGTGTACAGGAATTCTCACGGGAATGGTGTAATTCAATAACTTTTAGTAAGTGTATAGAATTGTACAATCACCACCAGAATCCAATTTTAGAACAATTCCAGCACCCCAGTAGAAGCCCTCATACCCATCTGCAGTCAGTCCACCTTAGAGCATATATTTTATTGTGACTTTTGGGAAAGTGGACTAAAGGAGTACCTTAAGTTGGCTGAGCGCATTTGCCAGAGACCGCATAGAAAACTTCAGCCTTAGTGAGCTTGGCTTTGGGAGTGGCCTCACTAATGGTGTCTCAGGGGCCCCCTGGAGGAATGCTCTTCATCTGTGCTTTCTTTTTTTTTTTTTAAAGTTTTTATTTTAATTCCAGTTAGTTAACATACAAAGTTATATTAGTTTCAGGTGTACAATATAGTGATCTAACACTTCAATACAAAACCCAATGCTCATTACAAGTGCATTCCTTAATCCCTATCACCTATTTAACCCATGGCCCCACCCATCTCTGCTCTGGTAACCCTCAGTTTGTTCTCTATAGTTAAAAGTCTGTTTTTTTGGTTTGTCTCTTTCTCTCTGGCTCTCTTCCCCTTGTCTTGTTTGTTTTGTTTCTTAAACTCTACATATGAGTGAAATCATATGGTGTTTGTCTTTCTCTGACTTATTTCAATTAGTGTTACACTCTTTAGCTACATTCATGTCATTGCAAATGGCAAGATTTCATTCTTTTTATGGCTGAATAATATTCCATTACATATATATAATATATAATATTCTAATTTATATATATGTATATATTATGTATATGTAATGAATGTATATATGAATTAGAATATTACACACACACACACACACGCACCACATTTTCTTTATCCATTTATCAATTCATCAATCAATGGGCACTTGGGTTGCTTCCATATCTTGGCTATTGTAAATAATGCTGCTATAAACATCAGAGTGCATGTATCCCTTTGAATTAGTGTTTTTGTATTCTTTGGGTAGATACACAGGGGTGCAATTGCTGGATCATAGGGTAGATCTATATTTAAATTTTGAGGAGTCTCCATACTGTTTTCCACAGTTGGCTGCACCAGTTTGCATTCCTACCAACAGTGCACAAGGATTCCTTTTCTCTACATCCTCACTAACACGTATTGTTTCTTGTGTTGTTGATTTTAGCCATTCTGACAGGTGTGAGGTGATATCTCATTGTAGTTTTGTTTTGCATTTCCCTGATGATGAGTGATGTTGAACATCTTTTCATGTGTGTGTTAGCCATCTGGATGTCTTCTTAGAGGAAATGTCTGTTCATGTCTTCTGCCTATTTTTTAATTGGATTATTTATTTTTTGGGGTGTTGAGTTTTAGAAATTCTTTATAGATTTTGGATACTAAAGATATGTCACTGGATATGTCATTTGCAAATATCTTCTCCCAATTCCCCAGGTTGCTTTTTAGTTTTCTTGATTGTTTCCTTCAACGTGCAGAAGCTTTTTATTTTGACGTAGTCCCAATGGTTTATTTTTACTTTTATTATCTTACCTCAGGAGACATATCTAGAAAAAATATGCCACAACTGATGTCAAAGAGGTTACTGCCTGTGTTCTTCTCCAAGATTTTTATGGTTTCATGTCTCACATTTAGGTTTTTCATCCATTTTGAATTTATTTTTGCATATGGTGTAATAAAGTGGTCCAGTTTCATTCTTTTGCATGTTGCCGTCCAGTTTTCCCAATACCATTTGTTGAAGAGGTATTCCTTTTACCATTGGATATTCTTTCCTGCTTTGTCAAAGATTAATTGATCATATAGTTGTGGGTTTATTTCTGGGTTTTCTATTCTGTTCTATTGATCTACATGTTTGTTTTTGCCCCAGGACAATACCGTTTTTTTTTTTTTTTTAAAGATTTTATTTATTTATTTGAGACAGAGAGAGAGAGCACATGAGAGGAGTGAGGGTCATAGGGAGAAGCAGGCTCCCTGCCGAGCAGGGAGCCCGATGCGGGACTCGATCCAGGGACTCCAGGATCATGACCTGAGCCGAAGGCAGTCGCTTAACCAACTGAGCCACCCAGGCGCCCGACAATACCGTTTTGATTACTACAGCTTTGTAATATAATTTGAAGTCTGGAATTGTGATACCTCCAGCTTTGCTTTTCTTTTTCAAGTTGTTTTGGTTGATCAGGGTCTTCTGTGATTCCATACAAATTTTAGAACTGTTTGTTCTAGTTCTGTGAAGAATGTTGTTGATATTTTGATAGGGATTGCATTAAATATGTAGGTTGTTTTGAATAGTATAGATATTTTAACAATATTTGTTCTCCCAACCCATGAGCATGGAATTCTTTTTTTTTTTTAAAGATTTTATTTATTTATTTGAGAGAGAGCGAGCAAGAGAGAGAGCAGAGAACACAAGCAGGGA
Organism: Phoca vitulina; assembly: GCF_004348235.1. Classification (NCBI taxonomy): domain Eukaryota; kingdom Metazoa; phylum Chordata; class Mammalia; order Carnivora; family Phocidae; genus Phoca; species Phoca vitulina. Next base: position 1,413,465 of record NW_022589801.1, read on the forward strand.
GAGGGGGAGAGAGACAGAGAGGGAAAAACAGACTCCCCATTGAGCAGGGAACCCAACACAGGGCTCGATCCTAGGACCCTGAGATCATGACCTGAGCTGAAGGTAGATACTTAACCGACTGAGCCACCCAGGTGCCCCAAGCATGGAATTCTTTCCATTTCTTTGTGTCATCTTCAATTTCTTTCATCAGTGTTCTATAATTTTCAGAGTACAGGTCTTTCACCTCTTTGGTTAGATTGATTCCTAGGTATCTTATTATTTTTGGTACAATTGTAAATGGGATTGTTTTCTTAATTTCTCTTTATGCTGCTTCATTATTGGTGTATAGAAATGCAACAGATTTCTGTACACTGATTTTGTATCCTGTGACTTTACTGCATTTGTTTATCAGTTTTAGGAGTATTTTGGGGGAATCTTTTGGGTTTTCTATATATAGTATCATGTCATCTACAAATAGTGAAAGTTTTACTTCTTCTTTACTGATTTAGATGCCTATTATTTCTTCCTGTTTTCTGATTGCTGTGGCTAAGACTTCCAGTACTATCTTGAATAAAAATGGTGAGAATGGACATCCTTGTCTTGTTCTAGACCTTAGGGGAAAAGCTCTCAGTTTTTCCCCATTAAAGATGATATTCATGGGTTTTTCATATATGGCCTTTTATATAGTGAGGTAATGTTTCCTCTAAACTTATTTTGTTGAGAGTTTTTATCATGCATGGACGTGGTACTTTGTCAAACGCTTTTTCTGTGTCTATCCAAAATAATCATATGGTTCTTATCCTTTCTCTTATTGATGTGATGTATCATGTTGATGGATTTGCAAATATTCAACCACCCTTGCAGCCCAGGAATAAATTCCACTTGAGTGTGGTGACTAATTTTTTTAATGTATTGTTGGATTTGGTTTGCTAGTATTTTGTCAAGGATTTTGGCATCTATGTTCATCAGAGATATTGACCTGTAGTCCTCCTTTTTTATGGTGTGTTTATCTGGTTGTGGTATCAGGGTCATGCTGGCCTCATAGAATGAATTTGGAAGTTTTCCTTCCTTTTCTATTTTTTGGAATAATTTGAGAAGAATAGTTGTTAATTCTTTTTTAAATGTTTTGTAGAATTTGCTTATGAAGCCATCTGGTCCTGGACTCTTGTTTATTGGGAGTTTTTTGTTACTGATTCAATTTCTTTGCTGGTAATTGGTCTGTTCAATTTTTCTATTTCTTTCTGTTTCAGTTTTGATAGATTATGTGTTTCTAGGAACTTACCCATTTCTTCTAGATTGTCCAATTCATTGGCATATAGGTTTTCATAATATTCTCTTATAATTATTTGTGTTTCTGTGGTGTTGGTTGTTATTTCTCCTCTTTCATTTGTGATTTTATTTATTTGAGTCCTTTCTCTTTTTTTTCTTGACAAGTCTGGCTAGAAGTTTATCAATTTTATTGATTTTTTTTTTTTTTCCATAGAACCAGCTCCTGGTTTCATTGATCTGTTCTATTGTTTTTTTAAGTTTCTATATCATTTATTTCTGCTCTAATCTTTATTATTTCCTTCCTTCTGTGGGTTTTAGGTTTTGTTTGTTGTTCCTTTTTAGTTCCTTTGGGTGTAAGGTTAGATTGTTTATTTGAGACTTTTCTTGCTTCTTGAGGTAGGCCTGTATTGCTGTAATCTTCCCTCTTAGAATAGCTTTTGCTGCATCCCAAAGATGTGTCTTCATTTTCATTTGTCTCATGTATTTTTTTTTATTTCCCCATTGATTTCTTGGTTGACCCACTTATTGTTTAGTAACATGTTATTTTGTCTCCATGTATTTGGTTCTTTGCAGATTTTTCTCTTGAGATCGATTTCTATTTTCATACCACTGTGGTTGGAAAAGATGCATATGATTTCAGTCTTCTTGAATTTGTCAATTATTTTGTGGCCTAACATGTGATCTAGTCTGGAAAATATTGTGAACATATGTTCTCAATTCCCTTGAGTATATACCTAGAAGCGGAATTGCTGGGACATAATTGCTATGAAACTTCCTTCTTAGAACCAGTTTTGCTGCATCCAAAAGGTTTTGGACCATTGTGTTTTCTTTTTCATTTGTTTCCTTGTACTTCTTTATTTCTTCTTTTGTTTCCTTACTGACCCATTCATTGTTTAGTAGCATGTTATTTAACCTCCATGTATTTGTGGCCTTTTCAGATTTTTTTCTTGTGGTTGACTTCTAGTTTCATAGTGTTGTGGTCAGAAAATATAGATGGTATGACTTTAATCTTCTTGAATTTGTTGAGGCTTGTTTTGTGGGCTAACATGTGATCTATTCTGAAGTCTGTTCCATGTGCACTTGAAAAGAATGTGTATCCTGCTGTTTTAAGATGGAATGCTCCAGTGTGTCATTCAAAGCCATTGTTTCTTGTTGATTTTCTGTTTAGATTATCTGTCCATTGATGTAAGTGGGGTGTGAAAGTTCCCTACTATTATTGTGTTATTATCTATTAGTTCCTTTATGTTTGTTATTAACTCTTTTATGTATTTCAGTGCTCCCACATTGGGTGCATAAATATTTATAAATCTTCTTGTTGGATTGTCCCCTTTATTATTATAGTGTCCTTCTTTATCTCTTGTTACAGTCTTTTTTTTAAAAGTCTATTTTCTTTGATATAAATATTGCTACTCTAGCTTTCTTTTGACATCCATTTGCATGATAAATGTTTCTCCATCTCCTCACTTTAGCTCTGCAGGTGTCTTTAGGTCTAAAATGAGCCCCTTGGGGCACCTGGGTGGCTCAGTCAGTTAAATATCTGCCTTTAGCTCAGGTCATGATCCCAGGGTCCTGGGACCAAGCCCCATGTCAGGCTCCCTGCTTGGTGGGGAGCCTGCTTCTCCTCCCTCTGTCCCTCCACACCCACTCATGCTCTCTCTCTCTCAAATAAATAAATAAAAATAAATAAAATGAGTCTCTTCTGGCAGCATATAGATTGGTCTTGGTTTTTTTTTTTAATCTATTCTGTCACCTTATGTCTTTTGTTTGGAGCATTTAGTCTGTTTGCATTCAAAGTAATTGTTGATAGATTTGTAGTTATTGTCATTTTATTATTTGTTTTGTGTTTTTTTCTGAAGATTTTCTCTGATCCTTCCTTGTCCTCCTTTCATGGTTTGCTGATTTTCCTTAGACATTATATTTGGATTTCTTCCTCTTTATTCTTTGCATATTTATTAGTGGTTTTTTACATATGGTTACCATTAGGTTTGTATATAACCTCTTCTGCATATAGCAGTCTATATTAAGTTGATGGTCATTTAGGTTTGAACCCATTCTTTACTCCTCTCCTCCTCATGTCTTAGATATATGTTTCTATATTTTACATCCTTTTATTTTGTGAGTTCCTTGATTGATTTTTTTTTTTTTTTACAGAAACATTCATTTTTATTGCTTTTGTGTTTCCTACCTTTATACTGCCACTTTTGGTTTCTCCTTTCCCCTCAGAATCCCCTTTAATATTTCTTGCAGGGCTGGTTTATTGGTCATAAATTCCTTTAGTTTTTGTTTGTTGGGGAAAGCCTTTATCCCTCCTTCTCTTCTGAATGATAGCCTTGCTGGATTGGATATTCTTGGCTGCAGATTTTTCCCATTCAGTACTTTGAATACATCATGCCACTCCCTTCTGGCTTGAAAAGTTTTTGATAAAAAAATCCTCTCCTAGTCTTATGGGTTTTCCCTTGTAAGTTACTGCCTTCTTTTGTCTTGCTGCTTTTAAAAATTTTTTCTATATATTTTGCCAATTTAGTTAAATATGTCTTTATGTGGATCTGCTTTTTTTGATTTTGATAGGTGTTCTCTCTGCCTACTGGATCTGGACATCTGTTTCCTTTCTCAGATTAGGAAAGTTTTCAGTTATTATTGCCTCAAATTTTCTGCCCCCTTTTCTCTTTTCTTCTTCTGGGACTCCTATAATAGGAATGTTATTACATTTGATGGAGTCTTTGAGTTCCCTAAATCTATTCTTGTTTTGCATAATACTTTTTTTCTCTCTTTTGTTCATCTTGATTAATTTCCATTAGTCTGTCCTCTAGGTCACTAATTTGTTCCTCTGCTTTTCCATCCTGCTGTTCATTCCACAAGTGTGTTTCTCATTTTGTTTATTGAACTCTTTATTTCTTTCTTTTTTTTTTTTTTTTAAATTTTTTTTATTGTTATGTTAATCCCCATACATTACATCATTAGTTTTAGATATAGTGTTCCATGATTCATTGTTTGTGCATAACACCCAGTGCTCCATGCAGAACGTGCCCTCCTCAATACCCATCACCAAGCTAACCCATCCTCCCAACCCCCTCCCCTCTAGAACCCTCAGTTTGTTTTTCAGAGTCCATCGTCTCTCATGGTTCTTCTCCCCCTCCGATTTCCCCCCCTTCATTCTTCCCCTCCTGCTAACTCTTTATTTCTGTTAAGTTGTTCATTATCCATGTGTTAAGGGTCTCACTCATGTTTTCCACTCTTCTCAAGGCCAGTGAGTATCCTTATGATCATTACTTTAAATTCTCTATTAAGCATGTCACTTATATCTGTTTTGCTTAGATCTCTGGCAGTGGCCTTGTCCTGTTCTTTCATTTTGGATGAATTTCTCTGTCTTCTCATTTTGTCTAAGTCTCTGTGACTGTTTCTCTCTGTTATAAAAGTCAGCTATGTCCCCTGTTCTTGAGGGTAATGGCATATGAAGAAGAGGTCCTGTAGTACCCTGCTGTGTGGTGTCCCCTGTTCCCCAAAGCCAGGGGCCTCTGGGAGTGTCTCCAATGTGTGCTGCATGTGCTCTGCTGTTTTGTCCTGGCTGCTTTATGTTTCAGGCCAGTTGTCTGCAGAGGCTCTTTCCCTATTGCATGTGGCACGTTTTGCCTAGGTGTGCTCTAGTCTGCTTGTGAAATGAGACCTGTTGCCACCACCACTGGAACTGAGGCTTTACAGAACTCCCAAGTCAGGAGATGAGGTGTTAACAGGGGTTTGGGCTGCTCTTCTGAAGGAGGGGGCCTGCAGCACTGGGGCTGAGATAAGTGTGACTGGTAGGGGTGGTTCCACTGGAGCATAGGGAGGGGGGTTTAGTGTAAGCAAGTTAGATAGTGTCAGTGCTGTGCTGTTTCCCATAGATGGCCCTGTGCTTATGATGAGGGGCAAGGGAAAAAATGGTGCTGGCCAGTTCCTTTGTTTCTGGAGGGGTCTGTTTGTGAACACTGCTTCTCTGGGACACACTCCAAGATGAGCAACTAACTGCCCCTCTGTGTGCCCCAGGCACTCTTCAGATTGCTGTTTCCACACTGTATAGTCCTGGGCTGTTTGCCTGCCTTCTGTCCAAGAGCAGCTCCAACATCCTCCAAGCCCTCTCAGAGCCAAACACACTGACCTTTAAAATGCCAAGCTCCAATAACTCATGAAATTCTGCCCCTCTTGCATTTTTCCTGTGTGGGCTCCTCTGTGTGGTAATCTGTCTCTGATACTTCTCCACAGTTGCAGCTCCCTCTCTCCTAAGCCATGTCCCCACCCTTCTTACCTTCTTCAATGTGGTCTCTTCTCTCCCTTTAGTTGTGGAGTTTGTTCTGCCAGTCTTTGGGTCAATTTCTGGGGTATTTAGGATGATTTCATAGTTATCTAGTTGTATTTGAGGGATGAGACGAGCCTAGGGTCTTCCTATTCTGCCACTATCTTCCCCTCTGTATGCTTTAGTTCTTTTTGCAAATACAGTCCTAGGCTCATATTCTCTATGTTCCTCCATGGACCTCAAATGGATGGGCAGAAGAAAGCCTATGATTGTTTTCAGGAGCATCTTGCTGCCCTCTGAGCCCTGAGCTCTGTCCTTTACTCCAGCTGCCCCTGCCTGGCCCATCTGCTTCTCTTCTGTGCCCAGGCTGCTGTTAGACAGGACTCAAGTGTATAGCCTCTGCTCCTACCTGTTGTCCAGGAGCAGGACCAGGAGGAGCCTATCCTGCTAGTCATCTATTGCTGGAAGCAGTGACAAGACTAGGACTTAATATCCTAAGAGCAACACAAATAAGTGGAGAGGTCACAGGAATGATCATGGTAGACTTGGAATAAAAATTAGCACCTTTTTGGACAACAATTATGTTTTATCTGAAAATGATGATGCACATTCAGAAATATGTGGTAACACTGCAACCATAGTTTGTGGAAATCAAGGATAAAAAGTAAAAAGCAGGAGGGTGGAAAACAACTTAAGCCTCTCTCTCCTCCATGCTTACATACAAAGCCAAAGTTGAGGGAAGAGCTCAGGATTACTTTTTATGTGCTTCCCTAGGACTCTACTGATGGAATTTAGCAATGAACGAAATAAACATAATTCATTCATACACAGACTATCACAAATCTAAGAGTATGTGTTACAGCTTCTTCACAGGAGAGGGTGAGCTGAGGGTGTTTGTAGCTGGTTTGCATTTTTTTGAGCTGCACATCAGGCCATAGGACTGGAGTGTGTTTGAGAGCAGTGTGACAACCTGGTCATCCCTGGTCGCCACTTTTAGTATTACAGATATGTCTGTTTTGGGACTGTGTTAGGTGTGCAAACAAGTTTCACAGGGGCTCCTTGGCTTAATAAGTTACTTATATATATATACACTATTGCACAGGGACTCCTTGGTTTAATAAGTTACTTATATATACACACTATATGTTGGGTCACTGCTCTAATGACTGGCTACATCATTGGCAGGGCCCAGTGCAAGATGAAAATATGGGTCCTTTTGTTTATAAAGGAGGAAAATGGCTTTTTGTTTTTGTTTTTTTGTTTTTTGAGGTTTTTTTTATTTGTTTGGTTGATTGTTTTTTTGGTTTTCATCTCTCTTGACCTGATAAGGTATTTTTTATTTTTTATTTTATATTTAATGTGGTGCTCCTTTGACCATAATGATTCTCATAGGGCAAGTGCAAACCCTCACAGACATCCAGGGCCCCAATGCATATTTAGGTGCATAAGGCAAGTATGCTCGACCTTGACCCTCCCTGAGCCAATGCCCAGCCCTCAGAAGGAGTGGAGAGCAGCAATGGCTGCTGGGTAGGGGTGGGGGAATGGACAATAGAGCTGGGGTAGCTGGGAGGCAGCAGGAGGTGGGACTGCACATGAGCTGAAGTTCCAGCCTCTGGCGCATGTTCCATTTTGCCATTAGACTTCACTTACAAAACACAAATTCAAAGATCTAATTATTATTATTAAAGATTCTATTTATTTATTTGAGAAAGAGAGAGAGAATGCAGGGGGAGGGGCAGGGAGAATGGGAGAGAGAATCTCAAGCAGGCTCTGTGCCAAGCCCGGAGCCTGACATGGGCTTGATTTTATGACCCTGAGATCATGACCTGAGCCAAAATCAAGAGTCAGAGATGCTTAACTGACTGAGCCACTCAGGTGCGCCCAAAGATAAAATTATTAAAGATTTCAAGATGGCTACCACAGAGCACTAAGCCCCAAGCAACCCCCTTTTGAGCACTTAGGCCTGTGTGGTCACATACTGGTTGTGAGTCTATGCAGATGGTCTTGATTGCTATTCATCCTTTATCACTTTTGTCCAACCTCTCACTGGTAGAATTTGCACCCAAATGTGCCAGGAGCCCCTCCCCTGAACGGCAAGCATAATGTTCTAGAAAGGAGCTGGGCTGATAATGACTTTCCTACTTGCTCCTTGGAAAACTCACTTAACTTTTATGAATCTCATTAGCCTTATCTACACAATGGACATGTAAATAGCTTCTTTTCAGAGATGTGAGGGCCAATAAAATAAGAAAACACGTATGTTTAAATTGATGGTTTTTAAATTTTTGAGTCTCTGGCATTAAGCAATATGCCTCAAGTTGGGAGAAAAATTCTTTGTGCCCACATTCCTTAAGCCATTTTTGTGGGCAGTGCCAGCCATGTGCAATATTTTGACTCAATGATGTTTATCTTCCAGGACTCCTTTTTTAAATAACCTTCCTTCGGACTCATTGCACACTCTTTTCCCTGCTGCCTGCTATCTCATTCAGTGTTATTTTACCTGGACTGCACTCCCCAGGTGGGACCTATGGTTCACATTCTCCTGATTCTTACCAAAATGTACCTGTTTGGTGTCCCATCTGCTTAAGGCTCCGCAAATTCTTCAGAGAGATAATGTGATGATGTAATTTAAGCTAAATTTCCACCTCTCTAGTGGACTATAGACATTGATGATATTTGCATTTAAGCAGATAACTTTAATGTCTTAATCCAAGAAGTAAGTCAGCTAGGAATTTCAGAACTCTTAGAGCCAGTGGTGGAGATCTGTGAATAGCCGAGGCTACTGAATAACAGAACTGTGAATAAAGCCAGCCTGACTTTAGGGTAGAAGAGCCTTTATCCCAGAGAACAGCTGTAACATGAGGATCAGCATGAGTTGGCTGAGTACCTGGAAAGCTTCCCAGCCAGAAATATAATTTCCAGGCCCAGAAGCTGAATTTGGCCCTCTGACAGGACTTGTTGGGTTGGCATTGCTTGTTTTTTTCTTTTTTTTTTTTAATTACTTGAATACAAATGCAATTAACTGAGGTCAGCCTCTCTCGTTCACTGGATGCCCCACCTTCCTTATTGTCTGAATACCTACCTCCCTCTTGGCTGGGTCATTAGTCCACATCCTCATTTTAAAGAAGAGAAGTTGGATTGGTTAAGTGGCAGGCCAAGACAAGAGGGCCTGGCCCCAACAGGACTCTGCCTTTCCACTTGAGTTCCTTTGTCAATCCTTTGCACATTGGCCCAGGTGTGCCTTCATTCCCAACAGTCAGTACCTGGAGTCTATCTGGCCTAGTGCATTAGTTGGGACTGTTGTAAACTGGGAGGCTCTTAAAACAACAGAAATTTATTTTCTTACAGTTAAGGAGGCTGGAAGTCCAAAATCAAAGTGTCAGTATAGTTGGTTCCTTTAGGAGGCTATGAGGGAGAAACTGTTCCATGCCTCTCCTAGCTTCTGGTGGACAGCTGGTAATTCTTGTCTTGGCTTGTACAGGTTTCACTCCAACTTCTGCCTCTTCACATGGCATTCTCCCGAGCATGTGTGTGTGTGTGTGTGTGTGTGTGTGTGTGTTTTCTCTTCTTAATAAAGATACCCATCATTGGATTAGGGCCCACCCTAATCCAGTACCCTCATCTTAACTGATTATATCTATCTGCAATGACTCTATTTCCAAAAAAGGCTACATTCTGAAGTTGTAGTAGATGTGAAATTTGGGGGGATACTGTGCAACCCAGTACCCCTGAGCTAAAAAAGAACCCAGAATGCCTAGGAATTTACATCCCTCCAACTCCTTTTCAGGGAGGGAGGTACCCTCTAGCTACACAGTTTGTAGGGCCAGTGGAAAATGAAAATGTAGGGTCCTTGTTAAAAATTTTGAGAATAGAGCACTAAACCAAGCTCAGGTCCTTCTGAGTGAAAGGTCTTGTATGACTGCAGACTCCCATGAAGCTGGCCCTGCCCTTGCTTCTGATCAGGACAACTCAGAGAGGACACTTGTGCTGTCTCCACTGTCCCCTGAAGGCTCAAGCCAAAGTTACTTTCTTTGATAAGGTACCCTAGTTTGGCTTCTCTCACTTTCCAGTCTCACTTCCTCACTTGCCTATTGGTTATTTACTTCCTAATAAATCCCTTTCATCCAAATTTCCATCTCAGGTCTACTTCTGGGAACTGAACGTCAGACTGACAGAGATTGCTCTGTTCTAATTGGATGACCTTTGAAAAGATCATTGTTGAGGCAGCATGGTCTTACTGTAGGAAAGGCTAGATCTCTATTTCTTTTCTCCATCTAAAGATAAACTTCCAAAGTAAATCTTCAAGATATACCAGGGGACTTCTGGGAAGATAGAGTATATGCACTTTACTTATTCTTCTCATTAAGTACAACTAAAAACCATTGACATTATGTACAAAACAAACATAAGAAGACTGAGAGATGGAGAGCAGAAGGCAGACTAGCTTGGGATTTAGGATTTGAGGAATGACATGGTGGTGAGTACTTTGGGTTCTTTCTTTCTTTCTTTCTTCTTTCTTTCTTTCTTTCTTCTTTCTTTCTTTCTTTTTCTTTCTCTCTTTCTGCCTCATACATTCTAGGCTTAGAGCAGAAGCAGCTGAAAACCTGGAAATGCCAATGGTACAGAAAAAAAAAAAAAAAAAGAAAGAAAGAAAAAAAAAAAGAAAGAAAACCTTGTCAAAGTCTGTTCTTTCTAGCCACAGGACCAGAAAAGGGACAGCCTATAACAGGAATCTTTTAGATAATAACTGCTATACTCCAGCTAAATACTATAAACAAACACATGTCCCCACTCCCACCTATTCCAGCAAAGGCTGAGTGGGAAGCCTAGATTTTCACCTTCACCAGTTGTAAAGAAGTGCCCCAATACCTTTTTCCAGCCAATGTTAGAGAAGTCTAGTGGAGAGCAGGAGGTTCATTATTGCCCAGCAATAACAAGGCTACCTACCCCAAATGGCATCAGTGGAGGCCCTGTGGGGATAAGTAAATGACAAACTCTTATTCCTCCCACCAAAGGAGGTACAGGCTAGTGGGGAGCCAGAATTTCCACCCCTACCTGGTAATAATGAGGAGCCCCATCACCCCTGAGTGTTTAAAGGTGGCCAAGTGGGAAACCTGAGCTCTTTCTCATCTGGCAGTAACAAGGTGGCAACCTCACTTCTGTTGAAGTGGTGTCAAAAGAAGCCAACCAAAACAGAAGTTTTAAATAAAATCCAGAGTCTCATAACATAATAACCCAAATGTCCAGGATTTAATAAAAAAAAATCACTTATCAAGAACCAGAAAGATCTCAAATGAATGAAAAAAGACAACATATGCCAACACCAAGATGACAGAGACATTAGAGTTATCTGATAAGCTTTTTAAAGCAGCCACGATAAAAATGCTTCCATGAGCAATTATGAATATGCTTGAAACAAGTGGAAAACTAGAAATTCTCAGCAGATAGTTTCAGCAAATAAATAAGATATAAGAAAGAACCAATGGAAATTTTACAATTGAAAATTACAATAACCAAAAATGTAATAGACTCAACAGCAAATTGGATGGTATGGAGGAAAGAATATGTGAACTTGAATATAGAATAATAGAAATTACTCAGTTTAGGCATCAGAGAGAGAATAGGCTGAAAAAATCAGCAGAGGCTCTGGAAACTGACTATAACAAAATATTTAATACTTATCTATTATCTACTCATCCAGAATGAAGAGAAAGAAATGAAAGGGAGCAGGGTTTAAAAAGTCCTGAAAGAAGTAATGACTGAAAAACTTCCCAAATTTGGCAAGAGATATAAAACTACAGATTGAAGAAGTTTAGTAAATCCCAAATAGAATTAATACAAAGAAATCCACACCAATACACATTATAGTCAAAGTCTGAAAACTAAAGAGAAAAATAAAAAAAACTTGAAGGCAGCCAGAAAAATAACATCTTATCTATGGGGAGTAAACAATCTGAATGACAATAGATTTCTCATCAGAAACCATGGAGACCAGAAGAAAGTGCACAATATTTTTCAAGTACTGAAAGAAAAGGCCTGTTAATCCAGAATCCTATATCCAGGAAAATATTCTTAAGAAATGAAGAAGAAATCAAGACATTTTCAGGCGTGCCTGGGTGTCTCAGTCAGTTAAGTGTCTGCCTTAGGCTCAGGTAATGATTCTGGGGTCCTGAGATCCAGTCCCATGATCAGGCTTCCTGCTCAGTGGAGTCTGCTTCTCCCTCTCCCTCTGCGCCCCCCCCCACTCATGCTCTCTCTCTCTCAAATAAATAAATAAAATCTTTTTTAAAAAAAGAGATCAAGACATTTTTCAGATGAAGGAAAAATAAACAATTTGTTGCCAGCAGACCTAATTTTAAAAAGTGAATAAAAGAAGTTCTCTAAACAGAATAGAAATGATAAAAAAGGAACCTTGGAAAAGAAGGAAGAAAGAAAGAACACAGCAAAAATACAATATATTCTCTTGATTTTCTCAAACTGTGTTTGATGATGGAAACAAAAATTATAACACTATCTGATGTCGTTCTAAATGTATGTAGAGGCAATATTTAAGAAAATTATAGTATTAGTGGGAGAGAGTAAAGGGCAATCAAGGAAAATAAATTTCTACACTCACTCAACTGGTAAAATGAGGACAGAACACTGTGATAATTCATGTTATATATAATGCAATACCAAGAGCAACCACTGAAAAAGCTACACAAAGGGGTGCCTGGGTGGCTCAGTCGGTTAAGTGTCTGCCCCAGGTCATGATCCCAGGGTTCAGGGATTGAGCCCTGTGTCGGGCTCCCTGCTCAATGGTGAGCCTGCTTCTCCCTATCCTCCCTGCTCGTGCTCTCTCTTGCTTTCTCTCAAGTAAATAAAAATCTTAAAAAAAAAAAAAAAAAGCTACACAAAGAGATACACTCAAAAACACTACAGATAAAACAGAATTCTGACAAAATGTATAAGTAACCCAAAAGAAATCAGGAAAAACGAAAACATAGAAAAGAAAAACAGAAAAAAAATCCAGGAAACAAAAAATAAATGGCAGACTTAAGCCCTAAGACATAACATGCTAACACTAATCAAAAGAAACCTGGATCAATTAACTAGGACCACTAGGTTAACTAGTTAATTAGGACCACTGTAACAAAATGCCATAAGGTAGGTGGCTTAAACAACAGGAATTTATTGTCTTACAGTTCTGGGGGCCAAAGGTCCAAGATTAAGGGCCACACCCTCTCTGAAGGTGAAGGGAAGAATCTGTCCTAGGACTCTCTCCTAGCTTCTAATAGGTCCTTGGTTCATAGCAGCATAACCCAATCTTCATATGGTGTTTTCCCTATGTACATATCTGTCTTTAAATTTCTCCTTTCTATATGGACATCAGTCATATTGGGTTAGAGTCCCACCCTACTCTAGTATGACTTCATCTTACCTAATTACATCTGCCACAGTCCTATTTACAAATAAGGTCATATTCTGAGGTACTGGGGATTAGGACTTCAACATGATTTTGGTGGGGGAGGGACACAATTCAACGCATATCATTGGATATATTAATCCAATGATTAATATATTAATTTCAATAAAATAATATTATTTTCAATAAAAATTAGTATATTAAGTTCAATAAAATAAAATCCAATGATTAATATATTAATTTCAATAAAATAATTCCAATCCATATTAATTTCAGATAAAGCAAACTACAGAGCCAGGAAAATTATCAGGGATAAAGAGGAACATTACATAATGATAAAAGGGTCCATTCTCCAAGAAGACATAACAATCCTTAATGGGTATGCACCTAAAAATGGAGCCTCAAAATATGTGAGGTAGTGGATGGCGGGATTGGTGAAATAGGTTATGGGGATTAAGGAGTGCACTTGTGATGAGCACCAGGTGATGTATGGAATTGGTGAATCGATTGCTATATTGTACATCTGAAACTAATATAACATTGTATGTTAACTATACTGGAATTAAAATAAAAACATATGTGAGGCCAAAATTGGTAGAACTGCAAGGAAAACGAGACATATCCGTTATTATAGTTGGGGATTTCAGTACCCTGTCAGTAACTGACAGATCCAGCAGGCAGAAAATCAGTAAGGATAGAGTTGAACCAAACAACACCATCAATCAACTGGATCTATTTGATATTTATAGAATACTTCATCCAGCAACAACAGAATACACATTTGTCTGAAGCTCAGTTAGAGCATTCACTAAGATAGACCACATTCTGGGCTATAAAACATGCCTTAACAAACATAAAAGAATAGATATCATACAAAGTATGGTCTTAGATCACAATGGAATCAGATTAGAAATCAACAACAGAAAGATAACTGGAAAAATCCCCAAATATTTGAAGATAAACAACACACTTCTAAATAACACATGGGTTAGAGAAGAAGTCTCAAGAGAAATTTAAAAATACCGTGAACTAAATAAAAATGAAATACAACTCATCAAAATTTGTGGTATGTAGCAAAAGCAGTGTTTAGAAGGAAATTTATAGCACTGAGTGCATATATTAGAAGAGAAGAAAATCTAGAATTTATAATCCAAGGGATTTGAGAGCAAAGAAAATTATTAGCAACAGAGGGTCATTGTATCATAAAGGGGTCAATTCACCAAGAAGACATAATAATCTTAAGTATGTTTGTAACAAAAAACAGAGCTGCAAAATACGTGAAGAAAAACTGACATAAATGAAGGAGAAATAAACAAATCCATAATTATAGTTGGGAACATTAATAACTTCTAGTCAACAATTGATAGAGCAACTAGATAGAAAATCAGCAAAAATTTAGAAGTACTCAACACCATCAACTAAGAAGATCTTATTGACATTCATAGAAAACCCCACAGAACAACAGCAGAATACACATTCTTTTCAAGTGCCCACAATACATACACCAAGATAGACCACATCCTTGGCTTGAAACAAACCTTCACAAACTTAAGGGAATTAAAACAATAGAGAGTGTGTTCTTCAACAATAGAATCAAACTGGAAATTAATAATAGGTAATAGGAAAATTTCCAAACACGTGGAAACCTAACGACATGCTTTTGAATAACCCATAGGTTAAAAAGGAACTCTCAAGATAAATTTAAAAGTACATTGGATTGAATGAAAATACGACTCAAAGTTTGTGGGACACAGCTAAAGCCATGCTGAGAGGAAAATTTATGGTGCTAAATGCAAACATTAGAAAAGATAAAATGCCTCAAATCAACAGTCTGAGCTCCTACCTCAAGAACCTAGAAAAAGAAGAACAAAATAAACCCTAAGCAAGTAGAAGGAAAGAAACAGTAAAGATCAGAGCAGAAATCAATGAAATTAAAATAGAAAAAAAAGAAAAGAAAATCATTTTTTTTTTATTATTATTATTATTTTTTATTTTATTTTTTTTTAATTTTATTATGTTATGTTAGTCACCATACAATACATCATTAGTTTTTGATGTAGTGATCCACGATCCATTGTTTTTGTATAACACCCAGTGCTCCATGTAGTACGTGCCCTCCTTAATACCCATCACCAGGCTAACCAATCCCCCCTCCCACCTCCCCTCTAAAACCCTGTTAGTTTCTCAGGTCCATAGTCTCCCATGGTTCATCTCTCCCTCCAATTCCCCCTGCCCATTTTTCCCTTCCTTCTCCTAATGTCCTCCATGTTATTCCTTATGTTCCACAAATAAGTGAAACCATATGATAATTGACTTTCTCTGCTTGACTTATTTCACTTAGCATAATCTCCTCCAATCCCATCCACGTTGATGTAAAAGTTGAGTATTCATCTTTTCTGATGGCTGAGTCATATTCCATTGTATATATGGACCACATCTTCTTTATCCATTCATCTGTTGAAGGGCATCTCGGCTCTTTCCACAGTTTGGCTATTGCGGACATTGCTGCTATGAACATTGGGGTGCATATGGCCCTTCTTTTCACTACATCTGTGTCTTTGGCGTAAATACCTAGGAGTGCAATTGCTGGGTCATAGGGTAGCTCTATTTTTAACTTTTTGAGGCACCTCCACACTGTTTTCCAAAGTGGCTGTACCAACTTGCATTCCCACCAACAGTGTAAGAGGGTTCCCCTTTCTCCACAACCTCTCCAACATTTGTTGTTTCTTTCCCTGTCCATTTTGGCCATTCTAACTGGTGTAAGGTGGTATCTCAATGTGGTTTTGATTTGGATTTCCCTGATGGCTAATGACGATGAACATTTTTCCATGTGTCTGTTAGCCATTTGTATGTCTTCTTCAGAGAAGTGTCTGTTCATCTCTTCTGCCCACTTTTTGACTTGATTATTTGTTTTTTGGGTGTTGAGTTTGAGAAGTTCTTTATAGATTTTGGATACCAGCCCTTTATCTGTAGTGTCATTTGCAAATATCTTCTCCCATTCTGTGGGTTGCCTCTTTGTTTTGTTGACTGTTTCCTTTGCTGTGCAGAAACTTTTTATCTTGATGAAGTCCCAAAAGTTCATTTTTGCTTCTGTTTCACTAGCTTTTGGAGATGTATCTTGAAAGAAGTTGCTGTGGCCGATGTCAAAGAGGTTACTGCCTATGTTCTCCTCTAGGATTTTGATGGATTCCTGTCTCACATTGAGGTCTTTCATCCACTTTGAGTTTATGTTTGTGAATGGTGTTAGAGAATGGTCGAGTTTCATTCTTCTGCATGTGGCTGTCCAATTTTCCCAGCACCATTTATTGAAGAGACTGTCTTTTTTCCATTGCATGTTTTTTCCTGCTTTGTCGAAGATTATTTGACCATAGAGTTGAGGGTCCATATCTGGGTTCTCTACTCTGTTCCATTGGTCTGTATGTCTGTTTTTGTGCCAGGACCATGCTGTCTTGGTGATCACTGCTTTGTAATATAGCTTGAAATCGGGCAACGTGATGCCCCCAGCTTTGTTTTTCTTTTTCAACATCTCCTTGGCGATTCGGGGTCTTTTCTGATTCCATACAAATTTTAAGATTGTTTGTTCCAGCACTTTGAAAAATGTCATTGGAATTTTGATCAGGATGGCATTGAAGGTATAGATTGCTCTGGGTAGCATAGACATTTTAACAATGTTTACTCTTCCGATCCATGAGCATGGAATATTTTTCCATCTTTTTGGGTATTCTTCAATTTCTTTCATGAGTGTTTTGTAGTTCCTAGAGTATAGATCCTTTACCTCTTTGGTTAGGTTTATTCCGAAGTATCTTATGGTTTTTGGTGCTATTGTAAATGGAATCGTTTCTTTAACTTCTCTTTCAACAGTTGCGTTGTTAGTGTATAAGAAAGCAACTGATTTCTGTGCATTGATTTTGTATCCTGCCACATTACTGAATTCCTATATGAGTTCTAGTAATTTGGGGGTGGAGTCTTTTGGGTTTTCCACATAAAGTATCATGTCGTCTGCGAAAAGAGAGTTTGACTTCTTCTTCGCCAATTTGAATACCTTTTATTTCTTTTTGTTGTCTGATTGCTGTTGCTAGGACTTCTAGTACTATGTTGAACAACAGTGGTGAGAGTGGGCACCCTTGACGTGTTCCTGATCTTAAGGGAAAGACTCTCAGCTTTTCCCCATTGAGGATGATGTTCGCTGTGGGTTTTTCATAGATGGATTTTATGAGCTTGAGGAATGTTCCCTCTATCCCTATACTCCGGAGAGTTTTAATCAGGAAAGGATGTTGTATTTTGTCAAATGATTTTTCTGCATCAATTGAGAGGACCATATGGTTCTTCTCCCTCCTCTTATTAATGTTCTATCACATTGATTGATTTGCGAATGTTGAACCACCCTTGCATCCCGAGGATAAATCCCACTTGGTCGTGGTGGATGATCCTTTTAATGTATTGTTGGATCCTATTAGCTAGGATTTTGGAATCCATATTCATCAGGGATATCGGTCTGAAATTCTCCTTTTTGATGGGGTCTTTGCCTGGTTTGGGGATTAAGGTAATGCTGGCCTCATAGAATGAGTTTGGAAGTTTTCCTTCTGTTTCTATTTTTTGAAACAGCTTCAGTAGAATAGGTATTCTTTCTTCTTTGAATGTTTGGTAGAATTCCCCAGGGAATCCATCAGGCCCTGGACTCTTGTCTTTTGGGAGGTTTTTGATCACTGCTTCAATCTCGTTACTGGTTATTGGCCTATTCAGGTTGTCAATTTCTTCCTGTTTCAGTCTTGGCAGCTTATAGGTTTCCAGGAAGGCCTCCATTTCATCCAGATTGCTCAGTTTCTTGGCATATAGTTGTTGATAATAATTTCTAATAATTGTTTCTATTTCCTTGGTGTTAGTCGTGAATTCTCCCCTTTCATTCATAATTTTATTAATTTGGGTCCTTTCTCTCTTCTTTTGGATAAGTCTGGCCAGTGGTTTATCGATCTTATTAATTCTTTCAAAGAACCAACTTCTAGTTTCATTGATCTGATCTACTGTGTTTCTGGTTTCTAATTCATTGATTTCTGCTCTAATTTTAATTATTTCTCTTCTAATGCGTGGCTTAGGCGTCGTTTGTTGCTTTTTCTCTAGTTCTTTAAGGTGTAGAGTTAGTTGGTGAATTCGGAATTTTTCTATTTTTTTGAGTGAGGCTTGGATGGCTATGTATTTCCCCCTTAGGACCGCCTTGGCAGTATCCCATAGGTTTTGGACCGATGTGTTTTCGTTCTCATTGATTTCCATGAGTTGTTTAAGTTCTTCTTTGATTTCCTGGTTGACCCAAACATTCTTGAGCAGAGTGGTCTTTAGCTTCCAAGTGTTTGAATTTCTGCCAAATTTTTTCTTGTGATTGAGTTCCAGTTTTAGAGCATTGTGGTCTGAGAATATGCAGGGAATAATCTGAATCTTTTGGTATCGGTTGAGACCTGATTTGTGACCCAGTATATGGTCTATTCTGGAGAAAGTTCCATGTGCGCTCGAGAAGAATGAGTATTCTGTTGTTTTAGGGTGGAATGTTCTATAAATATCTATGAGGTCCATCTGGTCCAATGTATCATTCAAAGCTCTTGTTTCCTTGTTGATTCTCTGCTTAGATGATCTGTCCATTGCTGAGAGTGGAGTATTGAGGTCTCCTACAATTAACGTATTGTTATCAATATGACTTTATTTTGGTTAACAGTTGGCTTATGTAGATGGCTGCTCCCATGTTGGGGGCATAGATATTTACAATTGTTAGATCTTCTTGTTGGATAGACCCTTTAAGAATAATATAGTGTCCTTCTGTGTCTCTTATTACAGACTTTAGTTTAAAATCTAATTTGTCTGATATAAGAATTGCTACCCCAGCTTTCTTTTGAGGTCCGCTGGCATGGAAGATAGCTCTCCATCCCTTCACTTTCAGTCTGGATGTATCTTTAGGTTCAAAATGAGTCTCTTGTAGACAGCATATGGATGGGTCCTGTCTTTTTATCCAATCTGCAACCCTGTGCCATTTTATGGGAGCGTTTAGGCCATTCACGTTGAGAGTGATTATTGAAAGATATGAATTAATTGTCATCATGTTGCCTGTGAAGACGTTGTTTTTATAGACTGTCCCTGTAAATTTCTGTTGTAGATCACTCTTGGGGTCTTTCTCCTTTTATAGAACCCCCCTTAATATTTCTTGCAGGGCCGGCTTAGTGGTCACATATTCTTTCAACTTCTGCCGGTCGTGGAAGCTCTGCATCTCTCCATCCATTCTAAATGAAAGCCTTGCCGGATAAAGTATTCTTGGCTGCATGTTCTTCTCATTTAGTACCCTGAATATGTCTTGCCAGCCCTTTCTGTCTTGCCAGGTCTCCGTGGATAGGTCTGACGTTATTCTGATGTTCCTCCCTCTGTACGTAAGGAATCTCTTCCCCCTAACTGCCCTTAAGATGGTTTCCTTGGTTCTAAGATTTGCAAGTTTTACTATTACATGCCGGGGCATTGGCCTGTTTTCCTTGATCTTAGCAGGGGTCCTCTCTGCCTCTAGGACTCGAATGTTTGTTTCATTCCCCAGATTAGGGAAGTTCTCAGCTACGATTTGCTCAAATACATCTTCTAGTCCTCTCTCTCTCTCCACTCCCTCCGGGATTCCAATGATTCTGACATTGGAACGCCTCATGGTGTCACTTATTTCTCTGATTCTATTTTCATGGATTCTGAGTTGTTTTTCCCTGGCCTCCTTTTTTCCCTTTTTATCTATTATACTGTCTTCCAGATCGCTTATTCTCTCTTCTGTCTCAGTTACCCTAGCTGTTAGATTATCTAGATTGGATTGGATCTCATTGATAGCATTTTTAAGTTCTGCCAATTCACCTTTTATTTCTGCCCTTAGAGACTCTGTGTTGCCATTAATTGATTTCTCCATTCTAGCCATTGTCTTCACAATTGCTAGCCTGAATTCCATCTCCCACATCTTGGTTGTATCTGCATCCATTTGAAAATCTGCAGCATAAGTCATAATCTCTGAGTCTTTTCTGTTTTGGGGGCTCCTCCTCCTAGTCATTCTGTTGATGGGTGTTTGAGGGAATGTATAGAGTCCAAATTATTGACCAGAACCCAAGCAAGATGCACCTGTTTTCTTGGGACCTTAGGGTTGCTGGCCTCTTGTTTTCCCAGCCTGTCTTCTGGGGGAGGGGCCTGCCGCGCTGTTACTCAGGCAACCCTGTTTGGGCGGAGTTGCCCTGCCCCCCTGTGGCGGGGGATGGGCTCAGTGGGAATCAGTCTTTGGGGCTTTTGTTCTCTGGCGCCTTTCCCTGGCGGCTTTCCGGGTCTCTTCCGCGAGTCAGAGAGAAGAGACCATTTCCAACCCTCTGCCTCAGAGCAGAGAGATCTCAGTCTGTTCTTCAGTGAGCTCTCCAGGCCACACTGTCTCCGTTTCTGTCCGTGCTGCTATAAACTGCAGCGTCCTGGGTTGTGCGCTCCTCCGCAGCGCTCCCGGTCCTGCCTCCAGGTCGGGACACGTCTCTGCCCTTTGTGCTTCTAAAACCGCCAGCTGCTCCCTGTTGGCGCGCGTGCTTGCGACTCCGCCGCTTGGGGTCCTGTCTCGGAGGCTGCAGTTCGCGTGCGCACAACTCCGCCACTCCGGGTTTCTGTCCGGTTGGCTGCGGTTTGAGTGCGCGCGACCCCGCCAGTCTGGTTTTCCACCCCGGGGGCTGCCCTAAAGTCCTTTCCCAACGCTACTGGTCTGCGAGTCTGTGCCCCGTCCGCAGCGCGCGAGGCTGTCACTCACCGGCGGAGTAGGATCCCACGTCCAGGCACCCTCCCGCCTCCGTTTATCCTCTGATGTCTGCCCGCAGAATCACGGCTCTCCGCTTTGTACCTCAAAACCAACTGCCTGCAATTGTAGAGATCTCTGTTTGTAGAGATCCAGATCTTCTTACATCTCAGGCTGGTTTCGTGGGTGCTCAGAGTGGTCTGGTAGATATCCAGCTCAATTCCGGGGACCCGTTGAAATAGGGTCCCCTACTCCTCCACCATCTTTCCCCCCTCCCCAAGAAAATCATTTTAAAAAAGAAATACTGAGATGTAAATCCAACACGACATGTTCAGAACTTGTTTACTGAAACTACAAAATGTTCCTAGTTTATTCTTTTTTCAAATTGTCTTAGGTACTCAGTTCCTTTCCTTTCATATACATTTTAGAATAAACACTCATATATTGCTGGTAGGGATATAAAATATTATAGCAGAAAAACAGTGTGGCAGTTTCTTAAAAGACTAAGCATGTAACCACCATGCAACCTAGCAATTGTATCATAGGTGTTTTTCCTAGGGGAATGAAAACTTACATTCACACAAAAGTATATACAGGCATGTTTATAGCAACTTTATTCATAGTAGCCCCAAACTGGAAACAACCCAGATGTCCTCCAACAGAGGAAAGATTAAGTAAACTGTGGTACATCCATGGAATTCTACCCCACAATAAGAAAGAAAAAACTATGGATACATTCAACAACTTGGATAAATCTTCAGGGAGTTAGGCTGTGTGAAAAAAGCCAATTCCAAAAGGTTACCAGCTGCACCATTCCATTTATATAACATTCTTGAAATGACAAAACTTAGAAATGGAGAACAAAATAGTGGTTGACCAGGGTTTAAGAGTGAGTGGCTGTGGGAGGGAAATTAAGTGTGGCCATATAAGTGCAACACGAAGGATCCTTGTGGTGATGGAGATGTTCTGCATCTTGACTGTATTCACGTCAATATTCTAGTTTTTACATCATACTATAGTTTTATAAGATGTTTTTGACAGGAAACTGGGTAATGGGGACATGGGATCTGACTATTTTATTTCTTACACCTGCATGTGAATCTACAATGATCTGAAAATAAAAAAGTTTAATTTAAAAAAGGAAAAGATGCACCAAAGGCTTTCTAATCGTCCTCCATTCTAGGCTTTAACTATCCTTGATTTTTTTTTTCCTTTTTTCACCTTTGCAGCAATTACTATAATTGATCTGTGCCTTCCTGGACAAGGATTTTGATAGGAAAGAGGTAAGAAGTAGACCTTAAAAAAAGAAGTCTATTCTTGATAAGAAAAATTATCTAATATTTGTAAAAATGAATGCTTTCCAGGTATTCAACTCTCTCATAAAATTTGAGAGTTTACAAGACCTTGTCAATGTGTGTTATCCCTGATGCTTGGCAGCTGCTTTGCCACTGAATGGGCTGGGCCTCAGTTCTCCTCCACCAGTTCCGGGTGAAAAATATTCTCTGCTTCTCTGTGACAGTGGCCAAATTCCCATAGAGCCTGACAGTTTCATTCTGGATCCATTATACAATGCCAGGCCACCAGTGGACTCTGGGCTTCCTGTTGGTGGTTGGCTTCTGTGTCATGACCAATTTCTATGCCAAGTTCACCTTGCTGTGTGTCATCATGAGAGCACTACCTTTGCATATTCTGACCATGAGGTGTCAGGATTTGGGCCGCAGTATGAAGATCAGCCTTGTCTCATGTGTACTGATGGCTTTCTTGTGTATGGTAGGCTTCTCATTTATGTTACTAGAGATTACAGAACTTGAACTCTGTTATGAAGGCTATCCACTCTCCTAGGAGCAAACTTCAAAATAGCTACCATGAACTTCTCTTTGTGCCTTTGAATATCAGGCTACTTTGGCAGTAGCCTGCATAAAATCAAATAGACCACACATCTGAGCCAGGAAGTCTCAGGCTGTGGTTTCTTTTTTTTCACTGTAGTAATATTCCTTTTGGTCTTTGGACCTTATAGACCTATGTCTTTATTTATTTTTTATTTATTTTATTTATTTATTTGACAGAGAGAGAGAGAAAGAGAGATAGCGAGAGCAGGAACACAAGCAGGGGGAGTGGGAGAGGGAGAAGCAGACTTCCTGCCGAGGAGGGAGCCCGATGCAGGGCTCAATCCCAGGACCCCAGGACCATGACCTGAACCAAAGGCAGATGCTTAACAACAGAGCCACCCAGGTGCCCCCTATTTCTTTATTTAAATAACTCTTGGAAAGCAGGGAATGGGAATTGGATTTCCATAAGATAGAGCATGATTTTCCTTTTTTGGGCATCACCTTGTTTTATGACATTTGGAAACATATTGGATCTTGTGTTCTACATTCTGATCTGCAAAAACACTAGAATAAGTGAGGGCCTAATGTATGTGTTATATGCAGACACTAGCGGATGTTTCTGCCAAGGCCATTGTGAGGTCATAAAATAGCATTTCTCAGACTGAAATCCCAGGAAATTGTCAATTTATGAAAAATTTAAATTTCTTGTGTTTTTATTACATGATAACCTAACAAAAATATTAATGTAAACTTTGGGGGTCATCTGGATGACCCTTATGAAGATATGGCCATTGATTGCAATGTCATTTGATGTCATGTAATTTCACTTTTTTTTTTGATAAGATATTCATAAAACTCCTGTACCTTCAGAGTCTGTCTTTTTTTTAAATTTTATTTTATTATGTTATGTTAATCACCATACATTACATCATTAGTTTTTGATGTAGTGTTCCATGATTCATTGTTTGTGTATAACACCCAGTGCTCCATTCAATATGTTCTCTCTTTAATACCCATCACCAGGCTAACCCATCCCCCTGCTGCCCTCCCCTCTAGAACCCTCAGTTTGTTTCTCAGGGTCCATAGTCTCTCATGGTTCGTCTCCCCCTCTGATTTCCCCTCCTTCATTTTTCCCTTCCTACTATCTTCTCTCTCTCTCTTTTTTTTATTTTTTTTTTATTTTTTTTATTTTTTTTTTATTTTTTTTATTTTTAAAGATTTTTTATTTATTTATTTGAGAGAGAGAATGAGAGAGAGCAAGCACATGAGAGGGGGGAGGGTCAGAGGGAGAAGCAGACTCCCTGCCGAGCAGGGAGCCCGATGCGGGACTCGATCCAGGGACTCCAGGATCATGACCTGAGCCGAAGGCAGTCGCCTAACCAACTGAGCCACCCAGGCACCCTCTCTCTCTTTTTTTTTAACATGTAATGTATTATTTGTTTCAGAGGTACAGGTCTGTGATTCATCAGCCTCACACAATTCACAGCACTCACCATAGCACATACCCTCCCAATGTCTATCACCCAGCCACTCCAACCCTCCCACCTCCCACCATTCCAGCAACCCTCAGTTTGTTTCCTGAGATTAAGAATTCCTCATATCAGTGAGATCATATGATACATGTCTTTCTCTGATTGACTTATTTCGCTTAGCATAATACCCTTTAGTTCCATCCACGTTGCTGTAAATGGCAAGATTTCAGGGGTTTTTTTGATGACTGCATAATATTCCATTGTATATATATACCACCTCTTCTTTATCCATTCATCTGTTGATGGACATCTTGGCTCTTTCCATAGTTTGGCTATTGTGGACATTGCTGCTGTAAACATTGGGGTGCACATACCACTTCGGATCACTACATTTGTATCTTTGGGGTAAATACCCAGTAGTGTAATTGCTGGGTCATAGGGTAGCTCTATTTTCAACTTTTTGAGGAACCTCCATACTGTTTTCCAGAGTGGCTGCACCAGCTTGCATTCTCACCAACAGTGTAGGAGGGTTCCCCTTTCTCTGCATCCTCGTCAACATCTGTCATTTCCTGACTTGTTAATTTTAGCCATTCTTACTGGTGTGAGGTGGTATTTCATTGAGGTTTTGATTTGGATTTCCCTGATGCTGAGCGATGTTGAGCACTTTTTAATGTGATGTAATTTCACTTTAATAATTGCAGGCTCAGGAGAAAAAAAGCAAAGGAGGACATAATATGTAAACAAGGCATTCTTCCAAAGTAAAGGCCAAATGATGCCATGGCTTGACTAAAATTTTGCAAGAGTTCAAAAGGAGAAGATAGTGGGAGAACTGTCATCAGATAGAACACAGTGGTAGAGACAAAGCTCTGGAAAATTTGATTGCAGTTGGGAGCAGCAATTTAGGTGCTGCGAGCCAGTATTATCCATCCCATTGAATTAATAATGTCAACTATTAATGAATAAAAGTAATAGAAATTTAAGAATAAAGTACAGATTACAATTTTTATTGGATCCATTGTTTTGCTTGTTTCAAGTCTCTAAAATTATTTGCACAAAAAATTTAGATCTAGTTCTAAGTTTATATATTTAAATAATATTTTAATTATAATAATAAAACACAGTTCTGGAAGTCCACAAGAATGCTTTTTCTTTAAGCATTATGCTGTCATAGAATAATTTTCGAACTGGAAAGTTCCTCAGAGCTTTAGTAGAGGAGAAACTGAAGCCTCAGGAGATTAAAGGACTTTGCAAGGTCAGACAACTAATCCTCAGCAGGATTGTGACAGCACCAGGTCCTGGTGTCCAGCTTAGGCCCCCTTCCAAGGCACGGCTGTTCAAGAGAGTGATCCAGGAAGGTGGCTTATTCAGCCCCAAAGGATTAGACAGAGATGTCCTCTCTAAAACAGAGGTTGGGAGCTTTGCTTTTTCTTTTTCAGGCTGTTGACTCATATATATCAGATATATCAACTGTGGGCCAGACACAATTGAAAAACAAAAAGAGAAGTTTGGAGACAAGATGGAGCATCCTTCCCCACCCATCCCCAGCAACCCCACCAAGGCCTGCATTACCATCTACTATACCTTTATCATATTTGAATAAGAGCAGAAGATGACACATAATGTGCTGAAGTGCCATTTTTAACATTTCTGAATTTCTCAGACAGTAGGTGTTAGAAAATGTGTTACCCAATAGTTCTCTTCTGCTAAAAAACAAACAAACAAAAAAACCCACCCCACTTCTTTGAGGGCATCGTCACTAAAGCAGGCTGATACATTCTGAAATTTAAGGTGATATTTTTTAACCACAAGTAGATAGTGAAATGATAGATTCTCAAGCTTTGAACTTGTGCTGCTTATAGATGACAAGCAACTGAAATATTCTAACACAATATATGTTTCATTGGTTCTAGCTACCTAGCAAATGATACAGGAATGTCCTCAGGTAATTTCTAGGAGCGCCCAGGGGTACCTTCCAAGTGCTTACTAACACATCTAGTCAATTACCAAATGGTGTTGGCCATTTCTACTGTTTAATTTCCCCTATACTTTCCCTGTCTACTGGACAGTTCCATTATCCCCATTTCCTAACTGTTTCTTAAGACTACTCCAGCCCAGCTTCCTGCTTATAGTGCTACTATTTCTCTAAGACCCCCACTCTTCCCATTTTGGCCAGAACCCCTGCATCTGCAGCCTCCTCCATGCTGCCCTGGCTTCCCAGAATTCTGCAGGTAAAGGATCTATAACCTACTTCAAGGTGATTCAGTGCAGACAGTGTAACAGAATGAACTTTTTCTTCCTTCCAGGGCCATTAGTTACCTTTTGAAATTACCTAAGCAGGAATACACTCTCTGTGTCCACTGGTGGCAGGACTTCATCTGGAGTCTGTTGCTCTCCCAGGAAGCTAAAAATAGAATTCAGGAAGTCTGTCCATTTGGATGGGGAAAAAAATTACATCTCTGTTTTCACTATCCTGCAAACTGAAAAAGTGCATTTCCCTCCATTATGAAAGTAGGCAGCAAACCACAGTTTAAGAAGGAAAGTACTAATGATTCTGCCACAGAAGAAATCTCAGGTATTTTCATGGATGTTGCAGTTGTTGCAGACATCTCCAAATGTTATTTTTACTTGTTATTGTTTTAGAATCATAATAATTATTAGACTTGCCACTAGATCTTGTTATTTAAAGTGTTAATAAAAACACATATATTTTTATAGCACAAATTTAAAAAATATTTTGAGAACTATATTTCAATATATTTGGTTTCCTTTACAATCCTATATATTTTATTTTATTTATTTAAAATCTCCCCACCCCCTGTCACCCTAAGGAGGGGTCGATGGGCTTCCTAGACTGCCAAAGTTGTCTGTGGCACAAAATGCTCAAGAAACCCTGCTCTAGAGGATTAATTAACACAAAAGATGTTAGAAATTATTTTTCTCCTATGTCATCAGAGCTGTTCAGGTTATGAGTCTGGCTCTTGCATAGCTGGGGCACAAGAATAAGACCTGGCAGCTAACCATTTGGTCAGCTTGGTCCAACTGGACCAAGACCTTGGACTCTACTTGGTCTTCACTTTGCAAAGGACCTTATCACCTGGCTCAACCAGAAGGTTGGCTGATCCTGTGGTTAGGATATTGCTGTGTTGGCTTTAGAGTAACTTTCTGGTGAGGTGTATGCCATCAGTTGAACTGTGTCCTCCAGAATAATATGTTGAGGTCCTAAGCCCTGGTACTTGTGAATGTGGCCTTTTCGGAAATAGGGTCTTTGCAGATATAACCAAGTTAAGAAGAGGTCCATTAAAAAACAAAATTCAACTGAGAAAATTTTAAAGATCTTCTTGGCTTTATTGAGTGGTTCAGGAATCGGGCAACATCACATCTAGCAGATAGAAAGGAGCTCTGAGGAGTTGTACAAAATAAGAGACTTTGACAGGTAGAAGGGAGCAGGACAAAGACATTATACTAGCAAAAAGTGGATTGGTTGTGTCAAAATCACCTTCCTTTAGGGGACAGCAGGAGTCTACCTGGCTGGTGTTGACCTAACTAGTGTTTATTTCCTGACTAGTGTTGACCAAATAATTCCAGATTGATCAGTTTGATATTTCATTCCTGGGAAAGTCTGAAATAGTAATTAAGTTAAGTATTAAGATTCAGTTTGGTGAGGTGGGACTTAGCATAAGTGACTCCATTTTGGGCCTATTGTCTTGTTTTTAACAGAGTGTGCTGGAACCTAATCCAGTTTGACTGATGTCCATTTGAGAAGAGTAGAAGAGACACACGGGGAGAATGAGACACACAGGGAGAATGCCATGTGACGACAGAGGCAGAAATTGGAACCAGGCAGCTGCAAGGCAAGGAGCACCAAGTAGTGAGGGAGAGGGAAGGAGTGATTCTACTCAGTGTCTCAGAGGGAGCATGGCCCTCCTGACACCCTGCTTTTAGACTTCTAGCCTCTAGAACTGTGAGAGAATAAATTCCTGTTGTTTTAAACTACCAAGATTGTGGTGCTTTGTTAGTGTAGCCCTAAGAAATGAGTCCACTATGTTTCAAAGTGCCTAATAAAGAAACAGTGGGAACCTCACTGAGGTCACAAAACTGGTTGTGTGACTTTCAGGGCCTTGTTGATAATAAGGCTTGTCCATGTGGCAGAATCTGGTCTGAGGCTAACACTGATTATTACATGCCATCTGGTTGTTAGGTTGTGGGGAAGGAAATATATAGCAGCCACCCACTTCCAACTGGCAGAGCCTAGAGATACCCGAAATAGTAGCACAATTGTTGGACCTAGGGATTAGCTTCACTTAGTTGAAAACAGAATGCCTCTCTCCCTTTTTGTATTAAACTCAACTAAGCTGCCCCCATTTCACAAACACTTGCAGTGAAACCATCTCCTTACATCTTTATACATTGCCCCTTCTTTCCCTGGGATTCAAACAGAAGTCCAGGGAAGGTTGGGCGGAAACCAAACTCACTGGCAAAATCTATGCTGGTTCCACATAATTCTGTCACCCTCTTTCTTTGGATGAGTTCCCTCCCAGGGACAGTTCAGTCCTTTACACACAGACATATGCAAGTCTACCCAGTGGGTTTGCTAGTGTTCTACCTTGTCTACTTCCCAGGAGTGGCAGGGTTTTACCTGCATTGGGACCCTCCTCTCTATCAACACAATAGTCTTGTTTACCCAAGAAGTCAAACTATATTAGGGTACCAATTCAGACCCCCATTTTAGAAGACCCTTTGAGCTCTCAGGCAGAAGTGTTCTGGGCCTAGAACTTCTTACCTTCCTGGTTTGGATGCTCAAGGAAAGGATGGTGGAAGATTGAGAATCAGGTCAGGGATATCTTATTGCTTGTAGCTCCACTGCTTCCATCTTAAGTCCCTATTTCCTTCATGTTTGGCTCAAAATCTCCCTATGTCCAAGATCCTTTTTCCATTTCCTCTGCCCTCTCCTCTTGCCTAGAAATATATTCTAAAATCTACTCCTGCTCCCAATATGTATATATGATGTATATATATGTACACACACACACACACACACCCCCTTTAAAATACACTCCTGCTCCCAATAGGTATGTATGTCTGTGTGCATATATATGTTTTTTGTTCCTTAAATATACCAGAGAATTCATAAGAGCCAACCAATCTTTCAATATTTCTCCCAAACCACAATGCAAAGTCCAACATTGACCTGCATAAATTTACACTCATGTAATCTAATCTTCAAATGTCAGAAAATAGTCTTCGACCTTCTCCTCCATTCCAGAGAGGGAAACTATGCAGCTCCTTTGTTCTCACACAACACCTTCTTCAAAATGTCTAGTCCTGCCCCCCAAATTAAGTTTTCAGTTAAAGAAAAAGCTGTTGCTCACAATGTCTGTGAACGAGCCCTTCATGTTACTAAACTACTCAGCTTCCTGGGCTAATTTTAGCCAGTGAACTAGCTCCCATTTACTGATGGAGATATAATTTACATACGATAAAATCCATTCATTTGAAGTGCACAATCAAGTGGTTTGTATTATAGTCATAGAATTATACAACCATCACCACCATCTAATTCCAGAACATTTTCACCATGCCAAAAAGAAACCTTGTGCCCATTAGCAGTCACTTCTCATTATCCTCTCCCCTACTGTGCAGGAGACTGTTATTTGACTTTGAAAAGCCAACTCTATTAAATTCTCTTTATGCATAACACAAATAAAGAGGGGCAGGTGGCTGTATAGATTCCCAGGAGAGCCTGGGAGTCAGGGGTTAAGGAGGTAGGGTAGCAGCAAGTGTGAAGAACACCCAGCACTCTGACTTTGTAAACTTTAGCCACACATGCTTCATTAGCAACAACGCTTTGATAACCATGGAGAATGTACAACAAGTTCAGGAATCTTTGTTTGTGATTCCTGGAGTGTTGTTGTAGGTGGTTGCTAGCTTTCAATGCAAACAGAAACAAACTGAAATGTCCATTGAATGACTGGAAACTTGATTCTCTTGGACACAGTCCACTTGGGCCGCATTTGTCCTCACAGCAACCATTTGTTGGATCTGGCATTGGCCAGTTGACATCATCTGTGCCCTTCTCCATGGCAAGGCCATTATTATATCACCAGCTAACTAAAGTTCTACATGATGAGAATAATTTTAAAGATACCTTTGGAGAATACAACTTAGCCTTGAAATATGTAAATAGGCATATCCAATTTGTTAGGATTTGTTTTTAAATGAATCAATAGTAATTCTAAGTATACTTGTAATTTTGAAAGTAGAGTATCATGCATCTTCAGATAATACTATAAAAGGTCATTTATTTATTGTTTTTAAATAAGGTTCCAAACAATTTTCAGCAGTGCTTTTCTCTTTTGGTAGTATTTACTACTAGTATGTAAATGGTAAATATTTTTACCTTGGTATTTTTTTATTCAATTCATTTCATTTCCTTTATACATTTTCGTATCATGTCCTCATTTATAATCTCTTATAACAATTTATGTATTTATATTTATCAATATTTACCATATTAGAAGTTAAAACTACAAACTTCAAAAACTATTTAGCTCACTAAAAAATACCAGCAAACCCATTATGTGTTAACATAAACAACATATTTTAAAGAAAAATAAGTATATTTTCTAAAAAATTTAATGGGAAGGAGTGGCATTGTTTTATATTTTTGCAAATATTTTTAATGACTGTCTGAATAGGGAACAGCTAGATTCTCTTATCTAATTTCAAAAATAACAGCTTTATTGGGATATAATTCACATACCGTACCATTCATCCATTTAAAGTGTACAATTCAATGGTTTTTAATATATTCACAGAGTTGTGCAACCATCACCACAATTAATTTTAGAACAGTTTTATTATTCCCCAAAGAAACCTTGTATCCATTATCAGTCACTCCTTATTTCCCCTTATGCATACCCGCCCCACCCCCACCACCATGGTCTTGCTCTAGGCAACCACCAATCTATTTTCTGTCTGTATGGATTTGCTTATTCTGGACATTTCATATAAACGGAATTAAACAATATGTGGCCCTTTGTGACTTTTTTTTTCACTTAGCATAGTGTTTTTAAGGTTCATCGACATTGTAGCATGTTTTATAATTCATTTATTTTTACTGCTGAATGATATCCCATTGTATGTATATACCAGATTTTGTTTATCCATTTATCAGTTGATAAATGTTTGGCCATATTTTCACTTTTTGACTATTATGAATAATGCTGCTTTAAAGTTTGCATCTGGTTCAAGATTTATTTAGACATGTGTACAAGTTTTTTATAGACATGTATTTTCTTTTCTCTTGGGTGTATGCTTAGGAGTGAAATTGCTAGATCATATGGTAACTCTGTGTTTAACATTTTGAGGAACTGCCAGATTGTTTTCCACACTCTATTTTATATACCACTAGCAGCATAGGGGGGTTCCAATTTCTCCACATCCTGTCCAACACTTCTAATTATCTTTTAAAAAATTTTTGCTATCCTAGTGAGTGTAAAGGATTATTTCATTATGGTTTTGATTTGTATTTCCCTAATGATTAATGATGTTAAACAACTTTTTATGTGCTTGTATATCTTCTTTGGAGGAATATCTACTCAGACCCTTTGTCCAATTTTTAATTGGATTATTTTGTTGTTGTTGAATTGTAAGGGTCTTTATCTTCTAGATACAAGTCCTTTCTCAGATATATGATCTGCAAATATGTTCTCTCATTCTGTCAATTGCCATTTTACTTTTCTGATTATATCCTTTTCAGCACAAAAGTTTTTAATTTTAATGATGATTTATTTATTTATTTATTTGCTTGTATATTTGGTGCCAAATCTAAGAAACCATTGTTTAATCCAGGGTCACGAAGTTTAAGCTTATATTTTCTTCTGAGATTTTTCATTGATAGCATTCACATGCATTTAGGTTTTTGATCCATTTTGAATTAATTTTTATGTATAGCATGAGGAAGGAGCCCAACTTCATTCTTTTGAATGATGATATTCAGTTGTCCCAACAGCATTTTCTGGAAATAATTTTCTTTCCCCACTGAGTGGTCTTGGCACACTTTATGAGAATCAATTGACATTGAATGTGAGGACTTATTTCTGTACTCTTAATTCTATTTTATTGCTCTATATGTTTATCCTTATGCCGGTATCATACTGGGTTGATCATTGTAGTTTTGTATCAACGTCTGAAATCAGAACATGTGATTCCTTCAACTTTGTTCTTTTTCAACATTGTTTGGCTATTCCCAGTCCCTTGCATTTCTGTAGGAATTTTAGGGTCAGCTTGTTAATATCTGCAAAAACCAGCTACAATTTTGATAGGGATTGCATTGAATCTACAGCTCAATCTGTGGACTATTACCCTCTTAATTTTAAGTCTCCTAATCCTTGAATAAGGGATGTCTTTGCACTTAATTAGGGCTCTTTAATTTCTTTCAACAATGTTATGTAATTTTCAAATTACAAGTTTTGCATTTCTTTTCTTAATTTTAGTCCTAAATATAAAAATGCAAATGATTTTTGTGTACTGATCTTGAGCCCTGCACTATAGCTGAACTTGTTTTTTTTTATTTCTAATTGTTTCTTAAAAGATCATGTCATCTGAAAATGGAGTTTTACTTCTTCCTTGCGAACCTGAATGCCTTTTATTTCACTTTCTTGCCTAATTGACCTGGCTAGAATTACCAGTACAATGTTGAATATAAGTGCCAAAGTAGGTATTTTTGTCTTATTCCTGATGTTGGGGGGAAAGCATCCAGTCTTTTACTGTTAAGTTTGATGTTAGCTGTGGGTTTTTCATAGATACCATTTATCAAGTTGAGAAAATTCCTTTCTATTCCTAGTTTGTTGTGTTTTCATCATGAAAGGGTGTTGGATTTTGTCAAATGCTTTTCTGCATCTATTGAGATATTCATGTGGGTTTTGTCTTTTATTCTATTAATAAGATAAGTTACATTGAACTAATATTACATTCCCTGGATAAATCCCACTTGATTATGATGTATACTTTTTATACATTGCCAGATTCAGGTTATTAATATTTTATTGATGATTTTTATATTTATATTCATAACAGATCTTGGTTTGTAGTTTTCTTTGAGATGTCTTTTTTTAAATTTAGATATCAGGGTGATGCTGGCCTCATAACAAGTTGTGAAGGATTTCCTTCTCATTAATTTTTTGGAAGAATTTGTAAAGAATTGGTATGAGTTCTTCTATAAATGTTAGAATTCACCTGTGAAGCATTCTGGGTCTGGACTTGTCTTTGTCAGTAGTTTTTTACTACTAATTTAATATTTCTAATTGTTATAGGTCTATTCAGATCTTCTAGTTCTTCTCAAGTCAGTTTCAATAGATTGTGTACTTCTTGGAATTTTTCCATTTCATCTAAGTTATCTAGTTTGTTGGCCTACTGCTATTCATAGTTGTGTGCTGGTCTCAGCCTACTGATCATCAGTGTTGTGGTTGGACCAGCTCTTGTGGTTCTTATTATGATTGCAAGAAGCCCTTCAGCAATAACCATCAGGAAACTTTAGGAAAATAAAGATTTATTCCTTACAAGACCTGGAAATTACAGAGCACACAGGGGAGGAGGGGCACATACAGAAGTAGGGAGTAGGGAGAAAAAGAGAGAGAGTGAGCACATGGGCCTGGGGTTCTGCTTTTATTGGGGTCAACAGTGGGGGCCTAGGATTTCACAGCCTTACTCTTTATTAGTGAATTTAAAACATAACAGTGGGAATTTAAAGTGTGGCAAGAATAAAAACAAGGGGCCCAAATGGTCAGTTATTGAAATCAACCAGGATCTCTAAAACAAAGGAGTCTGAGTGGCTCTTTATCTATTTGTGTGTCTGGCAATGTGTTTATTCAAGCAGCCATCTTTGAAGTGGTTGCCTTTGCAATCAAAGCTTAAATCAGGTACTTGCGTTACAAACAAGAAAAAAAACTGTCAGGATTTACGCTGCACTATAATCCTTATTTCTGTAAGATTGGTAGTAATGTCCCTTCTTTCATTATTTATTTTAGTCTTCTCTCTTTCTTTGGTTAATCTACATAAAGGTTTGTCAATTTTGTTGACCTTTTCGAAGAACCAAGTTTAATTTCATTGATTATTTTTCTATTTTTTTAAAGATTTTATTTATTTGACAGAGAGAGAGCGAGGACAAGCAGGGAGAGTAGCAGACAAAGGGAGAGGGAGAAGCAGGCTCCCCACTGAGCAGGGAGACCGATGCAGGACTCGATCCCAGGACCCTGAGATCACGACCTGAGCCGAAGGCAGATGCTTAACTGACTGAGCCACTCAGATGCCCCTATTTTTCTATTATTTATGTCATCAATTTTCACTCTACTATGTATAATTTTCTTTCTTCCACTTGCTTCGGTGATTAGCTGTTGTTGTTGTTGTTTTTTGTCCCCCAGTGTAGTAAGATGGAAAGTTAGGTTATTGATTTGAGATATTTCTTCTTTTTTTTAACATAGGTGTTTAGAGCTATAAATTTTCCTCTCAGCAATGCTTTCACTGAATCCTGGAATTTTGTTAAGTGGTGTTTTCATTTTTATTCATCTCAAAGTATTTTCTAATTTCCCTTGTAATGTCTTCTTTGACTCATTGGTTTTTTTAAAAGTGTGTTGTTTCCTTTCCACATATTTGTGAATTTCATAAATTTCTTTCTGTTACTAATTTATACTGCACTTTCAACATTTGTACTGTCTTTTAAAAATACCTAATCACCTCTACTGGAGCTGCGTGTGTGTATGTGTGTGTGTATGTGTGTTTGAATTTCCAAATGAAGTCACCTGCATTCAGCTCAAAGAACTTCCCTTCATCTTTCTCACAAGGTGGACCTACTAGCCTTGGATTCTCTTATTGTTTATCGATCTGGAAATGACTTTATTTTGCCTTAATTTTTAAAAGTTATTTTGCTGGATATAAGATTATTTGTTGATAGTACTTTTCCTTTAGCACTTTGAATATGTCATTGTACTGCCTTCTGGCCTTCATTCTTTCTGATGAAAAGTTAGCTGTTAATCTTATTGGAGGTCTTTTGTATGTGATGAGTCATTTTTCTCTTGCTGCTTTCAAGGTTTTCTTTTTCCTTTGGCTTTTAGCATCTTTCCTATGATGTGTCTGGGTGTGGGTTTTGTGCATATGTGGTTCTACCTGGAGTTCATCAGGCTTCCTGAATGTGTTGATTAATGTGTTTTTAAAATAAAATTTGGGACATTTTCAGCCATTATTTCTTTGAAATTTTTTTCTGAACCATCATAATATGTCTGTTAGTTATTCTTTCAAGTAAAAATGATA
This sequence comes from Phoca vitulina, assembly GCF_004348235.1. Classification (NCBI taxonomy): domain Eukaryota; kingdom Metazoa; phylum Chordata; class Mammalia; order Carnivora; family Phocidae; genus Phoca; species Phoca vitulina. The sequence continues at coordinate 1,448,758 of NW_022589801.1, forward strand.
TTATATGAGGGGCACCTGGGTGGCACAGTTGGTTAAGCATCTGACTCTTGGTTTCAGCTCAGGTCATGATCTCAGGGTGGTGAGATCAAGCCCTGCATTGGGTTCTGTGCTCAGCACAGAGTCTGCTTAATATTCTCTCTCCTTCTCTCTCTGCCCCTCCCCTGTGCGCAATTTCTCTCTCTCTAAAATAAATAAATCTTTTTAAAAATGTTATTATATGAGAAAAGTGGCTAGTCCAGCTCACAGCTCAAATAATCTCATAACTGTTATCCTTGAGACAACCATATACTTTGGTATACAGTGTGTACTTCCCATTTTGTCACAGCAAATGTTTAAAGAGGGTTGAGATTTAATAAAATTAATAATTTTAATTTTAAAATAACTCAAGAGTTGGTATTTAATACAATTAGTACATTTGCTGATTCATCAAGGACATTCTTAAGGGAAATTGCTTTTTTCCTTTCATATGTAATGAAGAGTACAATGACTACCAGTACAGTGCGGTGCCACCACAAGACTCCATGATAACATTCCAGTAGTTTTACCTACCACTGCTTTGTGACATCAATACAAATGTCAACACAGTGAAAAAGACAAATAATATCTTAGTATTATTATAAACATAATTTTGAACTTCTAGACTCCCCAGAAGGTCTCCCTAGGGCAGTTGTAAGTAAATGTTGTAAATGACCTCTATAGTACCAACTGTTTCCTTCTCCTAAGATTGTTCAGCTGTCACTTCTCTACCTTAAAAATCCATACCACTCTGAAGTACCAGTTTGATTGGAAGAATCAATAATTTCTAAAGTTTTATCCTGGTCCTGTAAATCTAATATTGGCATGTTTTCACACAACTTTGCTGACCGTACATGGCTTCAAGTTAGTTTTAATTTTCAGTGCTTTACTTAAGTTATAGCTTTCCTGAGTATAACAGTTTTTTGGATGAAGAGACACAAACACAGAGAAGTAAGCCAGATTGCCTAAATAGAGAAATTTTAGGAGCTCACTTATCTTTTCTAAGACTTTAGCGATGAGGGCAAATGTACGTAAGTTCTTTTGGACGTGAGGAGTGTTCATTGTAATCCCCCTTTCCTTGGGTCCATCCCAAATGGTACTGAATCTAAGATTCAGGAGATTTCAACTGGATACTCCTTCTTGTCTTGAGGAAAAGTGTAAAGAGTTATGTTTTTTTCTATCTGGCTAGAACTTAGAACATATGAGCCTGTAGTCCATACTTATGTAATGGTGATGATAATATCATCAAGAATGATAATGACAAGTGTAAGAAGGAGCTGAAAATTGCTATGTGCAAAAGAATACCACCTTGACCACACCTCTTTGAGCAGTAGAACATCTAAGAAGACATATTCTAAACTATCACATACAATCAAATCATCAAACTCTTATCAAAATCATGAACATTCTTTTCTTTACCTGCTAAGGTGAGGAATATAATTACCTATTAAAAGACCAGTTAACACATCTGTTTAGGGAGTTTCCTAGGTTATTCTTCTTCTTTCCCTAAACCATTACTTGGTTTTTCTTTGGTTTTGTCTATTGGGTTGCCAGCCTCAGAACCATGTGCTGGCTGGCAGCAGGCAATGGATGACTTGATTTCCTTACTGAAATAATGTATGTGCTGAGAACAGGGGATGAATGGGCCCATCTGCCTATACACATGTCTGTCAGTGGGCCATATGCCACAAAATTTTTTCTCAGAGAGTATGTAGTAATTATCACTAAGGGCCAAGACACCAGTTAAGGCTTTTTAAACCAACACAATAAATTTTTCAAAGAATAATGTGGCTTTGGAATTGTTTTGAGGAGGTGAGACTTAAAGGTGGGTTCATTGAGAAACATCAACATTAAACTTGCAGTTGTGTCCAGAATGTTGGGAAAGGGCAATATAAATATAGCACTTATCTGTTATCATAATTATAGTACTGATTGTTAAAGACATTCGGCAAGTTCTTTCTCTTTTAAAGATTTATTTGTGTGTGAGAGAGAAGGAGAGAATGGCGGGGGTAGAGGGAGAGGGAAAACCTAAGCAGACTCCACACTGCATCTGTGGGGCTCGATCCCACAACCCTGAGATCATGACTTGATCTGAAACCAAGAATCAGTCACTTAACTGACTGTGCCATCCAGGCGCTCCTAGACATTTGGTAAATTCTGTAGTAGGTGGTACATGTAGCAAGCAAACTAGATAGAGTCTCTGACTTTTAGAGCCTTAATGCATGTAGTAGATAAGTCCAAAGACAAACTTTTAAAAGCCAGGGTTTCTTTCTTTCATTTAAGATTTTATTTATTTACTTGAGAGAGAGAGAGAGAGAGAGAGCACAGAGAGGAAGAGGCAGACCCTCACTGAGCAGGGAGGCCAATGTGGGGCTCAATCCCAGGACCCTGGGATCATGACCTGAGCTGAAGGCAGATGCCGAACTGACTGAGCCACCCAGGCATCCCTAAAAGCCAGGGTTTCTTTATCTTGAGGAATATGTGGAGTTTCTTGAAGGAAAAGAAGATAGCCACTGTTGTCTTACATTATTTTTCGTTACAATATTTCTTTTTAAAAAAAGATTTGTTATTTGAGAGAGAGAGAGAGAGCATGCGCACTTGCACTCACGTGAGCACAGTGAGTGGGTTGAGGGGCAGATGGAGAGGGAGATAGTCTCCAGCAGACTCCCCATGAGCATGGAGCCCAACATGGGGCTCGATCCCACCACCCTTATATCATGACCTGAGACCAAATCACGAGTCTGACGCTCAACTGACTGAGCCACCCAGGTGCCCCTATTATAATATTTCTTAAATTCACCAACATAAAGCTAATAATAAAATCCTTATGCGTTTAACACCTATAAAAATTTTAAACCAGAAGAGATTTATAAAATAAACACAAAAAGGCCAAAAACCCTAATACAATTTAAGTTGACATATTGGATATGCTGCTATTCTGCTGAGCCCACACCTGAACTTGCAATGAGTATACACTCTGATTGTTTCTACTGCAGTCTCTGTTACTGTATGTGACATGATGACTCCATTTTCCCACCTCTGGTCTTTATCAAACTGTTGTGAAACCTTCGCTAATAGAGGTAGCTTTAACAGTCATTTGGCCTTTACATGGCATGGATATCCATGAATGCTCTATGAAAATGTGTTAATTTTGTATTTTCATTTCCATTATTAATTTTCTTTAAAAATATATGACTTCAGAGCACATTCGATTAAATATTACACCCACAACAATCGGGTTCCTGGAAAGAGTAACCATGACAGTGCTTTAGGAATGTGCGGTTTCCTTAGGCATTCCATGTAGTGAGTTAGCTAGGAAAAGCCTTGACCAAATATGTTGGTTGAGATCTCAGACACCAAAGGCTTGCCAATGACAGTAAGGCGAGGATTGGTGAAGGCCTGCTAAAGATAACTTTCACTTGATACTGATTGACTTTTTAATTTTCAAGTTTTAAATTAAAATTTTTTAAGGATTTTATTTATTTATTTGAGAGAGAGAGAGCAGGAGCAGGGAGAGGGGCAGAGGGAGAGGGAGAAGCAGGCTCCCCACTGAGCAGGGAGCCCGACAAAAGGGCTCGATCCCAGGACCCTGAGATCATGATCTGAGCCAAAGGCAGACACTTAACTGACTGAGCCACCCAGGTGCCCCTTTAAATTAATTTTTTGAATAGGCTACACATTTTCATGGTATACAAATCAGAACACAGAAAACAATGTTCAGTGAAAAATCCTTCTTGCCTGTGTTCCAAACCACTCATTTCCCCTTTCTGGGGGGGCAACCAATATTGCAATCTTGAGTCTCCTTCCAGAGATAGCTCAGGCACAGACAAGCAATCATGTATACACATTCTTAAAGAAAAGAATTGATTAGTGTCAGATTTTCATATCGTAAATAACATTAAGGATGCATTTCCCTTCACTTAAGGGGTAATGGTTAGTAGTTTCTCAAATTACAAAATAATGCACATTTATTATGAAAAACCTAAAGACTACAAAAAGGAAAAGGAAGAAAAAGAAAACCGCATACCATTTGGAGATAACCTCTGGGGACCTACAATTATTTATACCTCCTTTTAGTACTGGTACACTACACAGAGAATATTACATTGGAATCTTTTTGTTTTTACTTACTATAGTGTTTCAACCTTTCCAAGGTCTGCTATACATCGTTTTTAATGGCTTGTTTATATATACCATAATTTATTTAACCAAGGCCTCTTGTTTGAAACTCAAGTTGATTACAGTTTTGTACCATTAAAGACCTTCATTTGATATATATTTAGTCTTTATTTATTGATGACTTTGTAATTTAGGTGCAAATTTCCTAAGGGAAAAGACTGCGCTTGTCTTGATTACTTATAGCCCTATAGCACGGTGCCTGGCTATATGGATTTAACTATTAGACGACCATGTGTGCAAGAAAAAAATGCAAATTTTAAGTGAAATTCAAACTCAAAAATTTACTTAAATGAAATTAAATCTGAGAAAGGGTTGGGTTTCTGATTTCTCATATAAGTTGCTTTTTGGAAGATAGGACAGCATCCTTCTACCTATAGCTACAAATCCTGTGGAGGATACACAAACTGTTTATTTGCTTTCATAAAAGAAAGAACTGTGAGAAGGGATCTTAAATACAAGAATGAGGTCACAAAAAGGTGACCTTCATTTTTAGTAAGCACTACCTCTATGTTTCCTACTATAGTAGGACAAAAGAGTACTTTTTACACTGCTGGAATTAACAAGCTGTAGGGTACCCTTCCCAGCTGAAACACATCAGATAAAATTTTCCCTCCAACAGTGACTGTCCCTTGACACCACAAAAAGCTACTTTCTCAAAACAATCCCCTATTCCTTAGAGAGTTCTATTTTATTTTATTTTATTTATTTATTTAGAAAAGATTTTATTTATTTGACAGAGAGAGAGATAGCGAGAGCAGGAACACAAGCAGGGGCAGTGGGAGAGGGAGAAGCAGGCTTCCCGCTGAGCAAGGAGACCGATGTGGGGCTCGATCCCAGGACCCTGGGATCATGACCTGAGCTGAAGGCAGACGCTTAATGACTGAGCCACCAAGGTGCCCCGAGAAGGTCTATTTTAAAAGATGACTGTCACTAGACAATTGTGGTCTTATTATTCTTCTAAATGAGGCAACAGAACCCCTTTAGTTTGTTCAGTCTGCAAAGAAATCTTTCCCCATCCCTAACTGTGAGTCTCCTCGGTGGACACAAAGACGCTTCCAGGGCAAAGGACAGACTAGCAAAGAAAGACGGCAGATAACGCAGTGGTTTTTGGGAGTTCCATTCGTGACACAGCTGAAGATTAACATTTCACATCACAAAGGATGTCTGGAGACGGCCCTGCATTGACAAAGCCTCAATGCCTGGCATTAAGGTGTCCAAGAAGACCAGGAACACCCAGAGCCCTGGTGTAACGAGAGTAATGGGACGATTGTGCATTTGGGCATCCCATGCCATTGTTTCTGTCAAGAGAAACTTGCATAATAGGCCCATGTCTGAGTTTAGGTTTGTGTAGGTGAAAAGAAGTCTCCTGCAAAGCTTTGACTTTGAAAACATTTGCAGAGAGAATAGAAACAATCAAGGCTTTTTCTTCACTGGAAACTAGACTTTTGACTATTACGGGCCGAAGGAAGCTTTCTTGGATCTGTCCTTCCTAATGGTATAAAAAGCATTTCTGCTTCTTAATTTTTTACGATGATCCTTAAGACACTGATGGAAAAAGTTCCAACACCTTCGAAATGGTACTCTTAACATTAACTTGGTCCATAATCTACCCTAAAATGCATCCAACTTTACACTGGACCCAACATCTCAGAGAACTTCTGCTTCTGTCAAGAACAAGTATAATCAACAAAAGCTCATGAAGTCAACTATATAAACTTGGAAACATATGCCACATTTTAAAAAAATTTTGTTTTAAAGATTTTATTTATTTATTTGAGAGAGAGAGCACATACGTGTGTGAGGGGAGCAGGCAGAGGGAGAGAGAGAAGCAGACTCCCCTCTGAGCAGGGAGCCCAAAGCCGGGCTGGATCCCAGGACCCTGAGATCACCACCTGAGCCAAAGGCAGATGCTTAACCGACTGAGCCACCCAGGTGCCCCCATATCCCACCTTTAAAAAAAAAAACTTTCATTTTAAACTAATTATAGACTCAGAGGCATTTGTAAAAATAGTACAGAGAGTTCCCTTTACTCTTCCTCAGCTTCCAAGTGTAACATGTTGCATCACCATAGCACATTATCAAAACCAGGCAATTGACACTGACATTGGTGTTATTGCCATTATTCATTTTGATATTTGACAGTCTAAAAATAAAAACCTAAAGTCCTAAAACCTGAGAAAAAGAATGAGTTCCATCTCCTGCTAAGATCTACTACTATCTGTTTCAAGTTCTCCATGCTCCCGCCCGCTCAGGCTATTTTGGTTTTGTAACATCCATGCCTTCTTTGGGCGAAGAAATGCTGTCTCCTGTAAGACTTGCTAATCCCTCTTGAATACACAGATCAGGCCTCCCTTGTCCCTCCCTCCCTGTGCCGAACAGACAACTATCGTTCTACCAGAAGGGGAAGGTTGACTCTCTGGCCGTCTCTCCTGGTGCTATTCTTAAATGTTTTTTTTTTAACTTTTTATTTTGAAATAACTACGTATTCGCAGGAAGTTGCAAAAATAGTACAGAGAAGTCTTTGGTACCCTTCAGCCAGTTTCTCCCAGTGGTTATTTAAGGCTCGGGTATTAGTTTACTACATTTGGAAAAGATAATCAAGTCCTGTTGTTTTGTTTTGTTTTGTCTTTTCGTTAAAGTAGGAAACACCAAGACTTTTCTTTACTCTTTTTGTCCAGTGAAAGAAAATCTATTATAGCTGAGACTGTCTTATTCAAGAGATTGGGGCTCATTGCTAACCAGCTAATTGAAAATGTAGAAACAATAAAAAAATGACACACAGATCTTACATTCCTCATTTTAATTTGGCTCATGTAAAGGTGTTTGTTCTCCAATCTTTTGACATAGAGTTGTAGAAAAAAAAACTCTGTGCTTCAGTGGAAAACAATGCATCATCTGTAGTTTACCCTTCTGCCTTATCAGATCGATTCTATGGGAGGAAGATAAGTCTTTCAGTGTGGATTATCTAGTTAAGGGAATTAATTAGGTTAATTAGTCTGATGACATCATTACCCTACAGAAATATCCTTTTTTATTTTTATTTATTTTATTTTATTTTTTTTTAATTTTTTTTTTTTTTTAAAGATTTTATTTATTTATTTGAGAGAGAGAGAATGAGAGACAGAGAGCATGAGAGGGAGGAGGGTCAGAGGGAGAAGCAGACTCCCTGCCGAGCAGGGAGCCCGATGCGGGACTCGATCCCAAGACTCCAGGATCATGACCTGAGCCGAAGGCAGTCGCTTAACCAACTGAGCCACCCAGGCGCCCGTGAAATATCCTTTTTTAAAAAAAAGCAGCTGGATTTAGGTTCCTTGCGTCTTTATTCATTCCACGAAGCTGCACGGAGGACTATTGCCTGTCAGTCTCTGCAAATATGCCGTGAACAACATAGACAAAGATGTCTGTTCTCCAAGAGCTCAGGGGGGAGACAGATATATGTAAAATTAAGAATGTTAGAGAAGTTGGACAGCGATGTATGCTATGAAGGAAAGTCAGGCAGGGAAGGTGGACTGAGCATGAGGGGAGAGAGAGGGAGTTGTCTGTGGTTTTCATCGCTCCAGTCAAGGCAGGCCTCAGTGAGAAGGTGACATTTGAGCAAAGACTTGCAGGTGGTGAGAGAGTGAATCACATAATATCTGGAGGAAGAACACAGAAAATTCTACTTCCATTACCCAGTTTCAAAAGTCAAATCTGGGTTGAGGTGGGGGAGGACGCCTGAGTGTGGCTGCCCGTGATGCTCTCTTCTTCTCCTGCCCTCTGGACCAGCATCTTGGGTAGGTCCAAGGGCACCAATGACCTGGCCCCAGCACCCATCGATGTGGCTGTCTTCACCCCTCTTTCCATGGTGTGGGGCCTCCTGTGGGCATCGACCCTTTAGTGTGTTTGCACTCTACCCTCTGGTCCAAAGCCAGGCTCCTTCCGTCTCAGTGCTGTGTCTGTCCTGGCAGCTTGATCAGAGAGTGTAATTAACTTGACCAAGGTCGCAGAGCTAGTAAGCATCTTTATTCAGTGCATAGGCCCATTGGTCCATTGTCTCTGATTTCTCTACCCTTTATATTCCCTCTTTCTACACTTTGGATAGAATAGAATTTTTGGTACATGTCCCATGGAAGACGCCTTATATTCCAGTTACATCCTCAAGATGCCAAAGTCAGTCTTCTGGATTGGTGCGTTGAGGGCCGCACTAAGACTGAGACCCAGCACCAGTCTGGTGTCCACTGGATCAATAATCCCATCATCCCACAGCCTTGCACTGGAGTAGTAAGGGTCTCCTTCCTCTTCAAACCTCTTAATGTTGGGCTCTTTTAAGGCTGCTTCCTCAGCACTGGAGAATTGTTTCCCTTCACGTGCTCTTTGGTCCTTTGCTACTGTGGCCAGCACACTGGCTGCCTGCTCTCCTCCCATCACTGAGATGTGAGCGTTTGGCCACAGGTAGAGGAATCTTGGGCTATATGCTCTGCCACACATCCCATAGTTTCCACACATCCCATAGTTTCCAGCCCCGTGAGATCCCCCAATGATGACAGTTATCTTAGGCACTTCGGCACAGGCTACGGCAGCCACCATCTTGGCACCATCCTTGGCAATTCCTTCAGCTTCATATTCTCTACCAACCATAAATCCGGTAATGTTTTGAAGGAACAGCAGGGACAGAATTGTTTGTTTGTTTTAAAGATTTTTTAAAAACTTATTTATTTGACACAGAGAGAGAAAGCACAAGCAGGGGGAGTGGCAGACAGAGGGAAAGGGAGAAGCAGGCTCCCCATAGAGCAGGGGGAGCTCGATGTGGGACTTGATCCCAGGACTCCGGGATCATGACCCGAGCAGAAGGCAGTCGCTTAACCAACTGAGCCACCCAGGCACCCGAATTATTTGATATTTATCCGTTTGATGATGTTTGGCAGATAAGCCTCCAAGCTGTAAGTTCTATTTAAAACAAAGGGCCACCTGATTACAATAATCAACTGTGCAGTCACTGAGACACCCATGTGTATTGAAATAGACAAGGGAATAAAGACAGATATGCCCTCTGTACCTGACACCTAATTTTATATAGCCAATTAATGGATACATTTCAGTAAAGGGAGAGAGATTACTTTTTGCTTCTCTTATTTAAACGAATTTATTCTTTCACAGAATGGCTCTATGGGATTTCTTTTTCACATTAGTCATGATTTACTCCTTGTCCTGTTGTTTCAGGAAATGCAGTTTGGATCTTAAAGACTGAGGCTTGCAGCTTTGCAAGGGATTTGAGGTTGGCATTCATCATGATGTTAGAAAAGTTCTCCACGGAGGGAAGAAGCCTACTAAATATGTACTCTCTTAAAACCATTCTTTCAGTTAAAGAGGACTTCAAAAGACAAAAAGTGGCATTTATATAATGACTTTCTGGGAATTTTGCTTCAACTTTTACTGCAGTTAAAAATCAACAATCTCCTTCCATTATCTGTTAATGATTCCAGAACAGGGATAATTCAGTTGGTTAGGAGGAAGGCTACATGTGAAGCTGAGCTGGAAGACTGGGCTCTGGGGCTTGGAGAGTGGAGGCAAATTCCTGCCAACTGGAGAGAGGAAGTGGCTTTGGGGGCTCCAGGTGAGTGAGGCCTTGGGGGCTCTCTTGCCCTTTGGAAGCCTTAGCCACGGAGTGATCCTCCACCTCCTGCAAGGTAGAGAGCTGGGGGAGAAGCCTTAAGTGAAGAAGAGGGCAGGGCCCTTTTCACCCCAAGTTTCCGAGCTCTGAGACCATTGGCCCGTTCCCAGAGGTGGAGTGGTCTCTGGGCCCCTACTTTTTCCAGCAACTCCCCCAAACCACACTGGTTTTGGAGGACACAAAGATACCTCCCTTTCTCTGTTGGAGGTTTTATTTATGCCCTATTCTCTTCTTGGAAGGCACGGAGGTACACTTAACGGCCCATTCCTTATGCACCCACAAAAACCTTAAGACCAGAGTAGAATAATTCTGATTGAGAGCTGAAAGAGACGAGGGAGGCTGAAGATATTGGAGAGATACTCTGGGTGAGTTTAAGGCATAATAAAAAACAAAAACAGAAACAAAAAAGCACCAGCTCAACAAAAGGCACACATTTCCATAGTACTAAACTCCCAGTGAAGCATAGGGCATTTGAAAGCTGACTTAGGATAACATAATGGTGTCTTTAACAGATACTTGAGGAATAGAGATAATCTTCACATGATCATTTTTCATATTTTACAAAAGCCCTTGGCATATAATTATTATAAACCCTATCTCTATGACAACATTTCCATTTGAGCAAGAAAATGTCAGCACAGTTGACCCTTGAACAGTCGATTAACACATATTCTGTATGCTGTATGTGTTATATACTATGTTCTTTTTTTATACTATATTTTTTCAATTAAATAAGCTAGAGAAAAGAAAGTTATTAAGAAAATCATAAGGAAAATACGTTTATGCTACTGTACTGTGTTTATTGAAAAAAATTCATGTATAAGCGGGCCTGCACAGTTCACGCCCGTGTTGTCAAGGGACAGCTGTATATAGTTTTAGATGAAGCTAGACCAAGAGGCATGTGTGTATTTGTTCCCAGCTCTCTGTATATTCCGCATGCCCTTGCCACCACATTCCACCAGGCAGCCTGTTCTTTACCTCATTTCCTCAGGTGAAGGCTATTGCACAGTGGAAAGCAGAGTGCCCGCAACTCTTTCTGGCTCCTGTTCTCCAAGGGCTAAACTTTGGCTTATACAGCAAAGAGAAATTCTCAGGGCCCAGGGATTCCGCTGTGCTCCCTCCCCATAGTTCCCCATCTCCTAGCAATTAGATGGGCCATGTGACTTGCTCTGGCCAATGGGTTAGGAGTGGAAGCAAACATGAATGCATCAATGCATTTGTGTGTGTATAGGCGCATGTTTTTTAACACAAAATGCACTACACTGCATGTATTTGTTCTGCAATTTGATTAAAAGAATCTCAACAGTACACCTTGGAACTTTTCTATATTGTAACAAAAAAAATCTTATTCTTTTAAACTGCTGTCATACCACAATGAGAATATACCATAATTTCAATCACTCCCTTATTGGTGGACATGGAGGTGATTTCCATTATTTTGCTTTTTTGCATTATAAAAAATTTATTCAATTCTTCTTCATTTACTAAAAGACTAGTTCTTTAGTTCATAGACTAAAAGGCATCCAGTTCTTTTAAAAACAATGGCACATTGCAAACTTAATAGGAAGTGTGGGAGGGAGGGGTAATTAGAAAACAGACCTGCTTTATGCCATTTAATGTTGAGGTTTGTGCTGTTAAAAACTCATTCAAATCTAGTGAGGTTTTCACTGTGGCATGAAGGAAACCTAGCAGTGGAATTGCTTGGCAGAAAGGTAGGTACTTTCACAATTTTAAAACAATGATTAAAAAATCTTCTGTTAAATTCCATTTACTACTGTTTTACCTAGGATTTTTACAATTAAATTCATCAATGAGAATGTTCTAATTCTTCTAATGTTATCCTTCTCCTCTCTTTCCTCTCTCTCTTCACTCCTGAAGAAGTAGGAGTACTGATCTAATTGGATCAGATTCCAGGATGTTGATGGTGCCAAGTTTACGAGTGTGAAATTATCCACCAGATGTGTTTCTCTCTCTGGCACTTTACTCTTTCCCCAAGGGGAAAAGAGGGAAGCCAAACCAGGGCTTACCTCTTCTAGTGGGCAGGCCCTCTTTTCTTTCTTCCTCCCACATAAGCTGTGCTACATATTTGCCCGCCAGGCATGGGAAGGAGCTGGTAGAAAGACCTGAGCTTAGAAGGGGAGAGAGGCCCTAGCTCTGTGCCCAAGTCCTGTACCCATGTAGGGTTGCTGGGTCAACCTGCCCTTGGGTTGGAGGGACCTAAAACAGGGAAACACCTGTTGCCCATTGCCATTGGCCTGTGTGTGTACTTCTCTCCTCAGAAACCGTAGGAAGAGGATGACCCAGCAAGGCAAGATTCAGGCCCATTCCTGAATATAATTTCCATATGATCGAACTCTCATCCAGGAGTATTGTCTTTGCCAGCTTTTAGTATAAGTATCTATTTTGAAGAGTGATTTTAAATTTCCAAATGTTTGGAACTTTTTTGTTTAGATGAAATATTATTCAATTCTTCTTCATTTACTTATTAGGATATAGTAATAGACTAAAAGGCATCCAATTCTTTTAAAAACAATGGCACATTGCAAACATTAACAACAACAAAAAAAAGGAAGTGTGGGAGGGAGGGGTAATTAGAAAACAGACCTGCTTTATGCCATTTAATGTTGAGGTGTGTGCTGTTAAAAACCCATTCAAAACCAGTGAGGTTTTCACTGTGGCATCAATATCCAGTTCTAAGTGAACACTGTACAACTGGGATGATGGAAAATTTCTTTTGGAGGAAATAAGGGCCAACAATTGATCAACACAGCATCTAATTAAGGGGGCAGGGTACTGAGACAGATTGCTTGGGTTCAAATTCTGGGTTCACAATTTGCTAGCTGAGTGGCCTTGGGGGAGTTGCTTAATCTTATGTCTTAGTTTACTTATCTGTAAAGTGGGAATAATCATGGTATTTTCCTCCTGGAGCTTTTGTAAGGATTGGAAGAAGCGATATATTTAAAATGCCTAGAACAGTGTCTGGCATTCAATAAGTTCTAGCTATTGTTTTGCATGTTGGCGAACCTTGAACATGGTAATTATCAAGAGTAGAACAGTTATGTCTTACAGCTCTGTTCCTCACAAAAGATGTTAGATTGAGAGCCACAGGTTTGCAGTCACTCCCCAAATAGTGAACCATGAACTGCAGAACATCATAGTCAACACAAATGTCCATTTGGACTTTTGCCTTCCCCTGCTCCCACCCACCCACCTCTCTCAAGGCAGCCCCTGACAGCCCAAACACCCTGGACCAACAGTGCCCAGCAAGGCTCAACGGTGACTGCAATCTGACTTAGTTGCTCCATTCTCCCCGCTTTCCCCAGCCTTCATCTTCCAAGGGAGTGCTTTTGTGTTAAGTCCATCTCAGACTCTTTCTCACCCTATAAATGATTCCCTTGAGTCAATATTCTACTGTTCGTCTGGTTCCCGTTCTTGTGGTGGGGTTAGGAAAACCGCTTTTTCTCCCTTGGTTTCATTGACCTCCGCCCACCCCCAAAAGATTCTAATCATGATCATAAGCACATGTAGTGCTGGTAATAGACTTGTTTAAAGAAAAAGAAAAACCGGGCGCCTGGGTGGCTCAGTTGGTTAAGCGACTGCTTTCGTCTCAGGTCGTGATCCTGGAGTCCCAGGATGGAGTCCCGCATCGGGCTCCCTGCTCAGCAGGGTGTCTGCTTCTCCCTCTGACCCTCCCCCCTCTCATGTGCTCTCTCTCTCTCATTCTCTCTCTCTCTCAAATAAACAAATAAAATCTTTAAAAAAAAAGAAAAAGAAAAACCATTCAACCTGAAAAAACAGCACAAAGGTCAAATAACAATGGAAGGGCTCTCACAAGGCAGTACACCATTGCCAAGAGTGCCAACTGCTAGCGATGCTCTGAGTCTGGACAGGGGGAGAAAAATTATTGTGGCCTGAGTGTCCATGAAGAGAGAAGAGCTTGAGCTGACCCTGAAGAGACCTGGGGCTCTGTGGCTCCCAAGCTAGTGTAATCCAGGCGGAAGGAGGGGGGGTCTGAGTAAAGGTATGTGGTCAGAGGCAGGGACCAGGCTAGTATCTCTGCTGGAGCATTTATGTTGTGGGCAGTGGCAGAGTCTGAAGCTAAGGTTGGGAGTGACACGATAAATGCCAATTATTAAGGTTGAGAGTAGGATACAAATGATCTGTGAAACATAAATCCAAAGCAAATGTGTTCAAGTTCAGAACAATGATATATCACAACTGTGCTAAAGGTATTCTTATTCCAGACCACGCCACACACAAAAATGAGGTGAACCATCCTGTGGCTAGCCGAACTGAAGTCAGAATCAACTATGCAATACTTCAAAAGGACCTCAACTTCTGCTTACTTGTCTATCTATACTTTAAGTAATTAATGCTTAACATTTTCATATGAACTTACGCATGCAGGCACATACATATAATTGACAAAAGCATAGAGTCATCTGCAGTCACTTGCATGTAAGTGGCAAGTGTCTCAGGGAAGGGAGAATGCATGGGGTGAAGGTGAGGAAAGGAGTGCCTGTGGGACTATGTAAGGCAGTGGGTTTGGCTGGGTGAATGCTCTGCCCTCTATCTAACCCATGAGACCCAATAACATTAGTCTGGCAGGGTGTGGACAGCCGGGATTACTGTGGCATTGGCAAATGTGGGTGTGGCTGCTGTAGTACTTCCCTTCTGCACACAATCTTTTAGTACTGTTGAATTTTTGTTTGTTCTCTGGTGGTGTAGCTGCAGGTGTCATCTATAAGGCCAATGGTATACAATCTGATAATTTTATGGAATGATTTGTGATCTGAGATCAAACCTGTTAGTACTTTTAAAGTTATAAAGGCATTAAAAGAATGTAGGAAAAATAACATCCTGTGGATGAAGTAGACTTCTTTTGGGGGGGGGGACAGAATTGTTCAGTTCTTTCTCTTTTTTTTTTTTAAAGATTTTATTTATTTATTTGACACAGAGAGAGAGATAGTGAGAGCAGGAACACAAGCAGGGGGAGTGGGAGAGGGAGAGGCAGGCTTCCCGCTGAGCAGGGAGCCCGATGTGGGACTCGATCCCAGGACCCTGGGCTCATGACCTGAGCGGAAGGCAGCCGCTTAACGACTGAGCCACCCAGGCGCCCCCAGAATTGTTCAGTTCTACTGTTAACCATGTTTTTATTAGATATTTGACTCAAAAACCTACAAATGATCTGGTCACTTTTTGAGTTTTAAAATCTAAATCCACACTTTAATACCCCAACATAGTAAAACAATACTTGCCTGTGGGATCTTTTATTAAGGATTTAAAGATGCTTTTCATTAAGCACAAATTTATTTCCAAGTGACTGAAAAACCAGAGGCCTCTATTTTGAGCTCCTTGCTTACTTGACACGGTAAAAATTAGGGTTAAGAATAAAGCCGAATGGAGAAAATAATGCTATAAGAATACTCCTACCTAATAGATAAGGGTATTTTTGGTAACTGGCAGCCCCTCCTCCAAAACTGCAGCTCAGTCTCACCTGTCTGAGCTTCACTCACCCTCGCTCCACCGCTGAGCGATCTGTAACAAACTGCCCCACCTCTTTAAGTTTCTTTCCCTCAACTGTAAAATGAAGAACAATAGCTCTTCACACCGTTCAGGTGAAAATTAAACAAAATTACGCAGATGTAAGTGCTCTGCACGCTTTAAAGTAGGTACAGAAGTTAACTGTAATGTTTCCTGCGGTGCACTGGCCTCCCTCCCGCCTTGGGCGCATTCCTCCACGATTTGCTCGCGCTCTCGCCCCTGACCGGGGCTCTTCTCCGTGCTTATCTGCTTGTTAACTTAATTAATAAATATTCACCGCCGTTGTTAATTTTCTCGGCAACAGTAAGCGCAGGGGACAATGCCATCCACCCTGTCCCCTAGCGTGGGGCTCTTGCTTTGGGTCCCAAAGTGCCTTGGGGATCCCGGACACCCACTATCTCCACCTCGCCCCTGAACTCGCTTCGGAGCCCCGCCCCTACGGCCCGCTGGCCCCGCCTCCCCTGGGCGCACGCTCTGAGGGCGGGGCCGGCTCAGGGAGCCGCTCCGTGATTGGCCGCGTCGGAGCAACCGAGGCGACGCCGTGGTCAACACGCCGCGCGGTGCGCGCTGGGGTCACAGAGAAATCGAACGTCTGGAATAATTCTTCGCGCCAGGCGGCGACCCTTCGCCTGCTGGAGTTGCTGCTTTATCAACCAGCGGGATGCGCGCCTCACCGGCCCTTTGGGGTCACAGGGCCCCCAGAGGATGGGAGGGCGGCTGCTAAACAGGAACCTTCTTGTCTTTCATCCGACAGATTGCCTAGTAAGTGGGATGCGATCCCTTCCACGCCAGAGCCTTCGAGGCGCCGAGGTTTCCAGCAACCTGTGGAGGGAAAGCTTGGAATTATGCAGTTTCCGACTTGCACTGCCCTCCACAAAAGTTCAGCCACTTTCCCAGGTTCACTGAACTACTCTTTGGGTCAGGCTGAGACACAGGTACCCGACCCCTCCTGTTGCAAAGCTCTTCCCACCTTACCCCGCTCCGAGTGAAGCTCAGCTGCTCTGGTGGAGAACCAGCTTTCTTGGTTTCTGTCTTACCATAGGCCAACAGTAATAAGAAGGTGAAGTGCACATGGGCTTTGGAGTTAATACAAGAACCAGGAGAAATTTATTTATTTATTTATTTTTAAGATTTTATTTATTCATTTGAGACACAGAGATGCAGAGAGAGAGAGAGAGAAAGCATGAGCAGGGAGAGAGGCAGAGGCAGGACCCTGGGATCATGACCTGAGCCGAAGGCAGATGCTTAACCATCTGAGCCACCCAGGCGCCCCAGTAGAAATTTATTTTTAAGAAATAGTAATAACATGAATAGTCTAAAACAAAGGGATCTGCGTGGATTACAGCTTTCTACAACTTTCTGGTCTGGAATATCCTCTGGCTCTCTTCCATTCTTCTACAAGTACGTGGTTTTCACAATCACGTCACTAAGACAAGCACCATTTTCTTTTCCTCTTTTTATATGGGCATACAACTTAATTAGTTTTAGTTTCCACTTTTATCTTCCTGGGAGCTCTTGGTTTCTTTTTTCTCAGAAATGACCTTCCTAGAGCAGACCTATTATCCTTAGATTTTCTTTTCTTGACCCCATTTTCTCAACTGTGGGCCAGTCCATTTCAGTCTCCTTGCCTCTGCCCACATTATTTGAGCAGATGATCACAGGCTAGACTTGCTCCTCAGGGCAGGAGAATGGAGCGAGGAGTAGATTAAGGGTTTCTGGAGGAGAGTTGCAACAGGATACCCATGGGGCTTCATCCCAGCTTCCTTTCTCCCTGGAAAAATTGTAATTCAAAACTCACATAAATCACAAGATATATCCACCTAATCTAGACTTCATTTTCAGCAATGGATATAGGAAGTTGTGGGTGTTGATAATAAACCAGAAGTATACCAAATTTTAAGCTGAATTAATGGACTTGAATCTGTGCGTTGTGCCTCAATCTCTGACCATATAGGACCTACTCTATTAAGCCATGCGAACTTCCTCAAGGTGCTCACCTCAGGATGACCTGGGGCATCTCTTGGCTGCCCGCTGTGGGCAGACTTTAGCAGCACAGGCTGACTGCCCTTGGCGCCTCTGGTTCCCTTAGTTGGGGCCTTTACTTGTGCCCACTTAACCTTTCTATTTTTTCCCCAAGCTCTGCCTGCCTGCTCCTACCTTCAGCTCAGACTTTCACTTTTTTCCCCCTGTTTATACTTCTTCATTCTCTTTTGGAAATCCCTTCCTATTTCCCCAAATTTTGCTCTTGGGATAGCTTTTAAAACAGGGCAGTGTTCTACTGGATTTGTTGTTTCTTGCTTCTGGATTCCTCTGTTCCCCAATTTGTAATAACCTCAGATGAAGAAATCCTGAAAAATCACAGTAATAATAGTAACAACAAAGTAATATCTGGAAGATAGTATGTCTTTATAGTATGACAGCTATTTCCTGATATTAGCCTTGTTTGAACTAAAAAATCGCTGCCTTGTTTGAAAATCAGTATTCTTAGTAATTCTGAGTGATCAATTTAATTCAATTCAGCACCCTTACAAAGTGCCTGCTGTATTTAAGGCACTGTGCTGAGGACATTCATATAGTTTGTCCCTGTAGTCACTGAACCTTCTTTTAGTCTAGAGAGGATGAATCTGAAGTGCCCAAGGTCATATTGGTGAAGTGTCAAAGCGCAAGTTGGAGCTTTGCTGGGGAGATGCTGCAGAAGGTTGGTGAGGGGGTCTGGAGAGGCTTAATAGAGGAGGTAGAGCTTGAAATGGGCCTTGAAGTTTAAGATTTCACATAGGAGAACCGCCTGAGACCAGCTTGGAGCTAGGAAAGCTGGTGGGCAATGTGTGGAGGGGTTGCTTTGTCAGGTCATTTGGCATCATTGCTCTGGCAGGCTTCCTTGCTCTGACAGTATCTCTTATCCAGTCTGAGTGGAATGATCCCTTCTGTTGGGAGATGCCCTTTCTTTCCTTCCCTGTTTTCTTGGGTTATTTCCATTGTCCAGGTGCTTTCATTTCTGATAATATGGGTCTTCTCAGGCTAAAAAATCTTAAGAGTCAAGATCTGAATCAGAATGACTCATACAGGGGCGCCTGGGTGGCTCAGTTGTTAAGCGTCTACCTTCGGCTCAGGTCATGATCCCGGGGTCCTGGGATCAAGCCCCGCATTGGGCTCCCTGCTCGGCGGGAAGCCTCCTTCTCCCTCTCCCACTCCCCCCTGCTTGTGTTCCCTCTCTTGCTGTGTCTCTCTCTGTCGGATAAATAAATAAAATCTTCAAAAAAAAAGAATGACTCATACAGGTTCTCAAATTCAGTAGAGCCATCCAGACCTTTTCAAAAATATTTATTTAAATTTTTTTCAGCCATGTGAGTGCAGGAGGCACTGGGGCATGCACCTTAGCTGGAGGATTCAGTTGCCTTTTGTTTGGAAGCAAGAATTGGCCTTAAAATGTACGACTCTTCTGAAACCTTTGTTTCCAAAATCCAGTCTAGGAGCCTTATAAGGACAATTTACATAGCTGTTCTGCCTTTTTAACCTATGACATGTAGCTCCCTCTAGTAAGAAGAACATAGGACGTGGGTGAGTGTGTGTTAGGGAGAAGAAAGATGAACTGGAAATGATGAAATAATCAAAAATCTTTATTCTGAGCTTCCTTTTCTTGTTTCTATGGGAACCGTTAGCCAAATTTAAAAGTCCTTCAGCTGGCAGTCTTTGTTGGACAGATCTCAAAAAGAAAGTTGAAGTCTGTTCTTGTTTTCATGTTCTGTGAGTCTAAAGTAGGAGAAGCCCAAACTGAATAGCTCGTATGACTGGGAACTTGGGGGTAAAAAGGTACTTGGAGTAAAAGTGGGCATATAAACAAGGTACAATTACTAAAGGATAACAACTCTTAAATAATTTATTTGGACATAGCTCTTTCCAGTCTATCAAGTGCTTATCCATGCGTAACTCATTCATTGCTAATAATAATATATCTAATATTGTTTCATGAGAACTCCCTAGCTTATGTCCAACTGATTTCTGTATTTGACTGATTTTCATATCATAACAGAGACTTGCAGGGTATGTGGTTGGAGTTTTAGAAATGGGAAAAGGGAATATTTCTGTTGTTGAAAAGTTTTACAGTCCAGGGAACAAACATGTGTGTTTCACACTCTGGGTACAGAGGTAAGCAGACCTTTCTTTTTCTCCCTGCCTGAAGTTGTGGTGAATGGGTTAAGATTGCATTACAGTCTGGGCCACTCCTTCCCTCTTGTGTACAGGAGCTATATTTAGGCAGGTCTAGATAAGTTTAATATGTAGCATATTGCTTGGAGTCCAGTTGGTCCCAGAACAGCTGGCTACATGATTCAGAATGTTTAAGTCCAACTTTAAAAGAAAACATTTGGAAAGTGAATCCATGTATTCTTGCTGGGCTGAGCTGTGATCTGGTTCCCACCCTGTTGCTAGCTCCCCCTTAGACACTCTACCTGTAGAACAGGTGTGTTTCCTCTCAGGGTTTTGCCCTCTGTATCCTCTTTAGAAGTAAAAGGTCAGGTGCAATTATAATTGGAATACTGATGTGTAATGAAGGTTCAGGAGCGAATGTGTATTTTCTAAAATGGAAGAGCTTTGCATTTTTTCTGATTATAGAAGTAAATCCTCTTTCAGAAATGTTTAAATAATGTGAACTTTTAAATAACATAGAAAAGGCAAAAACTACATATATTCCCACCACACAGATAAAACTACTATAAACTGTTGGCAGTTACCTTTCTAGATGTTTTTCTCTGTGTACATATGGGGATGTATGGATGGATATTGAACTTTATGGTTACATTTTAGCAATATATGTGGATATCTTCTTTGTCAGCCAATACGCATCTATATTAAACATTTTTAATGGTAGATTGAATTCCACTTAATGACTGTGCTGTAATTAATATTAAACCCATCCTCTGTTGATGTTAGATTGTTTCCAAGTCTTCAGGAAGTCTGATTTTGACAATTGCCCTTATGGGAGGTCTCTGTGACTTAGATCCTTCAGAGATGGAGTTATCAGCCTCATCTTCCGCCATCTCTGAGCAGCAGCTGCAGGGGCCAGAGGGACAAAGCAACACCAAAACAGACTTGGCTGGGCAGAGTCTCATCTCATCTGAGGAATGGCTTCAACTGCATGGGCTTAAGAGCAACAAATTGACCTTGAAACAGATTCTGTCACAGATTGGATTCCCTCATTGTGAAGGTATAGTACTCACAAAGCAATGCTGGTTGGGAAACCCAACCAGCATGCCATCCTTTAGCCTTTGAGGGGGCTGCATCACTTCTGAAGGGCCCCCCAAAACCACAGGCCTCTGAGCTTGTTTTGATCTCACATCCTTATCCATAAAAAATGTACATGGACCCCCAATATATGTTTGTTACATAGATATATGATTGTCAGTCCACTTATTAAACATTGCTTATTTTCATTGCTTAAATATTGCTTAATTTCATTCTTAGTCCTTTTAAAGATGAAATAAAAAAATAAATAGAAGTTGTACATATGCCAGCAGATGTCTTCTTCATCCCTTGGGATGCGCAAACCCCTTTAGGAGGCTGTTAAGACAATAGCTTTGTGTGGTTTCAGGGAGAATGTGCCGTTTTCCTGTTGCGGCCTCTCTTATGTGATGGGCTAGTTTTTCTAAACACACTGTTTAGAAATTTGGTCCTGAACTCCCAGTAGTACTGCCCTCCAACAGGGAGTCTGGAGATGGGTGAGGGTGTGTTTTGTTTTTGTTTTTATTTATTTTCTGATGACATACTGGTTTGAGTTGTTCCTGAAATATAGGGCCTGGGGAGTCTTTTTTTTTTTTTTTTTTTTTAAAGATTTTATTTATTTATTTGAGAGAGAGAATGAGATAGAGCATGAGAAGGGGGAGGGTCAGAGGGAGAAGCAGACTCCCCGCTGAGCAGGGAGCCCGATGCGGGACTCGATCCCGGGACTCCAGGATCATGACTTGAGCCGAAGGCAGTCGCTTAACCAACTGAGCCACCCAGGCGCCCAGGGCCTGGGGAGTCTTATGGAGTGTGAGATAGCCCACCTAGCAGGAGTGCCCTGTCCAACATGTCAGTAACACCCCACTTGAGGAGCACTCCTTCAATCAGGGCAATTGCCATTACTTGGATTTTACTCAGTAATTCTGGATTAGCCAATTAATTAATGAATTAAACACATATTTATTGAGTGGTCAATAATACTGTGTTTTTGAGATTTTTCACCAGTTCCTTTGGCAGCTTTGTTCCGTACTGGTGATAAGGAAGGTCTAGGGGATGTGATTGTTATGGACTGATGTGGAGGCCCATTCTAATGACAAGGCCTTGCTTTTCAGAGCTCAGGCTGTGCATTCGTTCCCATTTATCCTTCCATAAGGGGTGATACAGCCCTGTATCTTCTAAATGCAGGGTGTATGGGATTCCTATATAAGGAAACAAAGCAGTTTTATCTTGTATTTCAAGTAACTATAATTCAGTCATTAATATTAGCAAAAATAGCAGTTCTTTATATTTTGCCAAGGTTTTTTCAATCTAAGGTCATGGAAGATACTGCTCTATGATTTTATTTTCTTTTAATGGCCTTGTTAGGTTTTGGCATCAGGATTATGTTGGGCTCATAAAATGATTTGAAAGTATCCCCTCCTCCTGTGTGTTCTTTTTTTTTTTTTAATGTGGTGTTCAGTGATTCATTGTTTGCGTATAACACCCAGTGCTCATTACAACATGTGCCCTCCTTAATACCCATCCCTGGACTGCCCCATCCCCCCACCCCCCTCCCCTCTGAAACCCTCAGATTGTTTCCTGGAGTCCATAGTCTCTCATGGTTCATCTCCCCCTCTGATTTCCCCCACTTCAGTTTTCCCTTCCTTCCAGTAATGTTCTCCGTGCTATTCCTTATGTTCCACATATGAGTGAAACCATGTGATAATTGTCTTTCTCTGCTTGACTTATTTCACTTAGCATAATCCCCTCCAGTTCCGTCCATATCGATACAAATGGTAGGTATTCATCCTTTCTGATGGCTGAGTAATATTCCATTGTATATATGAACCACATCTTCTTTATCCATTCATCTGTTGAAGGGCATCATGGCTCCTTTTACAGTTTGGCTATTGTGGACATGGCTGCTATGAACATTGGGGTGCATGTGCGCTATCTTTTCACTACATCTGTATCTTTGTGGTAAATACCCAATAGTGCAATTGCTGGGTCATAGGGTAGCTCTATTTTTAACTCTTGTATGTTCTGATGGTGCTTTTATGTGGGTGGTACTATTTCTTCTTTAAATGTTTGATGGAATTCACTAGTGAAACTTATCTGAGCCTGGAGTTGTGTTTGTAGGAAAAGTTTGGTAAGAAATTCTGTTCTGTAATAGGCATAGAGATTTTCTGTTTCATCATGCCAATTTTGGAAAGTTATGTTTTTCAAGGAATTTGTCCATTTCATCAGTGTTTTCTAATGTATTGACAAAACATGTTTCATAATATTCCCTTAACATTTTTTAATGCCTGTAGAATCTAAAGATGTTCCCTCTTTCATTTCAGATATAATTTGTGTTTTTTTTTCCTCACTTCTTTCCTGATAAGTCTTTTTCAGGGTATATCATAACTCTTCAAAGAACCAAATTTTGGGTTTTTTTTTTTTTTTCCTGTTCTTTGTTTTCTATTTCATTGATATCTGCTTCGACCTTTATTATTTATTTTCTTCGACTTACTTTGAGTTTAATTTACATTTCTTTTTCTAGCTTAAAGTGGAAACTTAGATAATTGATTTTAAGCCTTTCTTCTCTTCTCATATAGTCATTTAAAATTCTTCTAAGCATTGCTTTAGCTGAATCCAAATCTTGATAGGTAATATTTTCTTTGTCATTGAGTTCAGAATATTTTTTTCTCTTGTGACTTTTTTCTTTGATTCATTTTTAAGAGAAATGTTTAACTTGTAAATATTTTAGGATTTTAAAGGAATCCTTGTTATCTAATTTACTGCTATTTATGTCAGAAAACATAGCCTGTAACACTTTCATCTTTTGAAATGTGCTGATATTTGTGTTATGTCCCAGCATGTATCTTGGTGGACATTTCATGTACACTTGAAAAGAATGTGTATTCTGCAGTTGTTAGATAGTATTTATAGATGTTCATTAGTTCACGATGGTTGGTTTTATTCTATTATAGAGATGTGCAGTGTCTTTAGAGATTTTTTTGCCTAGTGGCTTTGTCCATTTCTCCCTATAGTTCTATCAGTTTTATTCATGTAGTTTGAAACGCTAAATACATACACATTTAGGATTGTCATAGCTTTCTGATGAATTAAATGTCCATCTCTGTCTCAGATGGTAGTCCTCGTTTTGACGTTTACTTTGATATTGATACAACCACTACAGCTTTCTTATCCTTCATTTGCACGGGGCATATGTTTTCAGTCTTTTGCTTTCAAACTATCTGTAGTCTCTCTATTTAAGGAGTGCCTCTTTAAGCCATTCTCATAATCTCTGTCTTTTAATTGTAGTGTTTGGTTCTCTACATTTAATGTAATAATTGATGCAGTTAGATTTAGGTATGCCATTTTACTATTTGTCTTATCTTTTTCTTTCCTCTGTTTCTCATTTCCTGCCTTCTTTTGGGTAAATTGAATATTTTTTAATATTTCATTTCATCCCATTTAAACTTCAGTAGGCTTTTTAGGTATGCCTTTTTGCATTATGTTTTCAGTGGTTGCTCTAGTGATTATATCCTTGTCACAGTCTGCTAAAAATTAGCTTTGTACTACATCATGTAAGATGTAAGAATCTTGCAGCAGTATAACTCCACTTAGCCCCACTCCTGTCCTTGGTATTATTGTTTTAATGTATTTTATTTTATATACATCATAAATCTTACAAGCCAATGTTATAATTACTGCTTTAAAAAGTCATTTGTCTTATAAAGAAACTGAGTGGGAAAAAATAGCATTTTACAATCCACATATTTACTATTTATAATATTCTTCCTTCCTGTAAGACTTACAGTTCCATCTGGTGTTTGTTTCTAAAGAATTTCTTTTAAGCATTTCTTGTAGTGCAGGTCCTGCGAGTGGATGGATTTTCTTAGTTTTTGTTTATCTGATTTTGTTTTTATTTTACCTTTTTTTTTTTTTAGATGATTGGTTGATACTTTTTTTTTTGGAGAGAGAGAGAGCGCGCGAGTGCGCATGTGCGTGCTCACGCATGTACTTGTGCCATGCTAGGGGAGGGGCAAAGGGAGAGGGAGATAGAGAATACCAGCAGTCTACACCCAGTGCAGAGCCCGGTGCGGGGCTTGATCCCACAACCTTGAGATCATGACCTGAGCCAAAATCAAGAGTCAGACACCTAACCAGCTGAGCCACCCAGATGCCCCATTGGTTGATACTTTCTATCCTGAAATAATGATAGCTTTAGAGGAAGTTGCAAAGATAATATAGACAGATCCCAAATACCCTTCCCTGAGTTTCTCATAATGGTTGTATCTTATAAAGTTAGAGTATAATATCAAATCCAGGAATTTGACGTTGATGCACTGTATGTGAATAATTCTGTGTAATTTTACCACTTGTGTAGATTTGTGTAACCATCACCACAATCAAGATACATAACTGTTTATCACCACAAAGATCTCCCTTGTGCTACCCCATTATAGTCGTACAGATACCCTACCCCCAATATCCTTAACTCCTGGGAATCACCAGTCTGTTTTCTATCTCTAATTTTCTCATGTAGAGAATGTTTATATAAATGGAATCATGTAGTATGTGACCTTTTGAGATTGACATTTTTTCATTTGGTATTATTTCTTTGAGGTTCATCCAAGTTGTTGCATATAGCAATGGTTTGTTTCTTTTTATTGCTGTAGTATTCCAGAATATGAATGTACCACTGTTTGTTTAGCCAGTCACCATTAAAGACATCTGGGTAGTTTCCAGTTTGGGGCCATTACAAATAAGTCTGCTATGAGCAGTTGTTTACAGGTTTTTGCGTGACCATAAGTTTTCCTTTCTCTGGGATAAATGCCCAAGAATGTAATTGCTGTGTGGTAAGTGTGTGTTTATTTTTTGTTTTGTTTAGTTTTATTTTGTCTTGTTAAGAAACTGCTAAACTTTTCCAGGGTAGCTGTATTATTCACTTCAGTAATATATGAGAGAGACAGTTTCTCCACATCATCACCAGCATTTGGTATTGTCACCATTTAAAAGTTTTAGCTGTTCTAATAGTTGTGTAGTGGTATTTCGCTGTGGTTTTAGTCTGTATTTCCCTAATACCTAGTTTTGTTGAACATCTTTTCATGTACTTATTCTGTATATTATCTTTGGCAAAATGAATGTTTCTTCATGTCTTCTGATCATTTTCTAATTAAATTTTTTCAATGTTGAGTTTTGAGAGCTCATTATATATTCTAGATATGAATCCTTTGTCACGTATGTGGCTTGCAGATATATTTTCTTAGTCTGTAGCTCACCTTTTCATCCTCTTAAGAGAGTTTCTCAGAGCAAAAGTTTTAAATTTTGGTGACTTTATTGATTTATCAATTATTTTCTTATATGGATCTTGCTAATTCTCAAAGACTTTCTCCTATATTTTTACTAAAAGTTTTAGAGTTTTACATCTTATATTTAGCCCATGATCAATTTGAGTTACTTTCTGTATAAGTTTCATTTTTGGATTCTGGATATCCAGTTGCTCCAGCACCTTTATTTAAAATCAAAATCAAAAGCTTTTGTACAGTGAAGGAAATCATCAACAAAGAGACACCTACTGAATGGGAGACAGTATTTGCAAATAATATATCCAAAGTATATAAAGGGCGTACACAACTCAACACCAAAAAAACACAAACAACCTGATTTAAAAATGGGCAGGGGACCTGAGTAGACATTTTTCCAAAGAAGACATCCAGATGGGCAATAGACTCATGAAAAGTTGCTCAACATCACTCATCATCAGGGAAATGCCAATCAAAACCAAGTGAGATATCACTTCACACCTGTCAGGATGGCTAAAGTAAAAAATGCAAGAAATAACAAATGTTGGTGAAGATGTACAGAAAAAGGAATCCTTGTACACTGGTGGTGGGAATGAAAACTGGTGCAGCCACTGTGGAAAACAATGTGGAGGTTCCTCAAAAAATTAAAAATAGAACTACCATATGATCCAGTAATTCTACTACTCTGTATTTACTCCAAGGAAAGGAAAACACTAATTTGAAAAGACTTGCACCCCTATGTTTATTACAGCATTATTTACAATAGCCAAGATATGGAAGCAACCTAAGTGTCCATCGGTAGACTAATAGATAAGGAAGATGTGGTATATATATACAATGGACTATTATGGCTCCATAAAAAGGATGAGATCTTATCATTTGCAACAGTAAGGATAGACCTAGAGGGTATTATGATAAGTAAAATAAGTCAGACTGAGAAGGATAAATACTATATGATTTTATTCATGTGGAATCTAAAAAACAAAGCAAATGAAGAAAACAAACAAAAAGCAGAGTCAGACCTATGCAGAGGACCTATGTTGGTTGCCAGAGTTGGGGTGGAGTGGAGGACATAGGATTCCAGTTATGGAATGAATAAATCACAGGAATAAAAGGCACAGCAAAGGGAATATAGCCAAGTATAGTGACATAGTGTAGCTACACTTTACGGGGAGCATATATTGTTTTGAGAAGTTGAATCACTATGTTGTACACCTGAAACCAATGTAGCATTGTATGTCAGCTGTATGAAAATAAAAAAAATGAAATAATAAAATCAAAGACTGTCCTTTCTGTTTTGAATTGCTTTTGCATTTTTGTTAAAAATTAGGTGGTTGTACTTGTATGGGGCTATTTCTGGATTCTCTGTTTTGTTTTATTTGTTGGTGTGTCTGTCTCTCTACCAATACCATACAGTCTAGATTACTATAACTGTGTAATGTCTTGAAATGGGCAGACTGATTTCTCCAGTTTAATCTTTTTCAAAATTGTTTTAGATGTAATTTCTTTGCCTTTTCATATAAATTTTAGAATAACCATGTCTGTGTCTACAAAAATATTGCTGGGATTTTGACTGAAATTGCATTAAACCTGTGTGTCAATTTA
This sequence comes from Phoca vitulina, assembly GCF_004348235.1. Classification (NCBI taxonomy): domain Eukaryota; kingdom Metazoa; phylum Chordata; class Mammalia; order Carnivora; family Phocidae; genus Phoca; species Phoca vitulina. The sequence goes on from NW_022589801.1 coordinate 1,476,241, forward strand.
AGTAGAATTGACATCTTTACTATGTTGAGTTTTCCAGTCCATAAATATGGAATACCTTTCCATCTATTTGCATCTTTGATTTATTTCATCAGCTGTTGTAATTTTCAATATACAAGTCTTGCGCATGTTTTGTATTTTGTTTTTCTAAGCAATTGTTAATGCTTTTGTGTTTTTAATTTTGGTTTCCACATGTTCATTGCTAGTATATAGAAATATGGCTAATTTTTTTATGAGGATCTTCTATCCTGTGACCTTATTGAACTCACTAGTTCTAAGGATTTTTTTGTTGCTTTTGATTCCTTGGGATTTCTTGGTAGACCATCATGTCATCTCCAGATAGGGAAAGTTTTCACTCTTCCTTTGTGATCTGTATGCCTTGTATTTCCTTGTCTTACCATGTGCTGGCTGGCTAGAACTTTCAGTACCATGTTGAACAGCAATGGTGAGAGTGGACATCTTTACCTCATATCATCTTCAGGGAAAGTTTCAATCTTTTACCACTAACTATAATGTTAGCTGTAAGTTTTTTATAGAATTAAAAAAAATCAAGTTGAGGAAGGTCCCTTATATTCCTAATGTGCTGAGAAATTTTACCATGAATGGGTATTGAAGTTTTCTGTGTCAATTGAAAGGATCATGTGATTTTTTTTCTTCCCTAGGCTGTTAATTTGGTTGATTATATTGATTGGTTTTTGAATATTGAGCCAATATAGCTAATACATTTTTGCACATGTAATCATAAAGGATATTAGTCTGTGGTTTTCTCTTTTTTTATACTCCTTTGTCTGGTTTTGGTATCAGGGTAATATTGGCTTCATAGAATGAGTTGGGAAATGTTCCCTTGTCTTCTGTTTTCTGGAAAATATGTAGAATTTTAATTATTTCTTTTTTTATTATTATTATGTTAATCACCATACATTACATCATTAGTTTTTGATGTAGTGTTCCATGATTCATTGTTTGCGTATAACACCCAGTACTCCATGCAGAACGTGCCCTCTTTAATACCCATCACCAGGCTAACCCATCCTCCCACCCCCCTCCCCTCTAGAACCCTCAGTTTGTTTTTCAGAGTCCATCGTCTCTCATGGTTCATCTCCCCGAATTTTAATTATTTCTTATATGTTTGGTAGAGTTCTCCAGAGAACCTATCCAGGCCTGGGGATTTCTGTTTGAGAAGTTTTTAATTATAAATTCATTTCCTTATTAGGTATGATCTATTTCATATTAAGAAAGTTGTGGTAGTTTGTGTTTTTTGTGGAATTCATTCATTTCATCTAAGTTGTGTACTATATGTGTGTGGAGTTGGTTATAGTATTCCATTATTCTTTTGATGTCTGAAAGGTCTTTTTTTTTCTGTTTCATTCCTGGTATCAGTAATTCATGTCTTCTCTCCTTTTACTTTTGTCAATTTTATTAATCTTATTAACATACCAGCTTTTTATTTAATTGATTTTCTTTATTACCTTCCTGTGTTCAATTTTCTTGATTTCTGTTTTGGTGTTTATTATGTATTTCCTTCTGCTTACTTTGGATTTGTTTTGCTGTTCTTTTTTACTTTCTTCATATGGGAACTTAGATTATTGATTTGTGACTTTTCATTTCTTCTTATATAAGCATTGCTTAAGCTGTGTTCCTCACATTTTTTATAGGTTGTATTATCATTTTCATTCAGTTTAAAGTATTTTTTAAAATTTCTGTTGTACTTCCTTTTTGACCCATGGATTTTTCAGAAGCATGTTATTTAGTTTCCAAGAATTTGGACATTTTCTTGTTATCTTTTTGTTACTGATTTCTAGTTTGTTTCCATTGTGGACAGAGAACATACTCTGGTTTTAGTTCTTTTAAATTTTTTGAGTTTTTTTTTTTTTTTTAATAGCCATGGATATGATTTGTCTTGGTGTATATCTTGTGCTTGTAAAGAATGTGTATTCTTCTGTTGTTGTGTAGATTTTTCTATAAATGTCAATTAAATCCTGTTTGTTGATGGTGTTGTTGAGTATCATTGCTGACTTTTTGTCTAGTTATTCTATCAATTGTTGAGAGAGCAGTATTGAAATCTCCAGTTAGAGTTGTGAGTTTGTCTTTTTTTTCCTTTCAGTTCCATCAGTTTTTGCTTAAGATATTTGCGGTCTTTTTTTTGTGCATACACATTTAGGATTGCTATGTCTTCCTGGTGGGTTGACACAAATTTATATAGTATTCTGCTCTATCCCTAGTAATAGTCTTTGCTCTTTAGTTTACTTTTCTGATATTAATATAGTCAATCTGCTTTCTTTTTATTTAATACTTAAATGGTATCTTTTTTCATTCTTACACTCTTAGCTTATATATGTCTTTATGTTTGAGGCAAGTTTCTTGTAGATACCCTATTGTTGGGTCATTATTTTAAATCCTCTTTGCAATCACTAATTTTTTCTCTCTTTTTAAATTTATTAGGTATTTATTTTAATTCCAGTATAGTTAATGTACAGTGTTATCTTAGTTTCAGATATACAATATAGTGATTTGTTAATTCCATACATCACCCGGTGTTCATCATGACAAGTAGAGTCCTTAATCCCCATCACCTATTTCACCCATTCCCCCACCCACCTACCCTCAGATAATCACCAGTTCTCTATGGTTAAGAGTCTGTTTCTTGGTTTGTCTCTCCTTTTTTTTTTCTTTGCTTGTTTCTTAAATTCTACATATGAGTGAAATCATATGGCATTCAGCCATAAAAAAGAATGAAATCTTGCCATTTACAATGACATGGATGGAGCTAGAGAGTATAATGCTAAGTGAAATAAGTCAGTCAGAGAAAACCAATCACTATCTTTTAATTGTTTTACTCAGGCCATTTACATTTAATGTAATTATTAATTTGTTAGGGCTTAGACTGCGTATTGCCTTTTTGACCTTTGCCTTAATCATTGTGGACAAAAGAACCAGGAGACCAAGAAACAAACCTTGTTTTTCCTCTCCGTGCATTTGTGCATTAAAGGATTATGCATGTCATAAATAGTTAGCTTATATAATAGCACCTGGAAACACCTCATTATTTAGGACAGAATACCAAGCATCATAGATTTTTGGTGTCACTGGGATATAATTTGAATGGTGTCAGAGAAGAACATTTTGAAATAAAAATAAGAAACATTGATAATGCACCATTTTGACTACTTTTCTTTATAAAAATGCAGATTATGTGACTTCTCTGGGGAGACTTGTGGCTTCCCGGTATGCTGATGGCCTGTTTCCACAGTTCTACAGACCCGAAGATGGCAGAGTATACAATGTAAGTCGTAAGTCGGAGTTCCCTTGATGGACTGGCCCTATGACATGCTTCTAGGTCTGGGAGTGGCCTATGTGGAGAGGCGCACACTGCTTCCTATTAATGCAGTGGATCCAAGGCCTTATCAGGGCTAGAGGCTTTCTTGTGACAGTGTGAAGAGTGCTGAAAGTTACGGCTTAGGACCTGGGAAGGGAAGCACTTGACCTGTTAGAGATGAGTGCATGAAGCTGTTGACCAGAAAGTAAAAACCTTTGCATATCAGTACCTTGTTTTTCCTTGAAAATAAAGAAGAAAGAGTAGTATGACCAAGGTTAGCACACAAGCAAGAGCAGCTGCTGACCTGACAAATGCCCTGGGAATAGAGGGCCACTTTTACATGTAGTTGTGGACAGAGCAAGCGGCACCTGTTACTGGAGTCCTGAGTTCCGGCAATTCAATACGTGACTCGTGTACCCCCATAACATGTCTGGCCCTGCACATACCCTGGCCCACCACAGGGAGCTCACAAAGATGCATGTCCCATCAAATCACTTTATGGGTATTTGTTTGTGTCAGTGCACATCTATGTACCACCTGGACTGTTACTTCTAAATATTGAAAAAGTTTAGGAGTGCCTGGTTGGCTTAGTTGGTAGAGCATGCGACTCTTGATCTCAGGGTTGTAAGTTCAAGCCCCACGTTGGGTGTAGAGATGACTTAAAAATTCAAATCTTAAAAAAAGTTTAAATTACTTTTTAAACTTAGCCTGGTTCTAAGCAATAATATCCATAGAATCTTGAGTTTGGTGTGCTCAATATATATATATATATATATTTAATTTTATTATGTTATGTTAGTCACCATACAATACATCATTAGTTTTTGATGTAGTGATCCACGATCCATTGTTTTCGTGTAACACCCAGTGCTCCATGCAGTACTTGCCCTCCTTAATACCCATCACCGGGCTAACCAATCCCCCTTCCCCTCTAAAACCCTGTTTGTTTCTCAGGTCCATAGTCTCTCATGGTTCATCTCTCCCTCCAATTCCCCCCGCCCATTTTTCCCTTCCTTCTTCTAATGTCCTCCATGCTATTCCTTATGTTCCACAAATAAGTGAAACCATATGATAATTGACTTTCTCTGCTTGACTTATCTCACTTAGCATAATCTCCTCCAGTCCCATCCACGTTGATGTAAAAGTTGGGTATTCATCCTTTCTGATGGCTGAGTCATATTCCATTGTATATATGGACCACATCTTCTTTATCCATTCATCTGTTGAAGGGCATCTCGGCTCTTTCCACAGTTTGGCTATTGCGGACATTGCTGCTATGAACATTGGGGTGCATATGGCCCTTCTTTTCAATACATCTGTGTCTTTGGCGTAAATACCCAGGAGTGCAATTGCTGGGTCATAGGGTAGCTCTATTTTTAAATTTTTGAGGAACCTCCGCACTGTTTTCCAAAGTGGCTGTACCAACTTGCATTCCCACCAACAGTGTAAGAGGGTTCCCCTTTCTCCACAACCTCTCCAACATTTGTTGTTTCTTTCCCTGTCCATTTTGGCCATTCTAACTGGTGTAAGGTGGTATCTCAATGTGGTTTTGATTTGGATTTCCCTGATGGCTAATGACGATGAACATTTTTTCATGTGTCTGTTAGCCATTTGTATGTCTTCTTCAGAGAAGTGTCTGTTCATCTCTTCTGCCCACTTTTTGACTTGATTATTTGTTTTTTGGGTGTTGAGTTTGAGAAGTTCTTTATAGATTTTGGATACCAGCCCTTTATCTGTAGTGTCATTTGCAAATATCTTCTCCCATTCTGTGGGTTGCCTCTTTGTTTTGTTGACTGTTTCCTTTGCTGTGCAGAAGCTTTTTATCTTGATGAAGTCCCAAAAGTTCATTTTTGCTTCTGTTTCACTAGCTTTTGGAGATGTATCTTGAAAGAAGTTGCTGTGGCCGATGTCAAAGAGGTTACTGCCTATGTTCTCCTCTAGGATTTTGATGGATTCCTGTCTCACATTGAGGTCTTTCATCCACTTTGAGTTTATGTTTGTGAATGGTGTTAGAGAATGGTCGAGTTTCATTCTTCTGCATGTGGCTGTCCAATTCTCCCAGCACCATTTATTGAAGAGACTGTCTTTTTTCCATTGCATGTTTTTTCCTGCTTTGTCGAAGATTATTTGACCATAGAGTTGAGGGTCCATATCTGGGTTCTCTATTCTGTTCCATTGGTCTGTATGTCTGTTTTTGTGCCAGGACCATGCTGTCTTGGTGATCACAGCTTTGTAATATAGCTTGAAATCGGGCAACGCAGCTTTGTTTTTCTTTTTCAACATCTCCTTGGCGATTCGGGGTCTTTTCTGATTCCATACAAATTTTAGGATTGTTTGTTCCAGCACTTTGAAAAATGTCATTGGAATTTTGATCGGGATGGCATTGAAGGTATAGATTGCTCTGGGTAGCATAGACATTTTAACAATGTTTATTCTTCCGATCCATGAGCATGGAATATTTTTCCATCTTTTGTGTCTTCTTCAATTTCTTTCATGAGTGTTTTGTAGTTCCTAGAGTATAGATCCTTTACCTCTTTGGTTAGGTTTATTCCGAGGTATCTATGGTTTTTGGTGCTATTGTAGATGGAATCGTTTCTTTAATTTCTCTTTCAACAGTTGCGTTGTTAGTGTATAAGAAAGCAACAGATTTCTGTGCATTGATTTTGTATCCTGCCACATTACTGAATTGCTGTATGAGTTCTAGTAATTTGGGGGTGGAGTCTTTTGGGTTTTCCACATAAAGTATCATGTCATCTGCGAAAAGAGAGAGTTTGACTTCTTCTTTGCCAATTTGAATACCTTTTATTTCTTTTTGTTGTCTGATTGCTGTTGCTAGGACTTCTAGTACTATGTTGAACAACAGTGGTGAGAGTGGGCACCCTTGACGTGTTCCTGATCTTAAGGGAAAGGCTCTCAGCTTTTCCCCATTGAGGATGATATTCGCTGTGGGTTTTTCATAGATGGATTTTATGAGCTTGAGGAATGTTCCCTCTATCCCTATACTCTGGAGAGTTTTAATCAGGAAAGGATGCTGTATTTTGTCAAATGCTTTTTCTGCATCAACTGAGAGGACCATATGGTTCTTCTCCCTCCTCTTATTAATGTGTTCTATCACATTGATTGATTTGCGAATGTTGAACCACCCTTGCATCCCGGGGATAAATCCCACTTGGTCGTGGTGGATGATCCTTTTAATGTATTGTTGGATCCTATTAGCTAGGATTTTGTTGAGGATTTTGGAATCCATATTCATCAGGGATATCGGTCTGAAATTCTCCTTTTTGATGGGGTCTTTGCCTGGTTTGGGGATTAAGGTAATGCTGGCCTCATAGAATGAGTTTGGAAGTTTTCCTTCTGTTTCTATTTTTTGAAACAGCTTCAGTAGAATAGGTATTCTTTCTTCTTTGAATGTTTGGTAGAATTCCCCAGGGAATCCATCAGGCCCTGGACTCTTGTCTTTTGGGAGGTTTTTGATCACTGCTTCAATCTTGTTAGTGATTATTGGCCTATTCAGGTTGTCAATTTCTTCCTGTTTCAGTCTTGGCAGCTTATAGGTTTCCAGGAAGGCCTCCATTTCATCCAGATTGCTCAGTTTCTTGGCATATAGTTGTTGATAATAATTTCTAATAATTGTTTCTATTTCCTTGGTGTTAGTCATGATCTCTCCCCTTTCATTCATAATTTTATTAATTTGGGTCCTTTCTCTCTTCTTTTGGATAAGTCTGGCTAGTGGTTTATCGATCTTATTAATTCTTTCAAAGAACCAACTTCTAGTTTCATTGATCTGATCTACTGTGTTTCTGGTTTCTAATTCATTGATTTCTGCTCTAATTTTAATTATTTCTCTTCTAATGCGTGGCTTAGGCGTCGTTTGTTGCTTTTTCTCTAGTTCTTTAAGGTGTAGAGTTAGTTGGTGAATTCGGGAGTTTTCTATTTTTTTGAGTGAGGCTTGGATGGCTATGTATTTCCCCCTTAGGACCGCCTTGGCAGTATCCCATAGGTTTTGGACCGATGTGTTTTCGTTCTCATTGATTTCCATGAGTTGTTTAAGTTCTTCTTTGATTTCTTGGTTGACCCAAACATTCTTGAGCAGAGTGGTCTTTAGCTTCCAAGTGTTTGAATTTCTGCCAAATTTTTTCTTGTGATTGAGTTCCAGTTTTAGAGCATTGTGGTCTGAGAATATGCAGGGAATAATCTGAATCTTTTGGTATCGGTTGAGACCTGATTTGTGACCCAGTATATGGTCTATTCTGGAGAAAGTTCCATGTGTGCTCGAGAAGAATGAGTATTCTGTTGTTTTAGGGTGGAATGTTCTGTAAATATCTATGAGGTCCATCTGGTCCAATGTATCATTCAAAGCTCTTGTTTCCTTGTTGATTCTCTGCTTAGATGATCTGTCCATTGCTGAGAGTGGAGTACTGAGGTCTCCTACAATTAATGTATTGTTATCAATATGACTTTATTTTGGTTAACAGTTGGCTTATGTAGATGGCTGCTCCCATGTTGGGGGCATAGATATTTACAATTGTTAGATCTTCTTGTTGGATAGACCCTTTAAGAATGATATAGTGTCCTTCTGTGTCTCTTATTACAGACTTTAGTTTAAAATCTAATTTGTCTGATATAAGAATTGCTACCCCAGCTTTCCTTTGAGGTCCGCTGGCCTGGAAGATAGCTCTCCATCCCTTCACTTTCAGTCTGGATGTATCTTTAGGTTCAAAATGAGTCTCTTGTAGACAGCATATGGATGGGTCCTGTCTTTTTATCCAATCTGCAGCCCTGTGCCGTTTTATGGGAGCGTTTAGGCCATTCACGTTGAGAGTGATTATTGAAAGATATGAATTAATTGTCATCATGTTGCCTGTGAAGACGTTGTTTTTATAGACTGTCCCTGTAAATTTCTGTTGTAGATCACTCTTGGGGTCTTTCTCCTTTTATAGAACCCCCCTTAATATTTCTTGCAGGGCCGGCTTAGTGGTCACATATTCTTTCAACTTCTGCCGGTCGTGGAAGCTCTGCATCTCTCCATCCATTCTAAATGAAAGCCTTGCCGGGTAAAGTATTCTTGGCTGCATGTTCTTCTCATTTAGTACCCTGAATATGTCTTTCCAGGCCTTTCTGGCTTGCCAGGTCTCTGTGGAAAGGTCTGACGTTATTCTGATGTTCCTCCCTCTGTATGTAAGGAATCTCTTCCCCCTAACTGCCCTTAAGATGGTTTCCTTGGTTCTAAGATTTGCAAGTTTTACTATTACATGCCGGGGCATTGGCCTGTTTTTCTTGATCTTAGGAGGGGTCCTCTCTGCCTCTAGGACTCAAATGTTTGTTTCATTCCCCAGATTAGGGAAGTTCTCAGCTACAATTTGCTCAAATACATCTTCTAGTCCTCTCTCTCTCTCCACTCCCTCCGGGATTCCAATTATTCTGACATTGGAACGCCTCATGGTGTCACTTATTTCTCTGATTCTATTTTCATGGATTCTGAGTTGTTTTTCCCTGGCCTCCTTTTTTCCCTTTTTATCTATTATATTGTCTTCCAGGTCGCTTATTCGTTCTGCTGCCTCACTTACCCTAGCTGTTAGATTATCTAGATTGATTGGATCTCATTAATAGCATTTTTAAGTTCTGCCAATTCCCCTTTTATTTCTGCCCTTAGAGACTCTGTGTTGCCATTAATTGATTTCTCCCTTCTAGCCATTGTCTTCACAATTGCTAGCCTGAATTCCATCTCCGACATCTTGGTTATATCTGCATCCATTTGAAAATCTGCAGCATAAGTCATAATCTCTGAGTCTTTTCTGTTTTGGGGGCTCCTCTTCCTAGTCATTCTGTTGATGGGTGGTTGAGGGAATGTATAGAGTCCAAATTATTGACCAGAACCCAAGCAAGATGCACCTGTTTTCTTGGGACCTTAGGGTTGCTGGCCTCTTGTTTTCCCAGCCTGTCTTCTGGGGGAGGGGCCTGCTGCGCTGTTACTCAGGCAACCCTGTTTGGGCGGAGTTGCCCTGCCCCCCTGTGGCAGGGGATGGGCTCAGTGGGAATCAGTCTTTGGGGCTTTTGTTCTCTGGCGCCTTTCCCTGGCGGCTTTCCGGGTCTCTTCCTCGAGTCAGAGCAGAAGAGACCGTTTCCAACCCTCTGTCTCAGCAGAGAGACCGCAGTCTGTTCTTCAGTGAGCTCTCCAGGCCACACTGTCTCCGTTTCTGTCCGTGCTGCTATAAACTGCAGTGGCCTGGGTTGTGCGCCCCTCCGCAGCGCTCCCAGTCCTGCCTCCAGGTCGGGCACGTCTCTGCCCTTTGTGCTTCTAAAACCGCCAGCCGCTCCCAATTTGCGCGCATGACTCTGCCGCTTGAGGTTTCCACCCCGGAGGTTGCAGTTCACCGGCGCGACCCCAGCGCACCGGGTTTCCGTCCGGGGGGCTGCGGTTCGCGTGCGTGCGACCCCGCTGGTCTGGTTTTCCACCCTGGGGGCTGCCCTAAAGTCCTTTCCCCGCCGCTACCGGTCTTCGAGTCTGTGCCCCGTCCGCAGCGCGCGAGGCTGTCACTCACCGGCGGTGTAGGATCCCCACGGCCAGGCACCCTCCCGCTGCCGTTTATCCTCCGGTATCTGCCTGCAGAATCACGGCTCTCCGCTTCATACCTCAAAACCAACTGCCTGCGATATTCTGTTTGTAGAGATCCAGATCTTCTTACATCTCAGGCTGGTTTCGTGGGTGCTCAGAGTGGTCTGGTAGATATCCAGCTCAATTCCGGGGACCAGTTGAAATAGGGTCCCCTACTCCTCCGCCATCTTTCCCCCCTCCCCCTCTGCTCAATATATTTTTTATCTGAACTACATGGAAATCACTACAGAACTATTGAAAACATCCATGTTTGCCATTTGATCACCTCCACAGGCCCTGCGACATGGTCCCACCCTGGTTTCTGTACTGTGGTAGAGAGTTTAATAAGTGCTGTGGATACTGGTGAGAGATTTAGGAATTTTGCCTTTAGCAGCCATGGAAAGCAGTAGGAAGTGGTGCTGGAGCTTGAGGAATAAGCTGGAGAGACGTAGGGGATAGAGAAGGAAAGCAGTTTAAGTCAGAGGGAACAGCACGAACCAAGGCATGAAAATGTGGAGTTACGTGGTGTGTTCAGAAAACACATTTTCCTTAACAATTTAGGTATTTAGGGGGTGTTCTGAGGTTTGTTAAAGGTAAAAATAAGTACCAGATCTTTCAAACTTTGATTCTTCACAGAAGAGGGCACATTTTTTTCTTACTCCTTTTCTGTCTCTTGCCTCCCTACACCCTGAGAGGCCTTGCACAGTTGTGCTTGATCTGTGTGACTGATGGTTTATTTGTGTATATGAGAAATTGCCTGCAAGCCTCTGTCACCTTTTGGGGACAGCCTCTAGAGGTGTTGGTGGCAGCTATAAGTGATCAAGTGATCCAGGTACTGGGGAGCTTGGCCTGAGAGACAAGAGGATACAGGGCACAGGTTATGAGCAGGAGGATGAGTTAATGGGGTGGCATCCCTTAGAAGAAGCCAGGCAGATGTGCTGGCATGTCTAGAAGCATTTTCAGAAATATTTTTGGCATGTTGTCCTTAGGAAAACTTTAGTGAGACTTATTTTTTCCCATCTGCCTTTGCTCTCTCTTCTACCTAATTCCTTAAAAGTTCTTTTCTTCTACGTAATTCCTTAAAATGTCCCCTGGACATTTGCTGGTGAAGGTAATTCTATAATTATAAAGATAAAATGTAATTTAGAAACACATGTTTTTTAAAAAAGAGTGCTGTATTTTGAATAGATCCCATCATCATCATTTCTTCTGTGGGGAATCATCCAAAGGTTTTTTTAGTTGAAAGATTGGAACACTTCCTCGTGGATTATGTGGGGTTTAGAGGATCATCTACAAAATTGTTATTAATGCCCAGTTCTTAATATTCTTTTTTTTTTTAAAGATTTTATTTATTTGACAGAGAGAGAGAGAGCACAAGTAGGCAGAGCAGCAGCAGAGGGAGAGGGAGAAGCAGGCTCTCTGCTGAGCAGGGAGCCCGATGTAGGAGTCGATCCCAGGACCCTGGGATCATGATCTGAGCCGAAGGCAGACGCTTAACCGACTGAACCACCCAGGCGCCCCTGATGCCCAGTTCTTGATGGCAGAGGCCATGACTCAGTGGGCCCCGTTGTTCCTGGCTGCACGATAGTTCAGATGATGTATGTTGGTGTGTTTTTGTTCTGTTTCTTTTTTTTTTCTGCTTTGATTTTCATTAAGTTGACAGCTAAATCAGAACTGATCTATCAGTTTGTGGAACATTTAACACAAGCTGTGGAGAGTTACAAGCAGCGGATGGACTGGCTCACCAGCAGAAGCCGGCAGATTTTTGGTGTCGTCTTGGAACAGTGCATCACCATAGTGCTGGATTTTGGCGGCATGCTGGAGGAGGAGCTTAATCTGTGCCAAGATGCTCTAACAATGGTCCTCCAGGAGCAGGTGGCTCATATAGCCAAGTTTAATATCATACGGTGAGTTCCCTTTGGAAGGGAATATTTCAGTGAAACTTCATAAGTAGTTTTCATTTATTTGGAGTTCAGTAACATATCTTTGGGGAGGGAGGAGGTATTATCTTGTCATTTCCTAGAATGTGTAATTCCAGCAGAAGACCCACAGCGAAAACTTACATCTGCTTTGCATGTGGCATCTTAGTTTTGAAATTAGAAAACATTTAGAAACACACTTTTCTTCAATTCATGGCAAGATCAAAATATAAGAATAGGAATTACACTGAATATATACTTAAGGCCATACAAATCTCTTCGGTCATTTTAGATTTTAGCCCGAATAATGAATTCAGCCTTGTCACAGCTATCACTGTTTTTTTCAGCTGAGCTTGTGACTCCCCTGTAAGTTGACCCCCTTAATAGAACAGCAGGTGGCCGGCTTTATAGAATTTCCTGTATTTCAGAGTTTTCACAATCAATTATTTACGGATTCTTGGATTCAAGAGAATTTGGGCTCTAAGGCCAACTTTTCATGTGGAACAGGGGCTGTACCTCCCTGACAGGAAAAATCTGGATGAAGGAGGCATCTACCTAATTGAGTTTTTCTTTTGAAGAAAATATTTTCAGCTAAACAGATGACATCTTTGGGGATGTTGCCTAATTGTGTTCTATCCCAGATTTTTATTTCTGTCATAGATATATTACTGAAGGAATCAAGTCTTAAGTCTGCAACGCTTTAGCTTTTTTGGAAACCTATGCTATAGCATTTAGGCCACTCGGCCACATTTCTACCAGAGGGGCCACATAGAGGTGACACAGGTGTGCGGCAGCTTCTGTCTCAGGGTGGTTTATGAGGGACAGCTCAGGCTGGTTCATTAGTCCATGACTCATAGAATTCTTATAATTATGAATGCATATATAATTTATATAATTTGTTCAATTATAAACACAGAGATAAATAGATTCAAATGGCTATTCTTTCTTGGGGGGATTCCATCACTGCTTTCTAAGTCCACACTACATGGTTTAATCACATGTTCCCAGGATTTAAAAACTAATGCTTTGCTGAACTCAATACTGTTTTTGATCCTGAAGAGGGAACTGATGGGAATTTGGAACAATGAAAACAGTGTCTTAAAAGAATTAGAAATAAAATTTTCGAGTGTTAAAATTGTCGCTGATTTACAAATCTTACTGCTGTGAATCCTTATAAATTTACTATTAGTGGAAGATAGTTGTATATAAACCTGCCTGTTTATGAAAATAATTCCCTCAATAATTTTAATGCAGCTGTTAATGTTTACTTTTTGAGATTGTTTAGTTCTCCTGTATGCATTGTCTTTCCTAGTCAGTACAGCTTATGGAAGGTAAGGGTGCTTTGGAGACTGATCTTAAACAGCTCGCCCAATGTATTGGTAACTTTTAGAGGGCCGGGAACTGTTTTCTCTCCTTCAGCTCTAGTGATGTTAAGTGGCTTGTCGCTTGCAGCTCTGAGACTGAGGGCTGACAGCTAGGTTGCCCACTGCCCAGTGACAGCCCCGTGGGATTCTTTTCAGGGTTTCCCAGCAGCCTGTGAAATGGCAGGAAAATGCTGTTCCTGTGACCGAGCAGTCCATAGCCGCTGCCATCAGTTGGGTTGAGAAACTGCCTTTTGAGCTGGCTGTGAGCCAGGCTAGCTGCCTGGATGCTCTGCTGGAAGCTGGGAACGACAAAATGGTAAGTGTGCATCCATGGTGGGCCCCAGGTCACATCGGTGGCTTCCAGTTTCTCTCTCTATACCCAGTACCCCCATACTGCCTTTCAGCTGACCTGGGTCCTCCCAGCAGCATCCCACAGAGACCCCATCACTGGCACTGGGGAGTCCTGAAAGTCTCAGTCCTCTTCACCTCTGAATTTGGAACCACTTGAGAAATAGGTGACGGGCCCCAAGTGGGGATCAAAATAGCAGCTTTGGTGATGGCAGAGCTGGAGAAACCAAAATGAGACTCCCTAACCCTGCCCCCTGAGCCTGGCGGGGCTCCCTCTGGGTGATTAGGGCACAGGGTCAACCCCCATTTAGCCAATGCCAGCAGGGCCACGTGCTGCTCACAGCCACTGAGCAGTGAGAAAGGACAGGGAATTCGGCATAGTTGTGCATCTCTCATATTTTAGTTCTGCTCTTGTTCTCCTGACAATTAGATAAATCAGTCCATCTCTTATGAGGGAGAGAGGTTGGGAGACTCTTCATAGAACCCCGAGGTTGAGGAATAGGGATTCCCCACATCTGTGTTCTGAATCTCTCCCAGTTCCTCTTCTTCACAAATGGATCTGTTATGTGCTTTCCAAGGTGAAGTATATCTACATAGATGCATCATCCATTTTTGAATATTAATGCATTCACATGTGCTTTTTGATAGGACCTTTTGGACATAAAGCTTTACCTGAAAGAAGTGCTGAAATGGTGGTGGTTTATGTTCTTTTAGCCATAAGGGTGTGTGTTTTTGTGAGTGATCATACGGATGGGACTTGAAGGGAGTGGCAAGCTAGTGGGGAAGGACTCTGGGCAGGTGGGGTTCTTTGGCCAGCCTCAGCTTCCCAGGTAGGGATAGATCTGCTTTCCTTTGGGATACAGATACTGAACTAATACTTATGGATTGATATTAATTAACACTTAATTGCTTCCTCTGCTCTGGACTCCTATAATTCTGTAGATTTCGAGCTTTACTCTGCTACATTAAGAAGTCCTTTCTTGGGCAAGGAGGCCATGTGCTGGCTGGCACCTTGAAAGGATAGCCCTCAGTGGTCACCAGACTGTTTATTGATACTGAGGATGATAGTTTAAAATTGGAAATGCATTGTTTATCCTTTCGAAGCCAGAGGAACAAATGGTTCCCATTAAAGAACAAAATAGAAGCTACTTTGTTCTTTGGCCTTTCAAGTTTGTTTTAACATCTGTAAAATTTCAATTGTCTGGGCACTATAATAAGCATTCAAGAAATGGAACATTACACAGGCTCTTGGATGAGTGTGTGTGTGTGCACATGCATGCCTGCATGTACACACACACACACACACACACACACACTCACTCTCGGGTGTTCTGTTTCTTTGTTCACCTAGCTACATTGGTCATAGCTGACTCTGGCGACCTGCCATGACTTGAAGATTTCCCAGTGACCTTTGATTTTTCTGTTTTACTTTCCTTTGGTTTGTGCTTCTCCTTTCTTGGATTCATCCCCAGCCCAGGAAATGTGGAACAATTTAGTGAGTTCCAGGCAAGTCCTATAGAAGAGGAGAAACCCAGAAAGAGGTTAATAGGCACTGATTATCAAATGCCACTTAAAAATTCTTGAGAAGAGACTATGGAGTATGGCAAATATAAAACATACTCAGACCACTCTATCCTCCCTCCTAGAGCTTATATCTGGATGTGGTCCCTAGGAAACTTCTAGTAACTGCAACTGCCTCCTATATAAAAATGCCATGCTCTATGTTTTGTGAGGTGTGAGGATGGGGAGAGGAATGGCTTCCCCTAATGGGCTGCCCCTCTGCTCTGTGCCTCATGCCCACCCCACTGAATTTCAAATTGATTCACATAACTGTTTTTTTCTATAAATAGAAAAGATATAAGGCTTAAGAAACTTTTGAACAGTAAATCTAGATACCCAGACTTTTGCTACTGATGATAACCTGCTTCGGGTTAGCATCTCCCATGAGTGAGTCCTGAGAAAAACCAAGAGAGTGGCTATTGTTTTGTGTTCAAAGATTAACATGGAGGTTGGGCTTTTGTATCCAATCCACATGAAGAGGAAGGGCTAACTGATGTGCTTGGTAAGGGTAAGGCGGATGCTCAGAGGTTACTGGCCTCTTTCAGAGCTGGGCTTTGTACCCATAGTCAGGCCAGAGACTGAACAGGCAGGGATGACTGAGGGTGAGCCTTCAACTCCAGAGGAGCCAGGCAGTGTGGGGTCTGCTTGAGTCCCAGCTCTGATGGCAGCACATGGAGAGCACTATTGATGGATGAAGTATCCTGTTGGATCCTGTGCAAAAGGGCCTGGCTCATTGGAAGGGCAGCCTGTGGGATACTGAGGCAATGTCTGGCATTGTCCTCAGAGCCCAGGTATGCCGTCCAGGCCTGGGTTTCTGCTCTGCAGTATCCTCTGGTCATAGGGTGCTTCTTTGGGAAGTTGGTAGCTTCCCTGGCCTTAATGAGGAGGGGTGTTGTGCCAGGAGGCCCTGGAAGGCCTGCTGATCCAAGATGGGAGAGGTTATTCGGGAAGAGAAGGCTGGTCATCCAAAGCCCTGATTCCCAGCTGCCTGAGAAGGCTAACTGAGGGGGTTTTACTTCTGCTTTCAGCAGAAGGCTACGTGCCCAAAGGGTACCTGTGTTTCTCTTTGTGGTATCTCAGCCTCTCTTCCATCTGGCTGATAGGCACACATTTGTTTACTTTAAAAAAAATAACCTCTTCACTGGGAGAGTAAATGGGTGAATTAGAGCCAGACCTATGTGAGTCCATCAGAAACCTTCACCACTGGACAGTAAACTGAAGGGCTGGCCATGCTAATCACAAGCATGGCAGTGGTTCAGCCAGGCATCAGATCTTTTAACCTTTGTGTCCCTAGAAATGGCAGTGCCTGGCAAGGGCTCTATAAATGTTGAACGTTGAAGGAATGGGAAAGAAGTAGTGTTGATATTCTTGAAGTTGGGGCTAGATGTGGGTCCAAGAAGTTCCCATTCCCCACGCCATGGTACAGACTTGAGTTTTTTTAATTGAAGGGTGGTAGTCTGCATGGGACCAGGCAGGTGGATTTACTGAGCCTTGTAGGACTCTGGTGGGGATAGTGGGTGGAGACAGGGACCCCGAAACCTGGCAGGCCAGAAAGTTGGTGGTGGTGTTAAGGGTGTTAAGGAGGGATTGGAGAACTGAGCTGGATTAACATCAAGAGGGCAGTCACCACCGTGTGTGGGGGGGGAGGTTGGAGATCAGAAAATCAGAAAGGGCCGAATAAGGAAAGGGCTACCACAGGTACAGGGAAGATCTGGAAGTCAAATCCACAGTCTGGAGTTGGTCAAAACTGTTGAAACAGTCAAAGTTTTGTGAAGACCAAGACAGAATTTTGCTAGACCTCTCACTGCTGTTATGGGTGCCTTTCATTTGACTTTGATTCTTGCAGAGTGGAGATTTTGATGGCCCGAGGCTTCTGACAGGCTACAGCAGCGGATAGTCAGGGCGGAAGCAGCCACTGCCAGTCTGGTTCTTCTTTTCCCCCAGATCTGTGTCTGAGAAGATGTCAAGGCCTCTTTGGCTGGGCGGAATGCAGGCTGCCGTGGGCACTGCAGAGCTAATGACCCAGACAGAATAAGGCATTTCAAGGGGAAACAGAAACGCCCTACCCTCTTTTATGTAGTGTAAAGTGGCAAGAGTTTTTGATTCCCAGTACAATAGCCGAATGGAACCCCAAATATTGTTTATATCTTGTGTTATCAAATTCAGTACAAATTAGCGTTTAGGGAAATGCTGGTCAGTGAGAAAGCTGCTCCTGGCCCCGGCTGCTCCTGCTAATCCTCAGGCTCGGCCCCTGCCCTTAGCTACTGAGCTACTGAGGTACTTAGAGGTACTGAGCTACTGAGTTACTCAGAGGTACTGAGCTACTGGGCCAGAGGAGAGGGTTCCACTGAGGACAGTTCCCTTGAGCCCATACAACCTCACCCAGGTTTTAGGCAGGGACGTTGATATCAGGGGCTAGGAGCCTTGGATGGTGTGAGAGCCAAGGGAGTGAAAAGAGTGCCTGTCTCTGGCCACCTTCCTGTCCCAGGATCTTGCTCGCACAGTTCTGGGACTCACGTCCCTCCCTCCCTCCCTCCCTCCCTCCCTCCCTCCTTCCCTTCCCTCCCTCCCTTCCCTTCCTCCTTCCCTCCCTCCCTCCCTTCCTCCCTTCCTTCCTAAAGATTTTATTTATTTATTTGAGACAGAGAGAGTGAGAGAGAGCACGAGAGAGAGCACAGGCCAAAGGGAAAGACAGGGAGAAGCAGACTTCCCGCCGAGCAGGGAGCCCCATGTGAGACTCGATCCCAGGACCCCGGGATCATGACCTGAGCCGAAGGCAGACGCTACACCCACTGAGCCACCCAGGCGCCCCTCACATCCGTTTCTAAGAGGTGACCAGCCTTGCCATGATGAGCTGACCGAATGAAGTGGTTGAAAGCAAAGGCAGAAGCTCATAGGGTCAGGCAGCTGGACTTACTAGCTGAAAGACCAGGTCAATTAACCTGTCTAGTCCTTCGTTTCTTCATCTGTAAACTAGGTGTGATAACAAGAATTCCTTTTCCACAGGACTTCTGTGAGCATTGAATAAAAGAATTCATGTTGACTTATCATCCCAAAGAGCAGATGACCCCACAGCCACATCACTTTAAAAGGCATTTTGCCAGTTGGTGGGGGGTGGGGCTAGGTGGCATATTTACTTTCCTCTCCTTTTTTCTCAGTGTCATTATGTGAGTGGAAAGGAGAGGCAGGGAGGCAGTGAGCAGGAGGGGTTGGGGATGAGATAGGTGGTCTCATTGTAGAGCATGTCCCAGGAAATCCGTAGCACGGATAACCGAAAACACAGGCAATTAAGCAGCTGAGAAATGAACTTAATGAATAGTGAATAACCCTGGAGACTGAGTGAAGGAAAGGAAATCCTGGCTCACTGCTGGCTACAGCAATTTTTAGCTTGATGAAATCTCAAGGGAAAAACATTTCTGCACTCATTTCAGACTCTTGGGTCATTGCCAGAGCAGAGAAGCTGAGTTTGCGTGACGTGCAACGGAGATGCATGGTGTCAGAAGCCGCCGACAGACCACCTAGAGATGTTTGTCCTCACTCACCTCCCCGTTGAACTAACAAATCTTACAAAATACTCCCTGTGTCTGATCTCCTCTCTTGGGCCACGTGTGACTTTAGATCCTTATGTGAGGGTGAACCGGTCCCCGTGCTAAGCTTGGGCCCCCACCCAGCTGGAGCACTAACAGTGCAGTGCAGGGAAGCCTACTGAACGCCTCTCACACAAGCTACTGTGTAACGCGGGGGGAGAAGGGAAGGAGAATGCATTTGCTGGGAGAATATTAGTTGCCTAACAAGGAATGTAGAGAGCACCATTTCTTCCTTCTCTCAGTATTTTTTCTGTCTCTTGGCAACTGGCCGAAAGAGATATACAACATTGCTCAGTCTTTACTTCCCATTCGGTCCTTTTTAAAATCGGGGAGCGGGTTTGAAAGGCCTGAGAGAAAGAGTCACGGAGGTGAGGTGGGCCTTTTCGAGCCCCATGGGAGGAAGGTTGTCGCTGGAGTAGGCTGCTCTCAGCTCCCACTGTGGCCATGGCCTCCCTCCCAGCAGGGGCCCTCTGCCACCCTGCTCCCACTGCCCCTTTGGGCACAGTTGGCCCTAGCTGCTGCAGACAGGGTGGCCCAGCTGACCGTAAGTCCTCTTCTTTCTGCGTCAGGTGGGTTTAAGTCCCAGGTTTGAGGTCGAACTGAGGTACTTGACTGTTTACCTTCAGCTAGCAGGGGTTTGTGATTAGAGCAGAGAAAGGCTCATGAGCCCTAAGGGGATGGTGACATCTATTTATCCCTTCAAACCCAATGCATTTTTTTGGGATTTTTCCCCAGTTTTTTGTGGAAACAGTCAATTAGGGGGTTTTAAGGGGTAGGTGTAGATGATAGGGATTCCCAGCTCTCTCTGGGTTTTAACTTTCTGAGATACATGCATGCATAAGCGCAAGTCCTCTTGTTTAAACTCAGTCACGAGGTACACTGCATTACCTCCCTTTTTATAAGTGAAGAAACTGAACTTATGTCACTTGCCCAAGTTCACAGAACTTGTTAGTGGCAGGGAGGTCAAACACCGTGGAAGGCAGCAGGCCTTGAATATCTCACTTCCTGATTTTGGTCCCCAAACGTCCTCACAAAACTGGGAGCAGTGCTGCTATTCTTGCCGCCCCCCCAGGAGCAAAGGCAGTTTTGTAGAAAGCATACTGCCAGGGAGTCCCATACAAGGCTAGGGCACGTCAGGGAGATAAACAGTTGGTACTATTGTCTTGCAGATTGAATCCATTTACTACTTTGTGGTGGGAGATGTTCCTGAGCAAACCAAGGGGCTCCTCCTTCAGAGGGCTTTGGAGATCCCATGTCCTGTCTGCACAGTGTCCTTCAATGCCAGAGGAGAAGGCACGACAGCTTTCTTAAAGGATCTGAGTGCCAAGACCCACAGCAGGTAGGCAGAAAATGTGCTCTTGAGGGACAGTGGGTGAGCTGCCTGCTTCTGCAAGATCAGCAGTGGTCTTCTTAACCAGTCTGTTCCTGTGCTCTCCTCTTTCCGGTGGTCTTTAGTCTCTAGGCCTTTTTTTCTCCACGCTGTATTAATCTTGCCTTGTTACTTTCTGTAATTCTGATGGTTTGACATCAGGGTCCTTGCCCCCTCCAAGGCCAGCTAAGTCCTAGAGAGCTTAGCTGACTCACCCAGGAGTATACCTTTCATATGCAAGCTAACTGATCCAGAGCCCACTCAGTGCCAGCAGGCACTCATGCTCAGGCACTAATCATGCCGGGGCCCAGTACTGGACAGCTTGGGGCAGCTCCTACACCCCAGAACCCATTGAAGTTATTCAACTAGCCCATCCCAAACCTGCCTGCTCTGCCTCACCCATTCCATGCTGCAGAATCCACACTAAAGACTCTGGCCCATGTTTTCCCCTTGTTCCCTCATGCCTCCTGATCGGCCCTGGTGCTTCCCTGTGTGGCCCGGTGTGATGGGGTGTGCCCCCTCCTCTTGAGAACTGTATTAGTAGTCAGTTTGGGTCGCCATAACAGATACCACAGACTGGATGGCTTAAACAATAGAAATTTATTTCTCACACTTCTGGAGGCTAGGAAGCCCAAGATCAAGGTGCTGGCAGATTTCTGGTGAGTATTCTCTTCCAGGCTGCCTTCTTAACTATATCCTCTCATGGGACAGAGGGAAGGAAGGATGAAGGGGGAGAGAGAGAGAGAGAGAGAAAGCACAAACATGCCTGTAAGTTCTCTGGTATATCTTCTTAAAAAAATACTAATCCCGGGGTGCCTGGGTAGCTCAGTTGGTTAAGCGTCTGACTCTTGATTTCTGCTCAGATCATGATCTCAGGGTGGAGAGATCAAGCTGCCCCATGGGGCTCTGCGCTCAGCAGGGAGTCTGCTTGACTGCTTGAGATTCTCTCCCTCTCTCTCTGCCCCTCTCTTTGCTTGTGCACATGCTCTTTCTCTCTCCCTAAAATAAATCTAAAAAAAAAAAAGTACTAATTCTGTTGGATCAGGGCCCTAGCCTTATGACCTCATTTAACCTTAATTACCTCCTAAAGGCTCTATCTCCAAATACGGTCAAATATGGTTACATTGGGGGGTTAAGGCTTCAACATATGAATTTGGGGGGTGGGGGCCACAATATAGTCTATAGCAGGAACTGTGAGTAGCAAACTGTATTTTCAGTGGCAGTTATACTGATCTGGTGGCCTCATCATAGCTGAAAAATAACCGAATCTACATTTTAAAAACATACCCATCCCCTTGTCTGTGTGGATAGGTTTAGGTCCCTTGTGGAGAGAGATCAACTACTTATGCGTTTATAAGGAGAATGACTGAGTTCTTGCCTCAGTTAGCCTGTCTGAAATGGGTACAATTCCTGCCCTTGAGCATGTGTTCCCAAATTTGATTGCTCATCACATTTGCCTGGGGAGCTTGTTAATAATTCAGAGGTCCAGGGCTTCACCTTACAGCCTGATTCTACATAATAGAGGGGATCCTGGGACCAGGAATTTAATCACTCACTTTGCATAAGAGCTGCCTAGGGAGTTTGATTAAAATGCAGATATCTTGGCCACAGCCCCAGAGATCCTGATTTTTGGGTGCTAGGGGAGGGCCAAGAATACTCATACTTAACAGGATCCCTGGTGATTCTGAAGACCACTGCTCTGGCTACCATTAAAACTTTGAAATCTTTTAACATTAGGTGTTTGGCTTCAATTCTGGGTTCCTAAATCCCCCCAAATACAGGGGGGCTCACTGTCCTACTTTTGCTAGTGGAAAGAGTAAAAGGCAACTGGCAGGACTCCCTGTCTTGCTGGTCCTCTGCTTGATTCACGTGGGGCACTTTCTCTGGGCAGGTGAGAGGTTAGGGAGTAATTTAAAATGGGAGAAGCTGCAGTTCAGCTCCTGATTTTTAGGCCATGTACCATCGAGTGTGAGTTTTCCCGGAGAGGACGATTTGTAGACATGCTTTTCTGTCCCTGCTCTGGCCCTTGCAAGTGAGCCCAACCCACAACCGGTGGGGCTCCTGCCTGCTCCACCCCTGCCAGATCCCCAAGTCTCTTGGTTGGCCTCTGCACACCCTTGGCTGGTGAGCCTCAGCTGAAGTGCAGTCATTATGGAACTCTAAAGGGCGTGCCCTGAGCTCAGCTTGCAGGGAGGCTGGATTCTTGGTTCCCCCGTGCCTGAGTCTGTGTCTGAACAGAGCCACCAACCTGCAAAGCATTGTTTTGCTTTCTGCATAAATGAGGTTGTATTAGCCAGAGGAAGTGTCTGCCCTGTTCTCTTTTCTAATCTGGAGAACAGATCAGAGAGTAGAAAGTCCTGGGCACCAAAGGCCTTGGCACTCAGGGTGTGGGACCTGGCAGGACAAACCTCAGCCATCCCCCCTCTGCTTTGTAAGGAGATCACAGGTCAAAGGAAGCTGGCCATGTCTGCTCTGGTGGAAGCACCTGTGGGAGGCAGGCATGGCCAGGTTAAGGGTCCATTGGCCTCAAGAGGGCTGTTGGGACAAGGCTGGCTTGTGGATTGCCATTGTCATTGTTTTAGTCTCACCTGAAACCCTCTAGAAATAGGACCCAGGCTTTCCGTGGCCCAGGTAAAGCCCCCACACCTCTCCTACCATCTGTGCATCCATCTGTCCATCCCAACCCCTGCTTCAGGATTCTCTTCGTGCTGAGAAACAGGCAAAGGTGGAACTCTTAAGGGGTCAGAAGAGCATTACCCGGGGCGCCTGGGTGGCTCAGTCGTTAAGCGTCTGCCTTCGGCTCAGGTCATGATCCCGGGGTCCTGGGATCGAGCCCCACATCAGGCTCTCTGCTCCGCGGGAAGCCTGCTTCTCCCTCTCCCACTCCCCCTGCTTGTGTTCCCTCTCTGGCTGTGTCTCTCTCTGTCAAATAAATAAAATCTTTAAAAAAAAAAAAAAAAAAAGAGCATTACCCAGAGATGATCTGTTAATCTGAAAGAAGTTTCCTGCTATCATTGACTTTTTGGATTCCAGATTGTCAAGGGTGTGCTTAGCCCCTCATTTTGTAGACCACACCAGTGCTTCTTGAATCCCCCAGGGATCTTTGAACCAAGTGCTTATTCTGACTCAGCAGCTCCAGGTAGGGCCCAGGAATGTGCATTGCTAAGCAGCTCCCAGGTGCTGCTGCTGCCCCTCGGATCACATTTTGAGGAGTCAGGCCCTAAAAACTTGTCCACACAAGAATTCTTTTCATTAGGGTTTCCGCTTAGTTTCTGGGGAAGTGCATATTTGCCGAGTTAAAGTTGACTGAAGCCCGTCGGCAATTGGCAGATGAGCCAATGGTGCCTGTTGTCACCAGCTTTCAACACTGAACCCACAGGGCCGTGGGCACTGTTGAGGCCTCATTAGACTGTTGGCTTGTCAACACTCTGTTGACATGATTGAACCCTGGGAACAGAAGGATAAATATAAAGCAGAGGGTATCATTTTTCCAGGGTCAATACATACCATTTGGTTGGGTTAATTACCCTCTAAGAGAAGAGAAGAGTCATGTGTTAAAACCCCAACAACATTCACAGTTCGCTCTTCTGTTTTGCCTCCCTGTCTTTTGTTTTGGCAGAACTGACCAGGTACAGGGAATAGCCGTGAAACATCTAAGATGCTCGGCACCACAGCAGAGCAAATTCACGGTCTTGGGAGAATGAGTAGACATGCACAAATAGCACTACTAGCCTAATGTTGCAAATCTCTTCCTGTTTCAGATTCCATGCATTTGCAGAGAGAACAGAGTGTGTGGAGTTTCCCCCACTTGCCGTAAAGGATGGTGACAGTGTAATTACTTGGAATTTAAGGAAACTGAAAGGAAAACGCCCTCCAGGTACCTGGGATCCAAAAAACACACAACAACACAGTGTGATTTTCTGTAACTTTAGGAAATAAAGCACTAGGTAGGGACTAATGGAATCTTTTTCATTATTTATATGGTCCAGGGGCAGTTCATGATATTACTGCTGAATCTGTCAGCTTAGCAACAGGCATAAGTTTATTACCACCCAGGGAAGTGGCCTAAGTTATGTGCGTTGAACGAACTTGAGAACCTTCTGGAGATGTGGCCCGAATGTTTCAGTGCTGGCCTCAGTTCCTGGGAAGGCAGAACTGCTCTGCTGCCCAGGTTAGCGGATGCTGTAGCCAGGATGCCAACACATCTTGTGGGTTTTCTGCCGCCCCACCCATCAGTGATGGCAGACAGCGGATTGACCTGCCTCTTGGGAGGGCCAGGGCCCCAGCCCCACAGGAACCTCTGTGGAGGCAGAGTGAACTTCCCCTTTTTATCAGAGAGTATGATCAGAGAGTTTAACAGGCATAGAAAATGAGGTCACCAAATCAGTGAGGAGTAGGTTCAGAAAAAACAGTGCTGGAAGGTTACTCAGAAAACCAAGAGGTGGGAGTTTCTTTGGGGCTGATGAAACTGCAAAGTGCCAAAGATACCGAGTGAACCCTGCTGAGAAAAGCAGGGAAGGAAGCTCGTGTTCGAGTGTGAGATGCTGTGGTGTGACCCAGCTAGAGGTCTGAGAGAGCCCATCCTGACCTCCACCCTCCTACTCATTTTGTTATTGACAGAGATCTCTAGCTTCAGTGTAAGGCAAGAACTACTCTTTGCGAGAAGCAAAGAAGCTGCAGGATACATCTGCTTAACAGGTTCCTCTGTTCACATGATGGTGCTACAGAGGCTCCCGGGAGAAGAGCATGGGGCCTGAGGAGGAGGCGGTTGCATTAAGGGGCTAGGGGGTCAGGAGACCAAGGCAGGAGTTTGAGTCACAAAGCCTGTCCCTGATAACACACTTTGTGGATTCAGATTCTTAGTGCCCCCAAGTGAGCAGGGGAGAGGTTCTGCTAGAGCTCTTCGGTGGCACTGCTCTAGGTAGCTTATGCCTTTGTTCTGATGGTGAAGTGGCTATCTCCAGAGAATTTGAAAAAATGTCAATTGTTAAGCAAGGTTAATAACGCTAATCTAACAAAAAAGAATTAATTCAGGATGTATGCCATGCCTAGTAAAAGTAATGTACAAGATTAAGCCTAGTGGTCAATGTTTGAATCAGGGTAAAGAGTGTGAGGTGTCACCGGTTTCCCAAAGCATGCCAGTTTCTGTAAAGGGGTTCAGTTTTGGCTTATGTGTTCCTTGGCAACTTAGTTATAAAGGGAAACCGATCTGGCTGCATAGCTTACATTTTCAGCATCTACCATCTTCCCCAACCCTGTGACTCATACAAATTAAATTATAGTTTAAACCATTTTCTTAGTCTGAAGTGCTCAGAGCATGGCCTGCTGTTCTAATGCCATTTCAGTGATCCCACGTTCTGAATTTGAGGAGAGAGCCCAGATCCTAAATACACGATCTTGTCTCCTCTATCAATCATGGTGTCCCAGAAATGCCAACATTGCATTTCTCCCACTCAAAAACTGCCCAGAAATCCTTGACAGACCATTCTGGTTTGGAAAATGTGTGGTTTCCAACCCAACCCGAGGCCTCAGAGGCAGATGATCAGTCCTTCCTGCTCAGGTCCCGTTCCCCATTTCCCACCCTTGGGGTCAAGCATTTGCCAGTATGAGTTTGCTTGGGCCCCTCTCCGGGCTGGGGAGGGAGGACCCCCCCCTCAGGAACGCCTGCTCAGGAGTTCTTGGTGCCTCCTGTTGCATGGAAAGGAGAGACTGAATAGTTGGAGGGACACTGCTCAGAGAACTGACCTGGCAACTGGAAGAGATTTCTTGCTTTTCCTGCTATTACTGACTTTCTAGACTCCAGATAATTGGCTTTCAGAGTATGACTTCCCATTACTCCGTGCACTACCCCAATGTGGAAAAACTCTAGTCAAGACAAATAATCGTTTTAAAAACTGTAGTAAAATGTACGTAAAGTAAAATATACCATCTTAACTGTTTTTAAGTGTTCAGTAGAGCTAAATACATTCACACTGCTGTGCACCCAATCTCCAGAACTCTTCTCATCTGCAAAACTGAAACTCTGTACCCATTAAAACAACAAACCCCCATTCTCGCCTCCCCCAGTTCGTGGCATCTACCATTCTACTTCCTGTCTCTGAAATGGACTATTTTAAATATCTCATAGAAGTCATTTTGTGTCTGGCTTATTTTACTTAGCATATGTCCTCCAGGTTCATCCATGTTGTAGCGTGTGTCAGAATTTCCTTCCTTTTGAAGACTGAATAATATTCTCTTGTATGTATAGACCATGTTTTGTTTGTCCATTTATCCATCAGTGGACACTGGGTTGCTTCCTCCTTTTGGCTGTTGTGCGTGGTGCCTCTGTGAACATGCGTGTACAAATATCTCTTTGAGACTGTGCTTTCTGCTCTTGGAATATATACCCTAAAGTGGAATATTTGGATCATATATGGTAATTCTATTTTTAATTTTTGAGGAACCTCCATTTTGTTTTCCACAGTGTCTGCTCTGTTTTATGTCCCCACTGACAGTGCACAGTTTCTCCACATCATCTCCAACATCTGTTGTTTTCTGTTTTTTTTAGTTTGTTATCTTTTTGGTTTTAGTTAGTTGCCATCCTCATGGGTGTCTGGTGGTATCTTATTGTGGTTTTGATTTGCATTTTCCTAATGATTAGTGATTTTGAGCATCTTTTCATGTGTTTGTTTAAATAATATTACAGTGCAGTGTTTTAAAAGTTCAAAATTAATGCCAAAAAACCCATGGTGATCAAAAATGTCACAATTTTAAATAAAGACAAGCTCCAGCAAAGATGATGTGTTAAGTCGTATGGGAGCCTGAGGTAAAGGGAAAAATGTATGCCTCTGGACACATGTTTTAATTTGTTATTTTTAATGATTGTTTCTGGGTTATTAAAAGTGGTTGAAAATATCAAAGAATTGAAACATAGGTATGTTGAAATGACATTATTTTAAATTTAAATATTTGGGGAGTCCATTCATTGCTCTTGCTAAAGTTTTGTATTAATCAAGCACGGTAGTGCTTGCTCGGTCCTGCCCCATGTTGTAACCTCACTTTTGCATAGGGCCCCTACTTTCTAGCCCTGTCTAAATGTTTGCTGCCTCCTTAGAACAACACGTGTTCACTCTCAGTTGAACCCTCAAAGATGTCTCTCCCACTGCCTTTGCTTGGGTTTTTCTGTCCCCTCTGCATATTGCCTTTCTGAGGACTCCTTCCTGATGCTCCTCTCCCTTCTCTTCTCTTGGGCTGCTTATAAGGCATCTGCTTGTGGGCTATGAGTCACCGACAGGACAGCATCTTTTAGTGGTGGTTTGGGAAGGGTCCAGAAACCAGGGGAGGCAGGAATCTCTCTTCACATACTCTGGTATGTAAGATAGATCAGTTAAAAATTTCGTAATCTTTTTTGCACTACCTCATTCCCATTTTCTCACACATTAGGGGCAATTGTGCAGACTGTTTTTCGCCTGCTGTGGACATCCCCTGAACCCAGCAAGCACAGAGTAATGACAAAGGGAAAGTGTGTGTGCATGTGCGTGTGCATGTGTGTTGTGTGTGTGTGTGTGTAGGGTGCAATAGTGATATTGCAAAGGTCATGACATGATCTCAGCCATCCACATTTCCTGAAGCAAAATCTCCACGTTTTAAGAAAGGAATGGTTTGTCACCTACAAGAGGGTGGGGCCAGGTCACTGGCTGGCATTGGGCTTGCAGGACATTGGTAGCATTGGGCTGGCTGGGTCATAATCCTAAGCTCCCAGGGGTTGGGTGTGGGAACCTGACCCCTGGGTGGACTTCTTACCTTTCACTTCTGGGGATGACTTCCTGCCTTAGAGATTCCGCTTCCTCCCAGCCCAGGCTCCATCCCATCTAGGCATGCTCCATCACCCTTGGATGGGCTTTCCTCATTATAGAGAACAGGATCTTTGGTTTAGATTTAGGAATTGCAGGAGATTTAATCTGGCAGGTGATGCCTACCCGAAGCTGTAGTTCTGTGCTTTCCGTCCTCACAGCCATCCTTCCCCTTGGCTTTCTGCCCAGAGTTGGCTGGGTCCCTGCTCATGTTTATATTCGTCGGGCATAGACCACTCTCCTCTTCCGTGTTTCTCTCCATGTAGGTGTCCTTGCCTCTTTCTCTCTTTGTTGTGGGCTTGACTAACTGCTGGAGAGGAGAAGGGGTACCAACAGAGCCTAATTACTGTAGGACCGGAGTGATGCTACCTTCTTGAGCTCTTCTGAGCCACAGCTTGACCCCCTGCAGCTTGACTTCCCTCTCAGTTAATGAGGATGGGTTCTCTTCATGGTCTTTGTATATCATGAAATATTCATCTCATCCATAAGCAAAATAAAACGAGGCATTTGAGCTTCCCTGAACTCTCAGCTTTTTTTTTTTTAAGAAAAGATTCCTCTCCAGGACTGGACAATACTTTCACTGTTCTTGCCCGAGCCGGGCTTCACCTTCCCCCACATTCTCCTGGCAGGTGTCCCAGGCCACCTCTTTGATGGGACGTTAAGGTGTGAGTCAGATAGGCAGGTAGCAGGGTTTCCTTGTGTTGGTGGCTGGGTCTTAAGGAATCTGTGGACTTGAGCTTCCTAATCCTCTAAACATGGCAGCCTACACTTGACCACAGTGACAGGCTTCATTTGCCCTGGCTGGTAGGGCTTCAGCTGGTGCTGCTGAAATAGTTCTTCCTTCTTCAAAATTATCTTCCACATCCCTGTTTCTGGGCATTCTCAGGGAGTCAGGGAAACTAGTAAGTCTAAGCAAACCCCAAGTGGCCTTTCTGCTGATTGCTTTGTATCTGACTACGACTTAAAAGTATTCTGTGGTATTCTTTGAAACTTAGTCTTATCTTAGGTCACTGGTATTCCCCACATCTGTAGTGAGGCCACACCTTCTCTGCACATCAGTTTCCAATAGTTACAACCATTGACTAGATGTGAATTGGCTCGGGTGTAATGCTTGTGTGGGGGACATTGTGCACTTAAGTGAGACCTCTAATGTCAGATATGAATGTCTGGTCACAAAAGCAAGGTTGGTCATATTCTTTGATTTCTCGAATTCAGTTTAATTTTTGATTCCAGGGCCCTTCTGTCCTAGTAGACTGGCAGGAAATTAACATCAGTTTATCTCAGAGTTCTCCTCCTGAGCTTTCCCCAAGGTTTGTAGGTCCTAGGCAGTGCTATGAAACCCTTCAGGTGGGGCTCTAGTCATTGGACATCTGTTCCCCCAAATTGCTCCATAAATACTCATCGTCCTTTTCTTATGGCCACTCCTGGTCAACCAGTCCTCTGCTGCTCCCATGCTGAGCTTGGGATGTGGGAGTGTTTTGTGGACCCCACCCTACCCTGCCCGATCACCATGCACCTACCTCCCAAGGTGCTGCAGAGATGTGGAGCCAGTTCCCATCTTCTCCTGGGACCCTCTCCTCTTCTCCCCCAAACTATGGGGAATCTCCTCATCTGGGACAACGCCTCTCTCCCTCCTGCTTCTTCAAAGCTACCTGCTCTGTAAATCCTAAGGCCTCTCTTAGAGGTTTAGGCTTCAAAAGAAAAAGCCAGAATGTCTTGCCGGCTACTTTGTCTTTCTGCCCTGCCTCCTTTGGGGCAGATTTGCAATGTGCCTGATATCTGCCTGAATATGGAGGGAGGGTGGGGAACAGAAAATACAAGGAGAACAGATCACTGTCACACAATATGATCCACTGACATACATAAATGTGACCTTCTATAAAGGTGAAACTCTAACCCTAGGATGGCTTTTCTGTAGAGGTGGAAACCACTGAGATAATATAACTGTTTACTTTTTTTTTTATTTTGTAAAATAACACTTCAGGGATAGATGCTGGAGAATGGAAAATGGAGAGTTTGTGTGGTATTAAGTTGGTGGCACATGTAGGTCTAGAGTTTCTCCGTCCAGTACAGAAGCCACTGGCCACCTATGACTACTGAACACTTGAAATGTGTTGAGTCCAATTGATATGTGCTGTAAGTGTAAAATATATACTGGATTTCAAAGATTTAGTATGGAAAAAATAACAGATAATTTTAATTTTAATTTTTTTAAGATTTTATTTATTTATTTGACAGAGAGAGACACAGCGAGAGAGGGAACACAAGCAGGGGGAGTGGGAGAGGGAGAAGCAGGCTTCCCATGGGGCAGGGAGCCCGATGCGGGGCTTGATCCCAGGACCCCGGGATCATGACCTGAGCCGAAGGCAGACGCTTAACGACTGAGCCACCCAGGCGCCCCAACAGATAATTTTTAATATAGATATGTTGAGATGATAAGGCATCTCTTGTTTGGCTGAAGTTCTAATAGTTTCCTCAAGGAATAATCAATGAATATATTGGGTGATAGCAAATGTATTAATAAAGTTAAGTTCACTTATTTCTTTTTACTTTCTAAAATGTGGCTGCTAGAAAATTTGAAATTATGTATGTGGCTTGCATCATATGTCTGTTGCCTAGCACTGCTCTCGGCCACACTGGCTGGCCCTGTCACTTAAATAGCTGTGTAACTTTAGGCAAGGTATTTAACCTTTCTGCCTCCCGTTCCTCATCTACAAAATGGGAATAATAGATTGTTACTATTCTATTATATTGTCTGTGTTAAATGATGAGGCAGAATAAGGCACTGTCCTATGTTCTAGGAACTCAAATGCAGTAGAATCAAGAGCCCTGGCTTTGGAGTCAGACCTGAGTATGGGTTTATCACTTAGCTGTGTGATCTTGGTTAAGGTACCTAACCAATCTGAGCTTTAGCTTTCTTATTGATGAATGAGGATAATGGTGTTTGCTTTGTGGGTTGTTAGGAATACATATATGTGTGTGTGAATATGTGTTTATGTATGTATACGTATGTATGTGTACATTGTGTGGGTGTGTATGTACCACACACAGTGTTTTATTTTTTTAAAAAGATTTAATTATTTGAGAGGAGGGGGGAGGGGAAGAGGGAGAGAGAGTCTCAAGCCAATTAAACCAACTCTGTGCTGAGCGTGGAGCCCAATGTGGGGCTCAGTCTCACAATCCTGAGATCATGACCTGAGCCGAAATCAAGAGTCAGACACCCAACGAACTGAGCCACCCAGGTTACCTCCCACACAGTGTTTTATACAGCACCTGGTACATAGTTGATAGGTCATAGGTGCATGATAGGTACATAGTTGATAGGTAAATAAATTATGGGTGCTGTTTTGCCTAACCGTCATTATCCTGTTGGTTACCCTGCTGTTATTACCACTAGGTAAGCAACTTAAAGACTAAGTTTTTATTTTCTTCTAATATGCTTATTCTCATGTTTGTTTTAGTTTTACTTCTATTATTAAATAGATTCATTTCTCACTTATAAGTCCATTTGCTTTGGTTTTCCAAGGCATCTCTTGTTTGGCTGAAGTTCTAATAGTTTCCTCAAGGAATAATCAATCACAAGAACAATATTCCCAGGGTTTTCAAATGTTCTTTTCTATATCTTCATGCTTAAAGGACAGCTTGGCTGAACAGAAAGCTCTTGGCTCACTTTTTTCTCTTTGAGTGTCGTATGGCTTTGTGCTCCAGTGTCTTCTCATGTTGCAGGCTGCTGAGGAGAGACCTGAAGCTAGCTTGATCTTTTTTCTTTTCTAAGTGACTTTATCTTTTGACTAGGTTGTGCAAATGATTGTTTTTATTCCCAGCTTTATTGAGCTTTAATTGACATATGACATTGTGTAAGTTTAAGGTATACAATATGACGATTTGATACACATGTATTCAAATGATTATCATAGTAAGGTTAGTTAACACCTCTATCACTTTACGTAATTACCATTTCTTTTTTTTTTGTGGTGAGAACATTTAAGATTTACTCTCTTACCGACTTTCAAGTATATAATACAGTGTTGTTAACTTCAGTCACCATCTGCCCAGTCGATCCCCAGAACTTACTCATCTAATTACTGGACATTTGTGCCTTTTGATCAACACCTCCCCATTTCCCCCAGCAAGCCGCTGGGAACCACCATGCTACTGTCTGTTTCTATGAGTTTCCCTTTTCTTTGTTTGTTTGTTTCTTTCTTTCTTTCTTTTTTCCTTCCTTCCTTCTTTCCTTCCTTCCTTCCTTCCTTCCTTCCTTCCTTCCTTCCTTCCTTCCTTCCTTCCTTTCTTTCTCTCTCTCTCCCTCTCTCTCTTCCTTTCTCTCTTTCTTTCTCTCTTTGTCTTTCTTTCTCTCTCTTCCTTTCTCTCTCTTTCTCTCTTTCTCTCTCTCTTTCTTTCTCTCTTTTTTCTCTCTCTCTTTCTTTCTCTCTCTCTCTTTCTTTCCTTCTTACTTTCTTTTTCTTTTTTCTTTTTCTTTTTCTTTTTGCCTGATTGGTCTGGCTAAGATTTCCAATACTTTGTTGAATGGAAGTGGTAAGAGCAGGAGTTCTTGTCTTCTTCCTGATCTTGGTGGGAAAGCTTTCAACTTTTCATTGTTGTGTTTGATGCTAGCTGTGGGTTTATTGTATATGTCCTTTAATGTTAAGGTATGTTCCTGATATATCCAATTTGTTGAGAGTTCATTTCATGGCCATTTTTCATAAAAGGATTTTGAGTTTTGTCAAATGCTTTTTCCGCATCTATTGAGAGGATATATAAGTTTTTATCCTTTGTTCTATTAATGTGGTGTATCACATTGGTTTTCATGTATTGAACCATCATCCTTGCATCCCAGGGAAAAATCTTATTTGCTCGTGGTGTATGATCTTCTTAATGTGCTGTTGAATTTGGTTTGGTAGTATTTGTTGAGAATTTTTGCATTTGTATTCATCAGAGATATTGCCTTGTAGTTTTCTTTTCTTGTAGTGTCCTTATATGGCTTTGGTATTAGGGTAATGCTGGCTTTGTAAAATGAATTTTGGTGTGTTCCCTTCTCTTCAACTTTTTTGGAAGTGTTTAAGAAGGGTTGGTATTAATTCTTTAATGTTTGGTAAAATTCACCAGTGAAACCATCTGGTCCTGGGCTTTTCTGGATTGAGAGATTTTTGATTACTGATTCTAGTCTTCTTACTTATTATTATTGGTCTCTTTTTGGATTTTCTATTTCTTGGTCTCTTTTTGGATTTTCTATTTCTTCATGATTCTGTTTCGGTAGGTTGTATGTTTCCAGGAATTTATCCGTTATCCAGTTTGTTGGTGTTCATATTAATCTCTTATAATCCTTTGTATTTCTGTTGTGTAACTTTTCTTTGTTTTGATTTTATTTATTGATTCTCTCTTTTTATCTTAGTTTAGCTAAAGGTTTGTCAATTTTATCATTTCAAAAAAACCTGCTCTTCATTTTGTTGATCTTTTCTATTGTTTTCATGGTCTCCATTTCATTTAGTTTTGCTCTGATCTTTGTACTTTTGCTAAATTTGGGCTAAGTTCTTCTTTTTCTAGTTACTTGAGGTGTAAATTTAGGTTGTTCATTTGTGATTTTTTTTTTATGTAGGTGTTATTGCTATCAGCTTCTCTCTTAGACTAGCTTTTGCTACACTCCATAGATTTTGATATGTATTTCCATTTTCATTTCTTTCAAGATATTTTTTTTTGGTGTCCCTTTGACTTCTTCTTTGACCCTTTGGTTGTTCAGGAGTGTGTTGTTTAATTTCCACACATTTGTTAATTTTCTGGTTTTTCTCCCATTAGTAAGTTAGTGAGTCCTTACCTATCAATAATTATGTTAGGTCTATTTGGTCCAAGATATAGGTCAAGT
Source organism: Phoca vitulina (assembly GCF_004348235.1). NCBI lineage: Eukaryota > Metazoa > Chordata > Mammalia > Carnivora > Phocidae > Phoca > Phoca vitulina. The sequence goes on from NW_022589801.1 coordinate 1,509,988, forward strand.
CCAGTGTTTCCTTATTGATGTTCTGTCTGAGTGATCTATCCATTGCTGAATGCGGGGTATTGAAGTCCTGTTATTGCATTGTTGTCTGTTTCTTCCTTCAATTCTCTTAATAATATTTGCTTTAAATATTTAGGCACTCCAGTTGGGTGCATACATATTTACAATTGTGATATCCTTTCAATGAAGCGATTCCTTTATCATTATATAATGACCTTCTCTGTCTCTTGTGACCAATTTTGATTAAAAGTCTATTTTATTTGATAGAAGTCTAGCCACTCCTGCTCTCTTTTGGTTACCATTTGCGTGGAATGTCTTTTCCCATCCCTTCACTTTCAACCTATATATGTCCTTAAAGCTAAAGTGAGTATAGACAGCATGTTGTTAGATTTTGTGTTTTTTTTTTATTTTTTTATTTTTTTATTTATTTTATTTTTTTTTTTAAAGATTTTATTTATTTGACAGAGAGAGACACAGCAAGAGAGGGAACACAAGCAGGGGGAGTGGGAGAGGGAGAAGCAGGCTTCCTGCTGAGCAGGGAGACCCATGCGGGGCTCGATCCCAGAACCCTGGGATCATGACCTGAGCCGAAGGCAGACGCTTAACGACTGAGCCACCCAGGCGCCCCTTGTGTTTTTTTTTTAAATAAATAAAAAAAAAATCTATTCAGCCACTTTTTGTCTTTTGATTGAATAATTTAGTCCTTTTATGTTTAGCATAATTATTGATAGGCAAGGACTTACTATTGCTGTTGTTTTCTGTTTTTAAATGTCCTTTGTTCCTCTTACTGTCTTCCTTTGTGATTATTTGATTATTGACTTGATTATTTGATTTGATTATTATAAAGTGGTCCTTTGTCTTTTGTGTAAGACATGTAAGTGTTACATGAGGTTTACATAAAACATTTTGTATATACCACAGTCTATTTTAAGCTGATAACAAATTGCCTTCAATTGCATACAAAAACTCTACACTTTTACTTCTCCTCACCCCACATTTTATGCTATTGATGTCATACTTTACATCTTTTTACATTGTGCATCTATGACAAATTACTATAGTTGTAGTTATTTTTAATATTTAACTTTTATACTAGAGATAGAAGTCATTTATATACCACCATTACACTATTAGGGTATTATGAATTTAATTAAATATTTACCTTTACCAGTGAGTTTCATACTTTTATATGTTTTTGTATTGGTACTTAGTGTCCTTTCATTTCAACTTGAAGAACTCCCTTTAGCATTTCTGCAAGGCAGGTCCAGTGGTGATGAATTTCCTTAGCTTTTGTTTGTCTAGGAATGTCTTTATCTCTCCATAATTTCTGAAGGACAGTTTTCCTGGATATAGTATGCTTGGTTGGTGGTTTTTTCCTTCAGCACTTTGAATATATTATCCCACTTCCTCCTGGACTGCAAGGTTTCTGCAGAGAAATCTGCTAATAGCTTTATGTGGTTCCCTTGTATGTGATGAGTCATTTTTCTCTTGCGGCTTTCAAAATTCCCTCCTTGTCTTTGAGTTTCTACATGTTTATTATAACATGCCTCAGAGTAATTTTCTTTGGGTTGATCTTGCCTGGGGTTCTTTGAGCTTTGTGTACCTGATGTCTGTGTCTCTCCCTAGATTTGGGAAGTTTTCAGCTATTATTTTTTATTTTTTATTTTTTTTTATTTTTTATTTTTTTTTTTTAAAGATTTTATTTATTTATTTGAGACAGAGAGAATGAGAGAGAGAGAGAGCACATGAGAGGGGGGAGGGTCAGAGGGAGAAGCAGACTCCCTGCCGAGCAGGGAGCCCGATGCGGGACTCGATCCCGGGACTCCAGGATCATGACCTGAGCCGAAGGCAGTCGCTTAACCAACTGAGCCACCCAGGCGCCCCTCAGCTATTATTTTTTAAAGTCATTTTTCTTTCCCTTTCTCTTTTCCTTCTGGGCCTCCCATGGTGTGAATGTTTATTTGCTTGATGGTGTCCCATAATTCACATAGACTGTCTTCACTCTTTCTTACTCTTTTTTTCTTTTTGTTCCTCTAGCTGGTTAATATTAAATGATCTGTCTTTGAGTTTGATGATTCTTCTGCATGATCAAGTCTGTTGTTGAAGCTCTCTTGAATTTTCAGTTCTATTATTGTTCCTGTTTGGGGAGTTCTGTTTTGGCTCTTTTTTTATGGGTTCTGTTTCTTTATTAAACTTTTCATTTGGTTCATGCATTATTTTCCCGATTTCATTTGGTTGTCTATGTCCTATGCATTTCATTGAATTTCTTTAAGATGACTATTTTGAATTCTTTGTCAGATAATTCATAGATCTCCATTTCCTTGGGGTTGGTTATTGGAATATTATTAGTTTCCTTTGGTGGTGTGATATTTGCCTGATTCTTCATGATCCATGTAGCCTTGCAATGGTATCTGTATTCACAGAAGCAGACACCTCTTCCAGTCATTATAGACTGACTGGTTTCCAAAGGTACAAACCTCTGTCTGTTCCCTGCCTGATGGAATTACCTCCAGAATCACAATCATGCTGGGCTAGAGCTAGTTATGAGATTGTTGCTGGGGCTACAGTGGGTTCCACAATTAGCAGGTGGATATGGATCCTGTCTGGTCCGTGGCTGAATGGAACTGTCTCCAGTACCTTGTTTAGTAGGGTGGCTCTGGGACAAGGATCCTCTTCAGGATCCACAATTGGGTCTTTGGACAATGCACCTATTACTAGGTGCATGGCAGGTGTGGCTCCCACCAGGTCTCTGGGAGGGCTGCTGCCTCATCACTGGATGAGTCCCCAGATGGGCAGGACTAGCCCTAGATCATAGCAGAGGAGCTAGAGCCAAGTATAGGGCCCTTTCAGGATCTTCTGTGGTGAAGATGGGAGTGTCTTCTACTGGTTTTCTGGGCTGGCAGGTCTACCAGGCCTGTAGCTGTGATGTGGTTGGAGCCAGATACAGGGCCCTTCAGGATCTCTGGGGCACAACTGGGAGTATCTCCTGCTGGGTCCCTGTGTCAGCATGACTGCAGTTGGGAGGGCCTGGAGGGAAATGATGGATTCATATATATTTTTTAATTCATGGTGAAATGTTGATCATAATTTTCATGTGTTCCTTGGTAACATTTTTAGAGAACATAACTCATCTCTTGATAGTTTTGCTGCTTTTTTTTTTTTTTTCTCACAGTATCCTTGTTTGGATGCTGTGTGCTAGCTTCCTTTTTATTATTCACCACTGAAGGGAGATAAGATAGGTATCTGTAGGCAGGTGGTAAGGGAGGTAGTGTAGGGAGAGGTCTGTGCTTCACATGTCAAAGGCTGGCTTCTTTGCTGCCCAGAGAGAGAGAGGTTCCTATAAATAAGTTTATTCTGGGTGACGCTTTGTGAAGCCTTACCTCTTTTGCCTTTCTAAACCAAATAGACAGACTTTTGCAACTAGCCCTTGTCATTGAGGTTCCAGTATCCATCGTTGCTCGTCCTTGACTTTGGCTGGGCCCCCCACTTTCTAATACCTGCCCCAGCTCTCTGGACCATTCCAGGTGCACTTTCTCTGTGCTTTATTCTGCACAGCTTCTGCCCATCTCAGCTGCTCTGGATGTTATTTTTTTCTCCTAATTTGGCAGAAGAAGGCATATGTGTTTTCTTTTCTTTTCTTTTTTATTTAATTTAATTAAATTAAATTAATTAATTAATTAATTTATTGTTTTAAAAGATTTTATTTATTTATTTGACAGAGAGAGAGATAGCGAGAGCAGGAACACAAGCAGGGGGAGTCAGAGAGGGAGTAGCAGGCTTCCCGCCGAGCAGGGAGCCCCATGTGGGGCTCGATCCCAGGACCCTAGGATCGTGACCTGAGCCGAAGGCAGACACTTAACGACTGAGCCACCCAGGCGCCCTCTTTTCTTTTTTAAAAAATATTTTTTTTATTTATTTGACAGAGAGAGAGCACAAGCAGGGGGAGTGGCAGGCAGAGGGAGAGGGAGAAGCAGGCTCCCCGCTGAGCAGGGAGCCTGATGCAGGGCTTGATCCCAGGACTCTGGGATCATGACCTGAGGTGAAGGCAGACGCTTAACCGACTGAGCCACCCAGGGATCCCTATGTTTTCTTTTTTAGTTCTCATCCCCCCCACAATAATTTCTAGGAAAAAGAAAAGATATTGAGTTATATAGTTGTGTTTATCCTGGAAGTAAAGACTGAGTCTGGAATGTTCAAAGATGTATTAAAGTGAATTAAACCAATGTGAAACCTGAAGTCTTCATCTTTCTTGTGGGGTGGATGGTATTTTTCACTTTTCATTGTCACCCATCTGTGTGTCATACATTATGTTGCCACTCACTGTATTTACATAAAATTAATGAAGTAGCATTTGAACACTTAGCCCATCTATTATCTAGTTCTCATATTCCAAAATATCTTTCAATAGGTCGGCATAAAATTCTGGTGTTTTAAAGAGAATGTAATTTGTAAATTTTAAAAAATAACTTTTTTGGTCTTTTTTTCTTCCACTGTTTCTTAGAAACCATGATATATCACTTGTAATTATTGGATGAGAGTGATGAAGTGTACTAACCTGCTTAATGTTTAACTCTTGTCACTTTAAAGGATTTTTTTCCTAAAGTGATTAAAGCTGGTGTGTGTGTGTGTGTGTTGTTAGGTGCATTATATACATTACCTCATTTAATCCTCACAACAATTATGTGAAGTGGGTGGTATTATTATTCCAATTTTTCAGAAGAGAAACAGCCTTGGGGTTTTTTTTGAGGTTACATGGCTGGTAAGAGGCAGAGCAGGAGGTCTGAGCCTAGGCTGTCATAAGCACTCTGCTGTTCTGCACTGTGCAAACATAATGTAAACAATTTGGAAAATACAGAGAAGAAAGGAAAAGAAACATTGTTGCCACTCAAAGAATTTCACTGTTGAATATACTGGTGTATTTCCTTGCGGTCCTCTTAATTGTATACTTATAGAACGCATGGAGCACTGGGTGTTACACGCAAACAATGAATCATGGAACACTACATCAGAAACTAATGATGTAATGTATGGTGATTAACATAACATAATAAAAAAAACCTATAAAAAAGAAAAAGAAAACTAGTGAAAGAAAAAAAAAATGTATACTTAAAAAAATTTAAAGCATCACTATTATGTACCGCTTTGAATATTGCATTTTTCCTTAATATTATAGCAAGTATTTTTCTATGTTCTTAAAAAACTTCTGTAAGTGATATTAAAAGATACATAGTACAGTTGACCCTTGAATAGCACAGGGATTAGGAGCACCAACTCCCTGAGCAGTGAAAAATCCACATGTAACTTTTGACTCCCCTGAAACTTAACTACTAATAGCCTACTGTTGACCAGAGGCCTTACTGATAACAGTTGATTCACACGTTTATTTTTATGTTATATATGTATTATATACTGTGTTCTTGTATAAAGTAAGCTAGAATAAAGAAAATGTTTTAAGAAAATCATAAGGAAGAGAAAATACATTTACAGTATTGTAGTGTATCAAAAAAAATCTGTGTATAAGTGGACCCACATTGTTCAAGCCCATTTTGTTCAAGGGTCATCTGTACTTTATTAAAGTGGTATACTATAATTCTGTAAATCACTTCTTGTTGGACATTTGGGTAAGTTTGAATTTTTTTGCTATTAGAGATAATACAGCATTTTTTCTGTGGTGTATTTCCCCCTGTATTTTAGACTCTTTTGGGGAATAGATTTGCAGGAATGAGAATACTGGATCAACATGTCTGAACATTTTGGGTTAATCTTTCACATGGACTTGCTTTCTAAAAACTTTTAAAATGATGTAACTCACATCAACAGTGTATGCAGAATCCCCATTTCACAGAACCGGAATTAGCATAAAAATAGTTACCTCATTTCTATCTGAATTTCTTTGATGAAGAAATTAATGTCATCAGTAGTGAATAGTAGTAGTGAAATTGGACATTTTTGTATTTAACTTCTTTTATGAATTGCCTGCTTGTCTTTTGCCCATTTATTTGCTGGGGGCTTGTGTTTCTTATCACTTCCTGTGAACTCTTTGTATATTGATGACATTAACTCATTAGTATTATTACTTATTGATAATTTATCCTACTTATTGTTTTCCTTTTCATTTTGGCAATCATTTATATGCACCCTTAAGATTTACATAGCAAGTCCAGTCCGTAAGTCGTATAGCTCCTTTGTGATTCCATCTCTTTTCCATTTGGTCCTTTTTGGCCTGAGTTGAAAATGAAAACAAAGATCTTTTTGTTCTCTCTAGATTTGTTTTTGAGGTGTGGTGTAATGTAAGGATGTAAACGGGTTTTTCCTAAATAGCTAACAGCTGAATTCACCTTGTTCACTCATGAACCTTTACCTTTCTTCACTGATGTATGTGGCTTCCTTTGTAATATATTGTATTCCCAGGTGTAGGCTTGCTCCTGGCCCATCTACCCTGCTTCATTGCCCTTTCCTATTCTAGTCTTCCCTTTCTGGTGATGACCTTTTGACATTAATTTGTTTCTTGTTCTGCCCTGTATATTTACTGTAGATGTGAAAAACGGATTTGCTATTACCCAAATAAATCTTCATTTCCTGTGTTGCTGGACTGAATCTTCTGAGGGGAGAGCGCATGTGTACTTGGTTTCTGTACTGTCTTATTCAGTGGAACACTTGTTTTCTCACAATATCCATGGACATTTTAAGGTTTTTATTTTTTGCTCCCAATATATTTTTCTTCCTTCCTTTCTCTTTTTTCTTTTTGCCACTCCTCCCCCTACACTGTTTATTAGTACAGTTTTGAGGAGGTCCAGTGGTACGATTTGAAAGCAAAACAAAAGATTGAGCTGTATCAGTGTTTTGCTTACTACAGCTTGTCAGTGTATTAAAGCCTTAAAAAAATTTGGAACAATAATGTGGCATTTTTACCCATTATCAAGTAGAGATGTAAAAGGCCGTAGTTATTCTCTAAAGTTTCCAAAGTCATTTAGAGTGCTCCGACTTAAACTAATAAGAGACGATAAACTAGATACATTGCTACAAATTCTGATTTCCTTTAATTTTGACATTTGATACTTGTTGGCAAGTAGATATTTATAGGAATCTGCATTTCTCATAATGGGTTTGATAAATAAATTGTAATCATATCTGCAAATTAAGTTAATTATGCATAAATTATTACCAGCTTTTAGGCTTTGTATTTTGGGATAATTCCTTACATCAGCCTCTTCCCTTAAGAAAGTAAAAACTAGTTGTAGGCTGAGAGCACTTTTGTCTTGTTTCTTGCTTCATTGCAAAGACAACAATTGATATATCATGTATAGTCCTTATTCTGTGCTTGCTTTGGGTTCTTGTATGTACGTTAATTCCTTGGAAGAATTTCCCTCCACACTGAAATTTTTCCTGTTTATTTTTCTAGGACTATTCTTTTCAGGTGATGGAAAGCTTCTCCATTGTTTTGACAGAGGCTGCTTAGGATGATACATTAAATATCACATGGCATTTTAAGTTGTTCTTACCTTACCTCCCAAGAGTTTAAGGCCCATCTTCTTTGACTGTCAAGAATATTTAGAGAGAGGACAGGAAGGGGACTAGGGTTCATGGCACCTACTACGTCAGCCCCCTGAGCACTTGTGCAGATGGTGGTGGCTGCCCACCTCAGGGATCAAGAGGAGATTGCCTCTAACCCTGATTCTGTGGCCAGGTGCTGTCTAAGATCTTTCCCCTGGATTTGTTTTATGGGAGAATTTTTATGGGAGGAAGCATATCCTTTTGTTCCCCTTGCCCTCTGCGATCCTCTGGTTGCCTGTACTGTGTCTGGTTTTCCCCACATTAGCCACATTTCCCCACATTCCCACATGAAAATTTTCCCCACATTAGCCACATTTCCCCACATTCCCACATGAAAATTCAGCTCCTTTATTTATTCCCTTCTACTACTCATCTCTCACACTCTTCATTAGGTATGACTTTTAATGCTACTGACCCTCTGGAGGTTGAGAAAAGACTGACACACATCCTTCCTGGCTTTTCCCTTCTGTCTCTCCTTTTGCCTTCTGAAGGCCCTCACCATTTCTTTTCAATCCTAATGATGTGTATCTTGTAGTTGGGGTTTTTTGAGCTTCTTGGACCTGCTGGTTTATAGTTGCCATCAAATTTAGAAAGATTTCAGTCATTATTTCTTGATCACAGGTCTATAGGTCAACTGCAGTTTGGTTAATCTAGGATGGACTTGTCCTTTTTAACTAGCACTATCCAGGATATATTCTTATTGTAGTGAATAGCATGAGCACAAGAGTCAAGCCAAACCATGCAGCCATGTTTTTAAGGGCCCCGCTCATGTCATGTCCACTAGCATTCCATTGGCCAAAGCCAATTACATGATTAAGTCCAATGTCAATGGGATGGAGAGGGAAGTAAATTTTTGCCGAACAGTAATGGAAGCTATCACAATCTTTTGTTGTTGTGTGGTTCATTTTTGGCTCTGGAAAACAGTGTCTGCTGGGAAGTGAATCAACTTTGGAATCATACCTGGATTCAAACCCTAGTTTTGCTACTAACTACTTGTGTAACCTTAGCAAGTTACTTAACCTTTCTAAACTATGTTCCCTCAGTTGTAAAAATGGTAATAATAGCATTTACCTCATGGCTTTTGGGAAAATTAAAACATGTAACACACATGGAAATGTTTAGTACAAAATTGGCATTCAATTAGTGCTAGTTTCCCTTTGGGATTCCAAGTGGGCTTTTATTGTAGACATTGGTTCTAGAAAGTAAAACAATCTGACAAGATACAAAAGCCTCTGTCATAAAGAATATTTTTATAATAGTCATGATACTGTTTCATTCACAATGATGAATGAGAATTGGAATTTGGATCCAGGAAGTGAATACTGTACTATTCAACTATGTCCTGATAGGAAGGTCCATTTTCAAGGTTGATACTAGGGTTGGCCTCCTTCAGGAGCACCCATTCTGTGGGGCCTTTTCTGGGCATGACTTTCTCCTACTGCCCTGCTGTCAGACTGGGCTCAGGGAGGAGCTTGAATGGTGCAAGAATAGTTGTAAATTGGATGTGGTAGTTTTCAATTCTCAGAAGCTTTCACGTAGATTCTTCTGGATGGGGTCTGGGTTATTGCTCTTTGGGGAAGGTGCTGGTGCTTTCCAGAAACTGTATCTTTAAAGGGTACAGTCCTAATTCTGTGAGAAGCTGGCTACTCCTTAGGTTGTGAAAGCCCTGTGGGCCTAAAGTGAGGGGTCTATTTGGTGGTTTGAGGACTTTTAGGAGGAAAAAGGGCTTCTGATCTCTTGGGTTTGGAGCAGACCTCATCTTTTGTATTAGTTCTCTCTTCTGGTTTTACCCTTGAAAAATTTAATTAAACCAAAACTATAAATATGGAATAGGAAAATCATGTTAGAGTAAAAATGTCCACTTAAGGGCTTGTCATCAGCCTAAGAAAAGGAAAGAATTTTGGCATTTGATGTAGCTATCCTGGGCTCTAGACTGATTGGTGATGTGAACAATGGACTTATTTTAGATGATCTATGATGTCAGGCTCTTCAGAATTGGAAATTCGAGGCACTCCTGTGGTAGAATAAGCATCCAGGCTGACAGCCATGGTCAGAGCTCTGAGCTCCCACTTCAAGCCAGAGGAGGAGGCGGAGGAGGGGGAAGAAGAAGAGGAGGAAGAGGAGGAGAAAGAGGAAGAGGGGGAGGCAAATGGCAGACACTTGGGGCACAGTTGTAACTTCAACATAGTTCCATACACACAACCAAAAGAGCTACCAGCTCAGGACCGTCTCATGGTTCCAGGAGGTCAGGGTTGGGCAGCACAACATCGTTCACTTATACCTGCACCCATGTCAGGCATCACTAATGGATTCATCATCGTCCTTCCCACTGAGCAGTACTGCCCTGGGCCCTCCACATTGCTTGCTGGCCAGCCCCTAATTGAGCAGAACTACAAACAGGGTTCACTGCACTTACCGCCATATTGGCTCTTATCTCTAAGAGAAAGACTTTTCAAAGAATAAATAAAAAGGAATATCAGGTAATAGGAAAGGGTACTGTTTTTCTGAGAGTGTTTTTGTTTGGGTCTAGTATTCCTGGCAAAATGGTGTCAGAAAACCTGCTCAGATCAGCTAGTTTTATTCTGAAGTCCAAAAATGGTGTAGCTGTAAAAATTTGGCTGATTCTCCCTTTGGAAACTGTACTTTTTGTGTGTGTTGGTGAAGATAAATGCATGAACTAAAACTAAATATTATGAAACCAAATTTTATTTACTTTAAGATATGTTCGGGCTGTTAGGCTTGGAGAGAAAAAAAATAACCAAGTTATGTTCTTGGAAGGCACTTCCGATCTTTAATTAGATATTTAAAGTTTACTGGCCCATCACTCAGGCTTGGCATTGCCTCTTTGTTTCTAATCTCTGATTTAATTTAGAAGCACTGATTATAACTTACTGACAGCAGGAGGCTCTCTCAGAGGTCTTCCTTCCCCCTAGAACTCAGTTTAATTCAGTGGATGGAGCCGGAGCAGCTGCACTTCCAAAATTGTTGCCACATTACAGTTTTCAAGGCTGAGAGACTTTAATTATCTCCGGAGTCCTGCTCCTTCCAATAATGGTTTGCCTTGAATTTCTGTGAGACAGGGCTCTGGTTAGTTAACAACCCTTTGTTCAACACCTTCTGTGTGTCTTTAGAGGCTCACTAGGGCTGAGGAGGAGATTCTGAAGGCATAAAAGACAAGGTTCCTATTCAGGGAACCTCAAACTCTTAGAATATCAATTATGCTTCTGCTTGATGATTTAAAAGTTGTTCCTTCCCATCATAACTCCAGGAGCCCAGTTTAGGGTTTAAGAATTTCCCACCTCCACCCTCTTCTTCCCTACACCTGGGTATGTGTGAAGGTCTACTTCTCCTAACCAGAGAGTAAGACACTTTCAGGGCAGGGAACCACTGTATTCCTTCCCCCATTCTGCATTTATATCCTGGGTTCCTTGTTTTTCTCAGCTCCCAGTTGCAGTATAGCCTGTCCCCAGGAGGCCTCCACTGCTCACTATAGTCCTTTCTTGGCATGGGGCGGTGGTGGGCTCAGCCCAGTTCTTTGGTCATCAACACAATCAATCTTTTAGAATCCCACTGAAATAATTGAGTGGGTCCAGACATCTTGCATCACCTAACAAAACATATGGCATAGAGAAATCCCTCAAGAATCTCTTAAGAATTAAAATGAATTACTAAATAAGAACTGGTGTCAATTTCTGATTACCTTTGAATAAACGTGCCCTGATTTGAGGGCACATTTGCTTTTGAAAATCAGGCACTGTGCTGAGCTCTGGGGATCCAGTGATGAAAAAGGAAGTCCCTCTCCTCAGGAAGTTTATGCTCAGGAACAGCCTATTTGGAAGTGTCTGCCAGCTGTCAGGGATGTACCAGGGAGAGTGGTTATAAAAATGGATCAACATAGTTCTGTCTTCAAGGAAATCACAGTTGGATAAGGGAGACAAACATGCAGATAGCACAAGTCCAACACTTGAGAGCTCTCAGAGCTACTACCCCCATGAGGCTGGGCCGTGGGTGACTGCCAATCCCAGCGCAAGCACATGCCAGCTGAGCCGGCAGGGGTGGGTTGATGCTCATCAGAATCTCACAGGAGGCCCTGGCCTTGGAGATCAGCTCACCAACCATCATCACCTACACATCAGAATTGCAGACTGGGTGCTTTCCCTCCCAGGAAGAGATGAGTCTATAAGCCCCTTGAAGGAAACTAAAAACAACCAACACCCTAACAGATGAGATTTGCTTACATAGATCTTGTGTTGTGATCATTTACGAGGGCACACAAGGACAGTGTTCCACTGTGGAAAGAGAATGGGCAACTTTGGAGACAGACCTGACTGCACTACTTATTAGTTGTGTGGCGTTGGGTAAGTTTCTTAATTTCTCTGAACCACACTTCGCTCATCTGTAAAATGGGGGTGATGATCCCTACTTATTCGTGATCGTTGTGAGAGTAAATGAGGCAGTATGTTTAAGTGCCCAGCACAGTGGCTGCCACATAGTAGGCACGTAGTAAATTTTAGTTTTCCCCTCTTTCTCCTCCTTGATGCATCAGCCGGAAGCAGGCATTATAAAAGACGTCTAATCTAAAATAAACAGCACTATTAGAAATAGTGGAATGTAATGAACCATATCAGTGAGAATGGCCTGGAATGGGTGTCTAGAAGATGGTATGTCAGGGATTCTCCAGCACTTTGAAGGGGAAAAAGAGCTTTGACTTCTTTGGGGAGAGCACTTCTTTAGGGCAGGAATAGGGACATCAGGGTATTAGAATATTGTTCCCAGAAACGACTCAACTTTTTTTCTCCAAGAATATTTTGTATAGAAATAATTTGTTTACATGCCTGTCTCACCTATTAGACTAAAGCTTTGCAAAATTTTGTTGCAAAAGAATCACTGGGATGCTTTCAGGAGTACAGTTTCCTCGAGTCTCCCCCCGCCGCCCCACTCAGAATAAGTCTAGGGTATGGCCTAGGAGTTTGTACTTTGATAAGCACATTGGGGGGTTCTGACACATGTTCTGAGGAGCACACTTTGGGAAGACCACACTGGAGTGAGAGCCCCTTAAAAGCTTGGACTGTTTCCTGTTCATTCTGTATTTCCAGTGCTCAGATATAATAGATATTGCATGAGTTTGGTTGAATAAATGATTGAACAACAATTCTCTAAGAAGATGTCCTATTGAGAAGAGGATATTTTAAAATAATTGGCTTCCTGGGTCCTAGGTCAGTGTCTTGTGAGTTTGAAGAAAATAATTAGCCTGCTAAAACTTGGGAGGGAGACCCAGTCTCTGGTAGCCCACATGACCCATTTCACAAAAATGGGCTTTTGGTTGAGGACAGAAGGCTGAGCAGATGCTAGTGTGGGGTTGCTCCCTCAAACAGTAATCCTAGCCTTACTGTTTCTCTGTTGATTCAGGGTTGGTTGATAGAAATCAGGGAGCAGCTCTGTGACCGTCTTACGTTCATTTCGTGCACTGTCGATCCCTTAGAACCAAAAAGAAGTTCAGGCCTTTTTGTGATGGAAAAGCTGAGAAACAACAATTTTAACAAATTTTCTCTGAAGGAAAGTTCCCCTGAATTTACCATTTCATTAAAACACCTCTTGATTTGGTGCCTTTTAAAGGGTATTGCCTATTCTAAATAGAATAGATTTATTCAGCCAAACTTTATCGTGGGCATTTAGACATTGTTTCTTTAGATATTGCTTCTCTATCCCTGTGGCCGGGTCTTTATCACCTGCTTGCCCGGTAGCACCCAGAGCCTGGGGTCATCCTTCTTGCTGAGTTTGGTGGAGAATAATGATGGCTTATATTCAAGTTTTCTAGGTGAATGTTGGATGATTAGACTGCATTACATTTGCACTTTACGGTGTTCCACTTAGAAGAGAGAGGCCCTAGGAGATAGGCTCACACCCACTTATTAAGAGTTGCCCACACTTGGTATTTGAAATTGCTTTGAAGACATCATGGCCCTCGTGAAACATGTATATTCATTGCTCCAGGAAAATGCTAGACGTTTATCCAGATAGTGAAATGACTCCATTTTCTTTAAACTAATCAGTGATTAATTTCCACAGGGCAACTGAGTGCAGCTGCCCACACACCTTGGTGGTTGGGGCGGTGGGGCCAGATCAAGCCAGAAGGTGTTCAGTGACCTCTCAACACCAAAGCAGCTTAATATATAATTTAACACAAGTAAGCGGGGATTTTCCATTGCAACAGAAACTACTGATTTCACCACTTGCAGTACCTTTATGGATGTCATTGTCCCCTTGCACAAGACCCTTATTATAATTTCAGATCTCTGGGGATTTTTGTCCCCTCATAGTTTAGTTTAAGAAACACATTGTATTGCTTTCTGTAAATAGAAGCATGTGCTGCTTTTCCCTGAAAATACTGCCTTTTGATAGTTCTGTTCAGTTCTTTTAGATCCTCATAGCTGAATAGGAGTTTAGGGCTCCAGCAGACAGCAGTCTCTACCCATCTGGGTCAGTTCTGCACCCAGGAGTCCTGTGCAATGGGGAAGGGCCACAGACAGATGAGCCCGTGCTGGGACTAGGGAGGGGTCTGGGACTCAGGGCTGCTGATGGTGCTTTTAGTTTCTGGCTTGCCCTCTCCCTGTGCTACATTAGGTTGTCCTGGGACCAGTGTCACCCCTAGCTGCTTTTTGAATTGCCTTTCCCCTCCTGCCATTGGGATGCTAGTGTTTCAGATACGTGGGGGGAGCCTTGTGTCACTGTGGCAGGAGGATCTAAAAGGAAGGGACTTACTGCTCTTGAGGGCATGTCACTGTTAAGGTCTGGAATACCTAGGGCACAGTCATATGCTCAAGTGACGTGAGTCTGTTATATACCACTCAGAAGAGTTTCTTGCAATATTGGGCATTGTCAGTCCTGAAGCGGGGCAATTCCCCAAGGAAAGAATGTATTTGGTTCTGGTTGTTTCTTTGTAATAAGGACAATAAAAACAAGGAAGGACAAGAATTCTTGCTGAAAACACTGGATCTTGTGCTAAGTGCTGTGGAGGATACAAAGAAAGAAAAGGCATTGTCCCTACGTTCAAGACGTTTACAATCTAGTGAGCAAAGTCAGCCTGTGTGAACATAAGCAGTAATCCAAGCCTGCGCGCTCACACCATAGGAGAGTTTTAGACCACAGCTCCTGATAGCACAATGACTGGGGACACACTGCTGAGTGGTGAGCTATGTTGTAAGCAGCTGCGTACTAAAAATAAAGCATCATGTTTGTGAAGGATTGACTTAAATTAGACTGGATTCAAGGTCATGCAAATACTAGTTCACCATCACTGGCTGATGCTTCTTTGTCCTCCTTGGAATTGGAGGTTGGGGTGACAGGCAGCCAGGAATTGCATATACTGTCAGCCTATCTAATGGGGGAGAAGGGGACCTGAGAGTGTGTCCTGGAAGCAAAAGGACTGAGAACGGTGGTTGCGGCTAATGCCTTCCATGGGATTGAGAAGGAGCTGGAGGCCGATCACTGTTTGCTAGGATGGCTGGGCCAACCTTGATGGCAGAGGCTGGACAGTGCCTTGAATGAAGGGTGGGGTGAGTGCAGTGGAGAGCTCTGGGTTTCCTGATGGTGAAGATAGTGGCATACAGGGGCCCTAGAGGGCTGGGAGGACAGTGCCCTGACCAGGTGGCAGAGCATTTGGGAATGTTATAGGGCCTTGAACCCTGGACTTGATTGCAACGCAGGGAGCAGGGCCCTCAGCACTGGCAGTGCCCATCTACCACATAGTAAGTGCTCGACAAATATTTGCCAAATGAATAATTAATGAATTGTACTCTGACAACTGGACTTTATCCTGTAGGTGAGACATGGAAGATTTGACAGGGAGGTGGTGTTCCCCTGACATATCAAAACATACCTGACCTGGGGCTCATTTCATTTGTTAAACCAGCCAGTTTGAGAAATCAATACCGGGTGCTAATGAAAAACAGCAGCTTAATATGACATCTCTCCCAGCTGGTGTCAGAATTCTGTGAGCCTTCAAATTGCTACCTCATGGCACATGGGAGATATCAGGGCTTGGTGCAGGAGGGGGACGTTTGGGTTGGAAGATTTTGTAGTTTGTCTGGATGTCTCTTTGAGGAACCATATCCTGCTTCTGTGCGTAACAGATCTTGGCTGGCTTGTACCTTGGTGATCAAAATCCGTGTGGCTTCCTCATGATTTTGTCTCCTCTCTGGTTTAGCCTATGGCATCTAAATTCACAGAGCTCTCTGAATACTGGGATTTCCTGTGCCTTGTCCTCCATCCTCTCGGTCTTCAGTAGGGCTGTCTTCCTGGGCTGCAACTGCTTGATATCCCAGCTAAGTCCCTTAGAAGTGACCCTGCTAAAAATGGCAGCCCTTCCTCACTGCCTATGGAATAACAAAATAAAACCTCTACATCCTAAGTTATGCTTTTTATTGCTCTGTAGTTTTTCTTGTTTTGTTTTTAAAGCAAACCTGGTTAAATGGACAGTTTTGAGTTTTTTTTTTTTTTTTTTTTTCTGATCACCAGCATAGGACTCTGTAGCTGCCTAATTATAATGACTAAACCGGTGTATTGATAATCTGGTTACTACTTGCACAGGGAGCATGCTGTCACTTACTGCCCCTTAAATACACTGTCCTGTTTCTGGATCATCAAGAGCAACTCAGTTTTCTTGAATTTTTCCTTTGTTGCTGACCTGTGGTTCACTGCCTCTTAAGATACTATTGACAAGTCTGGGGAAAATGGAAATTGACAAGCCTTGACTCATTCAAAACTTTTAAAGAGAGGATTCTGCTACTTAACACCTCTGTGCTACAGTAAGCAGCTGGAAGTCAGTTTTGCTTTTGCAGCAGTCAGAAAGTCCTGTGGGCTTAAGGTTTGCATTTGGCAGCAGGTTGTGACATTTTTAGAGTTCCATCACGGAGCTGGGTACACATCACGTTTCACTCCTTGGGCTATTGATGGCTGTAGAGCCACGGTGGCCCTCCATCTCTGTCAGGGCTTGTCACTTGCTTCTTTATGAATACAGCTTTTATTTATTTATTTTTTTTTAAATTTTTTTATTGTTGAATACAGCTTTTAATACTCTCTTACTCCACCTGGCCAGCTTCGGGAGGGCCAGATCCCTGGCATCCCCTTACTTCCGCCCTGCCCTTCTTGACTACATTTGAATGTCAGAAACATCAGCTATGGTCTGCCCTGGTCTGTCCTGGTGGCTTAAGGTTAGTCCTTTCACCCTGGGTAGATGAGTCTCCTGGGGCAGCCCCTAGGCTGATGGTGGTCTCTCATTCTCAGTGGACATAGGATCTCAGGCATCTGTGGACTATTACATAGACGGGCTTGGTAAGGAGGTCTCAGTAGCAGCTCAGGGAGGGGGCTGCAGGGACCCTCTATAACCATCCATTCCTTCTCTAGGGCAACCATGCAGGGTGGCAGAGTTGGTAGAGTCAGACCAACTTGGGTTTGACTCCCTGCTCTGACACTCATTGACTGTGTGACCTTGGATGACTCATTCTGCCTCTGTTTCTATACAGCTGTAGAATGAGGACAAGAGTAGAATTTGCCTGCAGAGCTGTGGTAAAGAGAAAGAGACAATGTTTAGAAAGGCCCGAGTTCAATACCACGCACAAAGCAGGTACCCTCAAAGGTATTTATCATTAGAGAGTTTGGACTAGCTTACTTTAATGATAACATCGTCACTGTTCTCTGAGCTGACTGTATACAGTCTGTGAAATTGAGTTAGATTTTTTAAAGCTTTTTATTGGAATGGAGCTTTTAAAATTGAGACGATATCTGCTAAATTCTTGTTACTAGAACCATATTAGAAGCAACCCCAGAGCAGCGACTCTCTGGTAGCCCCTGTGATGTCTTGAGTAGTACCAGGCCAGTGGCTGGGCCCATGGATGCCACTGAAAATGGGAAGCTCTCTTGTGGCCTCTTGGATTCACCACTGGCCTCGTGTGCGCAGCATGCTCTAATCGAGAGGTGTGTGGAGATAATGGTAGGTTTACATACAGTTTTAAGAAATAATAGAGATACCCAGGTGCTCTTTACCCAGTTTCCCCTATGGTAGCATCTTGCAAAACTATAGGACATTACCACAGCCATCACATTGATATTGATGTTGTCAAGATACCACCAGAGGATCCCTTATGTTGCACTTCTGTGGCTGTACCCACTTCCCTCCTGCTCCAACACCCTCCTTAATCTCTGGAAACTACTAATCTCTTAGGGCCTGGACCTCTTACCATAGGATAAAATTTTATTGATTGATTGTGAGAATGAGATTAATATCTATATTAAGAAGCCATATCATTTTGAAAAAAATATCATACAGCCAAACCTAACCCTTAGTTAAGAGAGCAGAGATCCAGAAAAGGAGGCCAAAGAATAATTTCTTACATTAGGGGAAGATAAGGACTGTGAAGGTGGTTTTCAGAGAAGTGGGAAATCTCAGTTTAATCAAGAAAGGTTAGGAATTATTACTTTCATATACCACTGAATTTCTGTTCCCCACCCTGGCTTTTGTTAGGTGCTTTTGAATAATTTTATTCTTTATCTTATTTGAGTATTATCAAGAATTCATCTTAAAATATTATGGCTGCTACAAATATTTACAAAGATTTATTGCATCCTAAAGTCTACATTTATGATTTCTTGAGGTGACAGCACTTCCTTAGGGATTTCAGTTCTGATTCTCAGATTAGTGGGGAAAGTGGAATTTGATGTTCAGAAATGTTCTAGAAACTTGGCTGGTGTGTAGCAGGCCTCTGGGACTACCAGAGAGTTCTTGGGTTTGCCATAGCCGCCCACTCATGCTGTGTTTCTCTTCCCAGGAGCTGGGGTCAGAGAGGACGTGTTTCTCATTTGGAGGGAGATGAAGGAAGCCTGCAGCACTCTGACCCAGATCCAGAGGCTGGTCGCTGAACCACCCAAGTCCGATGTGGACAAAGTAGACCATGGTGGGTGCTATTTATGTTCATAGTGTTACCAGTTGGGGATGAAGGGCTGTTTCCTGAGGAGTTCTTCCAGAGTTGTGCTATGATTTGTATGTGTGTGTGTATGTGAGTGAGTGAGTGTGAGTGTGCGTGTGTGTGTGAGATTGTCCAAGAAAAACGAGCTGGACAGGAAGGTGGTAACTATTGCTAGGGAGAAGAGGCCTCAGTGTAAAGCTGGGCTCAGTGATGACTACAACATGGACAAGTGGGGATTTGTAGCCAAGGAGTGGGGTGGGGTTGGTGGATGGAAAATTACTAAGCGGAAACATCAGGGGTAAAAAGGGATTCTGGCTAAACCTACCTGACAGGATTCTTGCTGAAGGCAGGCCAGGATGACCAGATATCACCTGGGGATGGTGGGCTATGAGATATTTGATCAGATGTGGAGGGTGCGGGGACTCTGGCTAAACTGACTTAGCAGGATTTTTGCTAAAATTGGGTGATGCAGAGACAAACATCGAAGTTCAAAGCTGGAGGCCTAGTTAAGAAGAGGATTCAGAGGAACCTGAGTTTGGAGTGAGAAAGTCCTGGTTGCAAATCCCAATTCCATCATTAGGCATTGACCCAAATTAATCTCTTTAAGCTATAGTTTATTCTTCTGTTAAGTAATTATATCCGTCTTGAGGGATTATAAAGATTGAGTAAAATAATGTATGCTTTGCACCAAGCAGGTATTTGATAAATGTTAGCTCACTCTTTTCCCTTTCACAGTTAGAGAGTTAGTATACTGATTCTCCTTTCTGAATTCTTGAGTTAGTAGATGATTTTCCTCTGTAGGGCACTGGTTCCATTTAGGGCACCTCTGGTAATAATGGTAGTTAACATTTACAGCACATACCTTACATGGCAAGTCCCGTGCTAGGCTCTTCACAGTATTCACTCATTTAACCTTGCTACAATCTTATAAGATAGGTGCTCCATTTAGGTTAAGTAACTTACCCAAGGCCACAGAACTAGAAGTAGTGAGACCAGGATTCAGAACCTAGTTCCTCAGTAAAAGTATCCAAGTCTGTCTTTCACCCCAGACATTCTGATTGAATCCGTAAAGTATGCGATTTGGACATTGAGGGTTTTGAAAGCTCCCCAAATGATCCTAATGTATAGCAAAGTTTGGGAACCTTTGCCAGGCTGTATTGCCTCCTGGTACCCTGCCTATATTACAGAGGTGTCAATGTGGGAGGAGAGCAAGGAGCCAGACCAGCTGGGGCAGGGATGCAGTTGAAGAGGAGAAGTGGGGAAGGGACATGTGTAAAGGGAGGAGGAGGTTAAAGGCATGGGTAAACTTGCCCTGTGCAACCTGATAAATTCCTTGTGACAGTGACTTTTTACTGTGACTGGGTGTCCAGCTGGGGGTCTGGGGCAGCACAGCTGCAGTTGCTTTGCCAGTGCCAGCTCTCCGGGGTCCCCAAGGAGGGGCCTGTAGTGACACCATACTTAATGTGAACCCAAAGAGTCCTCTGTCATCCTGAGAGAATGAAAATGAAGCAGGGGGCCTTGGGTTAAAGTCAGCATCCATGGTACACAAAGAGAATGGTGATCCTGCTGCTCAAGTGTTGGGGGGGTAGTACAGTGGACTGAATTGTTCCCGCAGAGTTCATCTTTTGAGACTCTAACCCCCAATGTGATTGTATGAGGAGATAGGGCCTTTAAAAAGGTAGTTAAGGTTAAATGAGATCATAAGGGTGGGACCCTAATCCAGTATGACTGGTGTCCTTATAAGAAGAGGAGGAGACGCCAGAGACCTCTCTCTTTCCACGCGTGCACAGAGGAAAACTTATGTGAGGACACAGTAGGAAGATGACTGTCTACGAGCCAGAAAGAGATGCTTCACCAGAAACCAACCCTGAGGGCACCTTGATCTTGGACTTTCAGTCTCCAGAACTGTGAGAAAATGAATTTATGTTGTTTAAGCCACCCAGTCTATGGTATTTTGTTGTGGTAGCACAAGTAGACTAAAATAGGGAGTATTTAAACTTGGGGAAGTTAGTCTTGAGGATTAACAGAAGATTTTTAGATACTATTTCTAAAGGAAACAGAAAAGCTGTTGGCCTCAGTAATTGATAGAAGGATAGATCATTGTCCCTTTATTTCAGTCTAACACACACACACCCAAAACTAAAAACTAAACATTTTCTTTTTTTTTAAAAAAAACTAAACATTTTCAAAAGATGCTTCATGTATACTATTTCTATTTAAAAAGGAAAATTTGGTCAGGACCTTTCCACTGTTGGATACTCATTGAAACTTTTATAACCTTGCTTTGGCCCCAGAGACCATATTTGGAGTGTCTGATCTGCTCCTCTTGCCACCTACAGCACAGGGTTATTGAGGCAAAGGAGGGTCTGCTTCATGTGAAGGCATAGCCATTCCCTAAGTTTGGCTGCCCAAGGCCTGCTAGGTCAAAGGAGATAGCATAGCCATCTGGAGAGGGATGGGTTAGGATGGAGGAGGTCAGATGGGCTGCCATTGCATGTGAAACCTTCATGTGAATTAGACAAAGTCGATCTTCCCAGGCATAGCACCCCCACACGCCCCCTGGGCTAGGTGCACTGGTTCAGAGACCAGCTGGCCAGGAGGGTGATTTCTGGCAGGGATGATTCATCAGCTTGATGCCTAGGATAAGAAGTTGGTGAGGCCAGATACTCCAGTCACTGGTAATTTTGACCTCTTTTAATTACCAAGAGTAGGACATGAGAAATCTCTTGGGGGGGGGGGGAATGACAAAAATATATGAAATAATAGTTTTTAACCAACTGAGCCACCCAGGCACCCCTGAAATAATGGTTTTTAAAGACATGGGACACCAAGAAATGAAGGCCAGTGATCCCTGAGATACAGGGAATATCCAAGGTGAGCTCTGTGATTATCTCAACCTAATGCTTTCAGAGAGTTTCCAGGCCATGCGGTAGGGAGGAGGATTCCAGGGGGAGCACAATAAACTTCCGATTCTGGGAGACAGAGCTAAGAGTCCAGGGAGGCCAAGAAATCTAGATTTCATAGGACAAATTACCAGAGAGGAGAGAGGTACATGGAAGGAGAACTCTGGAAATCTGCAGAGCCCCGCTGCTTGAGAATTTGGCTCAATATGGAGGAACTCTTTCATGTGGGGAGATTACCTGAGGCTGGGAAAGATCCATTGGGAAGAATTGGAAAGAAAAAGCTTGGTGCTCACACAGGGCCAGGAACAGTGCCCGTTCTTAACAGCCCTAGTGTAATAATTCATAACTCATGGGGCACTGGGTGGACTACTTGGGAAAGTCTTGCCTCAGTAATGGGGAATGAGTAGCATTCAGTGGAGCTCTAGGCCCTCTGAGGAAATCATCAAATTAAGACATGAAGGAAAGAATTCTTTATAGGTAATGAAACTGCATCTCAGAACAAGGTTCCAGAAGATTTAAAAGAATACAAAAACAACCAGTAGCCAACAAGGTGAAATTCACAACTGGCTTCCAGAGATTACTAGGTGTGAAAAGAAGCAGGAAATATTTCCCTTAATAATCTATCAATCCAATCCAGACTCACTGGGAACTGATACATTAGGATTGACAGAAAAAGAAATTCAGTTATTATAACTGTATTTCATATGTTCAAAAATTTAAGTAGGAACAGGGATGATATACTTTTTTAAAAAAAGATGTATGTTGAACTTTTAGAGATGAAAAGCTTTTAGGGAAGAAAATATCTTAGATGAAAACATGCTGAATGGGATCAATGGCAGATTAGACATTGCAGGGAAAAAGATTAGTGAACTTGGAGACACAGCAATAGGAACTATTCAAAATGAGACACTCAGAGAAAAAGAATAATAATAAACAAGTAAAAACCAAACGAAAAACAAACAAAAGAGCATCATTGAGCTTCAACTGGCCAAAATATATATGTAGATGGAATTTCCAAGGAGAGGAGAGAAGGGGGAACAGAAAAATATTAGAAGAAATAAAGATTGCAAAATGTCCAAGTTTGATGAAAACTATAACTCAGATCTAAGAAGTTCAATGGATGCCAAGTACAAGAAAATGAGGGAAAGTATACCAAGGGACATCATAATCAATTTGTTCAAAACCAGTAATACAGAGGAAATCTTAAAAGCAACTAGAGGAAAAAGAAGAAATGTTATATACAAAGGAACAAAGATAACCACAACAGCAGAATTCTTGTTGCAAGTGAAAAGACAGGGGAGCAACATCATTTTTTCCCTTTCAGTACTTTAAATTTTCAACCTAGAATTCTATAGTCTATGTCTTTCAAAAATAAAAAGGCAAAATACAGATGTTTTCAGATACATGAAAGCTGAAAGAGCTTATTATCAGCACATCTGCCCTTCAGGAAATATTAGAGGAAACCCTTCAGGCAGGAGGATAATGATATTTTTAAATGGAAAAATGAATGGAAATAATGGAGCTACACAAAGGAATAGAGAACACAGGAGATAACTACATGGATAAATATACAATATTTTTCTATTTAGGTATCTTTAAAAGACAATTGACTAAACAGAAATAATATCTGTGTACTGTGGGGTCTATAACATATGTCTAAGTAAAATGTATGACAACAATAGCATAAAAGCAGGAGCGGAATAGCAGCATTAGAAGTTCTAAAGATGAACAACCCAAATGTCCACTGACAGATGACTGGATAAATAAACAGTGGTATGTACATACAATAGAATATTATTCAACCTTTAAAAGGAAGGAAATTCTGACATAG
The DNA here is from genome assembly GCF_004348235.1 of Phoca vitulina. Taxonomy (NCBI): domain Eukaryota; kingdom Metazoa; phylum Chordata; class Mammalia; order Carnivora; family Phocidae; genus Phoca; species Phoca vitulina. Next base: position 1,533,237 of record NW_022589801.1, read on the forward strand.
GCTACAACATGGATAAATCTCAAAGGTGTTACCCTAAGTGAAATAAGGCGAACACAAAATGACAAGTATTGTATGAGTCCACATATATGAGGTCCCTAGAATAGTCAAATTTATAGAGACAGAAAGTAGAATAGTGGTTACTAAGGGTTGGGGGAGTGGGGAATGGAGAGTTATTATTTAATGGGTAAACAGTTTCTGTTTGGGATACTGAAAAAGTTGTGGAGATGGATGGTGGTGATGGTTGCACCACAATATCAATACTAAATGCCACTTAATTGCACTCTTGAAGATATCTAAAATGATAAATTCTATGTTATATATGTTTTACTACAATTAAAACAACAACAACAAACCAATGCTTTGCAAAACAAAACAAAACAAAAAACAAATCCAGGAAGGGAGAAATGGAAGTATGCTATTACAAGGTTCTTAAACTTGTGCATGAAGCCCTATACTGTTAATTGAAATTAGGGTATGATATATTGAAGATGTTTGCTATATACCTAAAGTAACTACTAAATAACAAAACAAGCCAACAAAGGAGATAAAATGGAATTAGAAATACTCAATCCAAGATCTGTCAGAAGGGAAAAAGAGAGCCAAGAACAAATAGGGCCAATAGAAAACAATTGGCAAAATGATAAATATAAACTTAACCATACATATATCAAGATGTATCAATTTGTACACGTTAAATGTGTGTGGTTTACCGTATGTCAGTTATACCTCAGTGCAGATGTTAATAAAGTAAAAGAGGATGTGGATCACTCCTGAGGTGCTGAGCTGTTCAGAGATATTGGTGTTAATGCATCTGAGCATTCTGTGTGTGTGTGTTTGAGTGTGCCAGGCATGACTCTCAAATGAAAAGATGGCTTTTCTCACAAAACGTTCAAGAATTTGTCCAAGTTAGGGAGACTTGACTCTTCTTTGGATGATGCTGCAGCTCATCATTTCAGGAGCTCCTCATTTGTAATAACCTTCACAGCCATTTTATTACTCACTGGAGATAATAAGTCTAATCATGTTGTATAGTCATGCCAAATTGGACTCTCAATATTTGCTTGGTTCAAAATATCAAACTCAATGTCAAATGACAAAGAAGGGACTAGAGGCACACTGAAGCCCTACAGCCATTTCCAACCAAGAGCTCTTCAGGAGTTTTGAGCACTTTTTTTTTTTTAAACACATGAAGAGGGGGGCAATGCTTGTTTTTATTATCATTGTATTAAACCACCAGCCAGATGTCTCTGTTGCCTTAAGTTCTGGTGAAGTACACAGATTTGGAATTAGAAAGATATTAATCCTGGCTCTCCCCACTCTTGTGTGACACTTGGCAAGACATTTATTATCTGTGGCTCAGTTTCCTTATTTGCAAAATTGGGATGATAATGATAATACCTACTCCACAGGACTATTGTGAGACTTAAATGAGTAAATACATGTAAAACATTTAGAACTGTGCTATCACATAGTTAGAATGTAATGCTGTCTACGAGAAGGTTAATCCATTTATTTTTTCTTTCATTTATTGAGTGCTTACTATATGTAGTTCTGTGCTAGATGATGAGTATCATGGTAAGTAAAACGGACATGGAATGGGCGCTCATAAAGCAGCACCTTGTACCATTTCTTGCTTGGTGAGACATGCGCGTGGAAGTATAATTACCAACTGGAATAGTGTGACTAAGGAAAAGTGTGAGCTCTTGAGCTATTTATTTTCTGGGATCAAGGAATGCTTTACTGAGGGAATGTTATTGGAACTGATATCTGAGGGTTGAGGAGTCAAGTTAATGAGGTGAAGAGGTGGGAGTAAGGGAAGAGTATATGCTAGGCAACAGAATGGCACATGCAAAGGTCCTGAGCCAGGAGGGAGTATAGCACTTTAGAAGAATTGGAAAAGATGAGTGTGGGTAGAGCTCAGAGATCAAGTTAGCAGTTGGCCCTTGATGAGTCTGGAAAGGTAGGCAAGGACCCGATCATGCTGGGTCAGTAGGTCATCATATGAGATGTCAGTCCTTCATTTAAGACCAGTAAGAAACCGTTGGAAGATTTTAAGCAAGGGAATGATAAAATCAGATTTGCATTTAGAAAAAAATCACTTTGAAAAAAAAATCATTTTGGCTACTGGGTGGGAAACAGATTAAAAGAGGGAGGCCAAGTGACGATGAAGGAAGGGAGTTAAGATATGTAAGTGAGAGGTGATAAGTGGGCAGATCTGAGGGAAGATTCAGATATTGAACTAGGCAGGACTTGGGGGTACAGAAGTTATAGGTGTCAGAGCTAAGCTCCTAGATGGATACCATGCTGGAGGAGAACCAGGTTTGTGGGTAAACATGATGAAGCTTGTTTGGATCTATTAAGACTGAAGCACTCTAGAGAGACCAAACAGAGAAGCAGGAGAGGCAATTGACTACAAGTCTGGAGTTCATATAGCTGTGAGTGACACACTGTTGGATGAAGCGAGCATTCTTGGTGTAAAGACATGGGCCTGTCAAGTGTGGGAATACCATGTTTCTGAATCTTTTATTCCAAGATCTTTGGATTCTGATATATACAGAGAAGAACATATACGAGTTCTCTGTTCTCTACCAGTGATGGCCAATCAATGTAGTAGGTGAGGACTATTTTACCAACATGATGACTTAAGATCTGAAAGCAAAGCAGACTAATTTACAGAGCCCTTGTACATATTTACTGTCTCAAGTATATATTTCCCTTTTGTTCAAATAAGACTTGCAGGATGAGATCTGGGGCAGGGCACAGCTGGTTTCTTATGTAACTAGAAGCAAATCTAACACTTGTCAGAGTGCTCACACTTCCGACAAGGCAAAAGAGAAGGTAATATTTCTTCCCAGAACTGAATTTTTTCCAGCATGCTTTTACACCTCTAAAACTCTTTATAGTTAAATGAATGTTGACAGGGCTGATTAATAAGCAGCAAGTGATATTGCTAAAAGGGCCAGGATTTTGTTGAACTCAAACATGCATTTTCTTATAGGTAGTAACCCTGTATTTTCCAGATTAAAAAAAGAAACAGAAAAACATTTGTGTAAGAATATCATGTAATGGTTCCACAAGTCAGAATTAAGATGTCACTGAAAAACTTCCCCCAAAATGTGGGAGAAGAATTAGTTCATTAGAATCCTGTAGATGTGATGCATTAAATTTAGGAAGGATGTTGGAATGTAACACAAACTATGTTGAAACGTCAGAGCTAGAATCATGTTATTAAAAAGTGACTGTGGTAAATGAAAATGAAAGTTAAACTTATCAAGATTTGTAGGATGCAGTGATAGCAGTGCTTAGAGGAAAATTTATAACATTGAATGCATAAATTAGAAAAGAAGATAGGTCTAAAATCAATAAGCTTCCATCTTAGGAAACTAGAAAAAGAAGAGCAAATTGAATCTAAAGTGCCCAGAAGAAAAAAAAACAAACAAACAATAAAAATTAGAGCAGAAATCAATGAAGTTGAAAACAAGAAATCACTAGAGAAAATCCAACAAAATCAAAAGCTGGTTCTTTGAAAAGACAATAAAATCACTAAACCTCTAGCCAGGCTAACTAAGAAAAAAAGAACATACAAATAGCAAAAATTAAAGAGGAGACATCACCAGAGATCCCATGGGTATTAAAAGGATAATAAAGAAGTATTAGAAAATTCTATGCCCACAGATTTGACTGGGTCAATGGATAAAATGGGTCAATTCCATGAAAGACAATCTGTCAAAACTTCCACAAGAAGAAACAGACTATTTGAATAGGCCTATATCTATTAAAGAAATTGAATCAATAATTAATAACCTTTCACAACAGAAAGCACCAGACTCAAAAAGGGAATTGTGAAAGCATCTAGGCAGAAGTGACTCACCATATGCAAGGGATCCTCAATAAAATGAAAAGCTGATTTCTAATCAGACACCACGGAGGTCAGAAGCAGTGGGATGAAATATTCAAAGTGGTGAAAGAAAAAGATTGTCAACCAAGAATATTATATCTGGCAAAACTGCCCATCAAAAAGAAGGAGAAATTAAGACATTCAAGATTAACAAAAACAGATGTCATTGTTAGCACACCTTCCCTACCAGAAAAATATTAAAGGAAGTCCTTCAGGGTGAAATGAAAGGATATTAGAGAGTAACTTGAATCCACATGAAGAAATAAAGGACACTGTTAACTACATGGGTAAACATAAAAGACAGTACAAATGTAGTTTTTGTTTACTGTAACTTTTTTTTTCTCCTATATGATTTAAAAGACAACTGCATATATCAATACAGGAATGCTTTGGAGATAGTGTGGGTTTGGTTCCAGACCACTGCAGTAAAGTGAATATCACAATAAATTGAGTCAAGCAAATTGTTTGGTTTCCCAGTGCATAAAAAGTTATGTGTACACTATACTGTAATCTGTTAAGTGTGTGATAACATTAGGTCTAAAAAAGCAATGTACATACCTTATTCAAAAATTACTTTATTGCTAAAAAAATGCTAACCACCATCTGAGCTTTCAGCAAGTCATACTGATCACAGATCATCATAACAAATGTAATAATAATGAAAAAGTTTAAAATATTATGAGAATTACCAAAATGTGACACAGAGACATGAGATGAGCAAATGCTGTTGGAAGAATGGTGCTGATAGACTTGCTCAATGCAAAGTAGACACATACCTTCAATTTGTAAAACACACAGTATTTGAGAAGTGTGATAAGATGAGGTATGTCTGTACTAGAGATGTAGTGTACAACATGATGACTATAGCTAATGCTGCTATATGATATATAGAAAAGTTGTTAAGACAGTAAATCCTGAGACTTCTTCTCACAAGAAGAAAAATTTTTCCTTTTTTTCTTTCTTTTTATTGTATTTGTATGAGAAACTATTAGTTGTATTAGTTGAAACTATTATGATAATCATTTCACAATATATAAAAATCAAACCATCATGCTGCATGCCTTAAACTTACACCTCTAAAGCTCTTTATGGTTAAATGAATGTTGACAGGGCTGATTAATAAGCAGCAAGTGATGATGTATGTTAATTTTTCTCAATAAAACTGGAAAAATGTGAAAAGACAATCCACAGAATAGGAGAAAATATTTGCATATCATATGTCTGATGAGGATCTAGTATCCAGAAGACATAAAGAACTCTTACAGTTTAATAGAAAAAAGACCCAATAGCCCAATTGAAAAATAGACAAAAATTTTAAACAGAAATTTCCCCAAAGAAGATATACACATGGCCAAGATGCACATGAAAAGATGTTGTAAGAGAAATGTAAATGAAAACTACAGTGAGATAACACTTCACACCCACAAGGATGGCTATAGTAAAAGAGATAGAAAATAGCAAGTGTTGGCAAGATATGGAGAAAATGGAACCCTTATACCTTGCTGGTGGGAATATAAAATGGTGCACCACTTTGAAAAGTCTGGCAATTCTTCAAATGTTAGAATAGAGTTAGCTTATGTCCCAGCAATTCCACTCCTAGGTGTATACACAAGGGAATTGAGAACATATGTTCACAACATTTTCCAGAATAGATCACGTTAGGCCACAAAATGATTGATATATTCAAGAAGACTGAAATCATATTGTACATCTTTTCCATCCACAGTGGTATGAAAATAGAAATCAATCTCAAGAGAAAAATCTGCAAAGAACACAAAAACATGGAGGCTAAATAACATGCTACTAAACAATAAATGGGTCAACCAAGAAATCAAAGGGGAAATAAAAAATACATGGAGACAAATGAAAATGAAAACACAATGGTCCAAAATCTTTGGGATGCAGCATAAGCTCTTCTAAGAGGGAAGATTGTAACAATACAGGCCTACCTCAAGAAGCAAGAAAAATCTCAAACAAGCTAACCTTACACCTAAAGGAGCCAGAAAAAGAAGAACAAACAAAGTCCAAGGCTAGGAGAAGTAAAGACATAATAAAAATTAGAGCAGAAATAAATGAAATAGAAACTTAAAAAACAACAGAATAGATCAAAGAAACCAACTTATTCTTTGAAAAGATCAACAAAACTGATAAGCCTTTAGCTAAACTCATAAAAAAAAAAAAAAGAGAATTCAAATAAATAAAATCAGGAATGAAAGGGGAGAAATTCTAACCAACCCCACAGAAATACAAAGGATTATAAGAGAACATTATGAAAAATTATATGCCAACAAATTGGTCAACCTAGAAGAAATGAATAAATTCCTAGGAACATATATCTTTGCAAAACTGAAGCAGGAAAAATAGAAAACTTGAACAGACCAATTACCATCAATGAAATTGAATCAGTAATCAAAAAAACAAACAAAAAAAACCCCCACAAAAAAACCCCAAAACTCCCAACAAACAAAAGTCCAGGACCAGATGGCTTCACAAGTGAATTCTACCAAACATTTAAAGAAAGGTTAGTATTTTTCTCCTCAAACTATCCAAAAAATAGAAGAGGAAGGCAACCTTCCAAATTGATTCTCCAAGGCCAGCATTATTCTGATACCAAAACCAGAAAAAGACACCACAAAAAAAGAAAACCACAGGCCAATATCTCTGATGAACATAAATGTAGAAATCCTCAGCCAAATATTAGCAAACTAGATCCAACAATCCATTAAAAAAATCATTCAGCGTGTTCAAGTGGGATTCATTCCAGGGATGCAACAGTGGCTCAAAATTCATAAATTGATCAGTGTGATACATCACATTAATAAAAGAAAGGATAAATACCATATGATTATCTCCATAGATTAAGGAAAAGCATTTGACATAGTACAACATCCATTTATAATAAAAACTCTCAACAAAGTAGATATAGAGGGATCATACCTCAACATAATAAAGGCTATATATGAAAAATCCATAGCATGCTCAGTGGTGAAAAATTGAGAGCTTTTCTCTAAGATTAGGAACAAGACAAAGATGTGCACTCTTACCACTTTTATTCAACATAGTACTGGAAGTCCTAGCCACAGTAATCAGACAAGAAAAAAAAAGGCAACCAAATTGGTGAGGAAGAAGTAAAACTTTCACTATTTGCAGATGACATGATACTATCTAGAGAAAATTCCTAAAGACTCCATCAAAAAACTGCTAGAACTGATAAATGAATTCAGTGAAGTTGCAGGATGCAAATTAACATACAGAAATCTATTGCATTTTTATGTACTAATAACGAAGTAACATTATTAAGTAGAAATTAAGAAAACAATTGCATTTATAATGGTACCAAAAAGAATGAAATACCTGGGAATAAACTTAACTAAAGAGATGGGTGATCTGTACTCTGAAAACTATAAAACATTGATAAAAGAGACTGAAGACAATACAAATAAAAAGGTAGTCTGTGCTCATGGATTAGAAGAGCCACTATTGTTAAAATGTCCATACTACCCAAAGCAATCTAGAGATTTGATGCAATTCCTATCAAAATACCAACATTTTTCACAGAACAAATTATCCTAAAATCGTATGGAACCACAAAAGACCCCAAATAGCCGAAGCAATCTTGGAAAGGAACAAACCTGGAGGTATCACAATCCCATATTCAAGACATACTACAAAGCTATACTAATCAAAACAATATGGTACTGGCCCAAAAAGAGACACAATATCAATGGACCAGAATAGAAGTCCAGAAATAAACCCATGCTTTTATGGTCAGTTAATTTATAACAAAGGAAGCAAGAACATACAGTGGGAAAATGATAATCTCTTCAACAAATGGTGTTGGGAAAACTGGATCACTGTTTTACACCATACACACAAATAAAGTTAAAATGGATTAAGGACCAAATGTGAGACCTGAAGCCATAAAACTCCTGGAAGGAAACATAGGCAGTAATTTCTTTGACATCGACTGTAGAAACATTTTTCTAGATATTTCTTTTCTGACAAGGGAAACAAAAGCTAAATTATTGGACTATACTAAAAAAGTTTTAGCACAGTGAAGGAAATCATCAACAAAAAAGGGCAAACTACTAAGTGAGAGAAGATATTTTCAAATGATACATCTGATAAGGGGTTAATATCAAAAATATATAAAGAACTTATATAGCTCAACACACAAAAAAGCAAATAATCCAATTTAAAAGTGGACAGGGGACCTGAATAGATATTTTTTCAAAGAAGACATACAGAGGGCCCACAGACACATGAAAAGATGCTCAACACCACTACTCATCAGGAAAATGCAAAATAAAACCACAATGAAATATTACTTTGCACCTGTCAGAATGGCTAGAATAAAAACGACAAGAAATAACAAGTGTTGGTGAGGATGTAGAGAAAAGGGAATCTTTGTGCACCGTTGGTGGGAATGCAAATTGGTGCAGCCACTGTGGAAAACAGTATGGAGGTTCCTCAAAAAATTAAAAATAGAATTACCATATAAATCCAGTAATTCCACTGCTGTGTATTTACCCAAGAAAATGAAAACACTAATTCAAAAAGATATATGCACCCCTTTGTTTATTGCAGCATTATTTTCAATAGTCACGATATGGAAGTGGCCCAAATGCCCATCAATGGATGAAAGAATACAGAAGATGTGGTATATATACACAATGGAATATTATTCAGCCATAAAGAATAATGAAATCTTGCCATTTGCAAAACAACATGAATCAACCTAGGGTATTTAAGCTGAGTGAGATAAGTCAGTCAGAAAAAGACAAATATATGATTTTACTCATATGTGAAACTTAAATAAAACAAAACAAACAAAGAAAAAAGAGAGACAAACGAAAAGCTGACTCATATACAGAGAGCAAACTGGTGATTGCCAGAGAGGAGGTCAGGTGGGGAGGGGAGGGGAGGGGTGAAACAGATAAAGGGAATTAAGAGTACAGTTATCTTGATGAACACTGAGAAATATGTAAAATTGTTGAATCCTATTGTACACCTGAAACTCATATAACACCATATATTAATTATACTTAAATTTTAAAAAGGCCTTAAGAAAACATATGTTCACACAAAAACTTGTACATGAATGTTCATAGCATCATAACAGCCAAAAAACCAAAAAGTAGAAACAACTTAAGTGTCTTAACTGATTAATAGATAAGCAAATGTAGCATATCCCTACAATGGAAAAACTTTTTTTTACTTATTTGACAGAGAGACAGTGAGAAAGGGAACACATTTTACTTATTTGACAGAGAGAGAGACAGCGAGAGAGGGAACACAAGCAGGGGGAGTGGGAGAGGGAGAAGCAGGCTTCCCACTGAGCACCCTGGGATCATGACCCGAGCCAAAGGCAGATGCTCAACCAACTGAGCCACTCAGGCGCCCCTCTACAATGGAATATTATGCAGCCATAAGTTATGTGGTATTGATACATGCTACAGCATAGATTAGCTTTGAAAGCATTATGTTAATTGAAACAAGCCAGACATAAAAGGCCACAGTGTGTATGATGCCATTTACATGAAGTGTCCAAATTGACAAATCCATAGAGTAAACTCATGGTGGGGAGAGAGGAAGGGAAATGGGAAGTGACTTCTAATGAGTATAGGGTTTCTTTGTGGGGTGAGGAAGATGTGCTGGAATTAAACATTGATGATGGTTGCACAGCTGTGTAAATAAACTAAAAACTACTAAATTGTGTACTTTAAAAATGTTAGTTTCATAGTATATGAATTTTATCTCAACAAACAAGGTTATTTTTTTTTATTTTATTATGTTATGTTAATCACCATACATTACATCATTAGTTTTTGATGTAGTGTTCCATGATTCATTGTTTGCATATAACACCCAGTGCTCCATTCAATACGTGCCCTCTTTAATACCCATCACTGGGCTAGCCCATCCCCCCCACCCCCCTCCCCTCTAGAACCCTCAGTTTCAACAAACAAGGTTTTAAAGAATACATGAAATAAATAGGCTGACTAACAATTAAAAAACCCCCAAACCTTGGCATTGGTGACACAGGATCAAAAAAGTGGCACTATTTTAATTTCCCAAGGGAAGCAGATTCAGATTTCTCTGTTGGTTTCATCCCAGTATCCCAACTCTGCTTAACGGTTCCCATTCTCATTACCATGTGACCCTCATGTTCTCAATCTAAAGTTCCCAAACTCCCCCAATCAGTCCCCTTCTCAATTCTTAATCTTGGTTTTTCCACTTTATACCAAGCATCTTGAATTGGTTTATCTTGACACGTCACACCATTTTTAAAGAAATAGTTGCCAGACATAATTTGTTGCCTATGTCGGTGATCCTCAACTATTTTGAGTTTATTTTAAATGTCATTGTAGATGCAGACACATTAAAATGTGGCTTTTGCGATTCTTCGCTTGGAATGTGTGCTCTGCCAATGGTTTCTTCTCAGCTTCCATGCACGTCTGTCACTGGCTGTTGCTCCTTATTTATCAATAGCCAGTTGCAGACCTTGGAGTTTAAACTTTCTTCCTGCAGCTGCCTCATTCACAGCCCACGTGTAAAGCAAATTTTTTTTTCAGTTTCCTTCTTTCAGAATTAGGCAGAAGAGTAAGTAAGAGAAATGTGGAACACTGTCTTTGAGATGATGTTAGCTCCTCTCCTACCTCCTGTCTACTGTTGGTACTTTTCCGTCTTTATGTCTGCCTTTGTTCAATTTCCTTTTCCTACTGAGATTATAGGAATTAGAGACACTCAGGGTTGGAATCCTTTTTTCCACTGGTTTACAAACAAGCTGGGTAAGCCATGGAATCCTTTTCCACAGAGATTTTGCTTTGATTTTTACAAGCATTAAAGGAAGAAGTAAAAATCATTTCATGGTATTCCAGGGGAGAAAGGGCCTAAAATTCATCCGAATTCTTTCCCATTGTACGCTAGTCCACTCAGGACTGACTCTACAACTGCCCATTTGACTTAGTGTCATATTAGAGATGTGACTTCAGGCACATCACTGCATCTTCTTGTTCCTCAGCCCTCACGTGTATAACCCCTGGGGCACTCCAGAGAACAGTTACCCAAACCTGCCTAGCAAGTCAGTTCTGCAGAATATTGGTGGGTTACCATTCTCTTCCCCTGCCTCCCTTCCTCCCCTTTCTAGGCTTCTGTGCAGTGCCAGGCAAATATGCTCGGCACATGGTACTTTCACAACTGTAGATGAACAGAAAATATCAGTCAGTCAGCAAGTATAGTGAACAAAGTGCATGACTGCTCAGAGACAGGTTGCTCTCCTGAGCCACGCTGTCAACACATCTTCTGGGTGCCCACCCCAGTGGGCTTCATTGTCTCACCTGCAGACAACCCTTGGCCCAACAGGTGTTGTCTGCTGAGCCGACTCACTTGTCTGACAGGCAAGCAGCTGGATTTCTTGTCCTAACAGTTGCCACCTTTCTCTCTCCCTCCTAGCTGTCCTTGATCCGTCCCTCCCTCCCTCCCTCCGTCCCTCCCTCCCTCCCTTCCTTCCTTCCCTCCCTCCCTCCATCCCTGTTCCCCATCCTTCCTTCCTTCCCTCCCTTCCTGTCCCCCATCCTTTCCTTCTTTCCATTGGACATCACTTTCAGCTTCTTCTGAACCTTTCTTTTTCAAATACTTCACAGTGTCCTTGCCATGCCACTTTCCGTGGGGCAGCCAAGTGTTGGCTTAGTGTCTCATGACACTCGTGATAACAGGGATGTTGGAAAGTGTGTACCAAACTGTGGTCTGTCAAATATAAGCCTTCCCAAATATTCTATGCAGAAAGGTTCTGGGACTATATAACCTTAGGAAATACTATTTATGCCTCTTACCCATGGTGAGTCCCACTGCTGATTCCTCAGACAAGCCCTGTGAGAAAGAACCTGTTGAAACTTTATTTTCAAGCTCCCCAAACTTTTTGCCAAGAAACTGTCTTTCTGGCTAATAATAGACACTGACATGCAGGAGAAGTAGTGTTTGTGGACCACAGCATGAGAAACATTGAACTTGATGCTCTCTGAGGTCGGTTCCAGATCTAGAGCTCTGGTGTATTCATTAGCTGATGGTTCCCTTGAAAGGCACAAGGACCTAACATGGCAGGAATGTGGTGCTGGACAAGCAATCTTCAGTGGGGGAGGAGGAGCATATTAATCAAGGTTCTTCTGAGAAACAGAACCAACAGGGGGTGTGCGTGTGTATACAAAGAGGGAGAGAGGTTGAGACAGAGATTGAGATATTTAAGGAATTGGCTCACATGAGTGTGGAAACTACCAAGTCCAAACACTGCAGGTCAGGCCAACCAGCCTTCATGAGCTGCTGTTGCATTTCAGGTCCCAAGGCAGTCTGCTGTCACAATCCCCTCTTCCTCAGGGGATGGAGGAGGGCCTCTCATGATATGGAGGGTAATCTGTTTTACCCAAAGTCTACTGATTTAAATGTTAATCTCACCTAAAATTACCTTCACAGAAATATCTTGAATAATCTTTGACCAAATAGATGGGTACTGTGGCCCAGCCAAGTTCACACATTAGATTAACTGTCGCCATGGGGAGGGCAGTTACGGTGATAAGTCCTTGATGGCCATGAGCCACTGGGGAATGACACCTTGAGGGGAGGAGTGGGCACAGGAAACAGTGCCCAGTTTATCTTTTTGCTGTGGCCCTGGCTATAGCAGTTATGTTTCAAAAGCATTGGCCAGTAGGTCTTGCTCATTAAAACATGTTTTGAGATCGACACGTAGAATGGAGACAACCAGACACATTAATTCTGTGGCATAGAGGTGATCCGCTATGTGCTTCTCCTGCGAGTAACAGAGAGAAAATCTTTAGCAATCTCTCACATGGTATAGGATGAGCTGTGAGCTTTCATCTCTGTCATAAATGAAAGTATTTTACTGGGTTCTGTGGGTGAGGATTTATGTAACACTTTTAATTAAGGTAACTGCAAGGGTATGGAAAGAACTCTTTAGTAAGTGACTGTAAGGAGTGGATAACGCCCTTACCCTCCCCACCTGGGGAAGATGAGGCTCAGCCACTAATTGGTGTAATTAGCACTGAAAGTGGGAAGATTTCCCCCTTTCTCTCCTCTCTTCAGCTTCGGAGCACCTAGGCTCTTTGTTTTTGCATGCTTGGCTGCCCCTTCTTTCCTTTATGAAGTTCAAGTTGCTTTGGGGTTTTCCTTGAGTCCCCTTTTCAGAGAGTAATTGGGAAACTCAATCATGCCCCCAGGGTGACTGTGCTGTCTAGTCCTGGGTGAAGCTAGGAGTCAAAAGTTAGTCTCTGGTTCTTTAGAATAATCCCTTGTTAGAATTGGTTTGATGTGTTTTTTAGGAAGTCCTTCTGTGGTAAGCTTGAATTTATCATTGAGGAAAGGCTCTTGTCTTTTTAAAAGAAGGCAACCCCCAAAACAGAGCAGAAACATGTGCTAATTTGTGTGTTGCTGTGGACATAATTGAATACAAATTTTATTTCCTACTACACCTGTTAATCGGAGAGAAGGGAGGAGAATAAAGTCGGAAGAAAGAAGAGACAAAGGCTTAGAATGTAATTAACAATAATTGAGGAAAAACAGTCACTCAAAGGGTTTTTCCAAGGAGGCTGATCCCGCTGACAAAAATGGCTCTGTTCTCTTTGCTGTTTCCTTGTGATGCAGGAGAACATGCAGGAGAACCTCAGGGATCAGAAACTCTGGGGAGCCTCTGATTTGAGCTCCCTATACAGGGTAAGAAGAGGCTTTGTGAATCACATAGAAACCAACTGCTGGTAACTGGGGACAGTGCGCAAAGGGGCTTTTGATGCCAGGCTGGTTTAAAGTTCAAAAGCCAAAAGCAAGCTTCTTTCAGAAGTTTTAGCTCTAGTAGGTTTGAGTGCATTATTTGAAAGGTGTTCTATTAAAATCTGAGGACATGGCTTACATGTAGCATTACTTGGCAGATCCTTTACATACTATTGAGAAATAGTTGACTCTAAAGTGTTTTATTTCTTCAAATCCTATGCTGATTTTATATCCCCTTAAATATAATAATGGGTTATGGGTAGTGTTTTTGTTTCCCTAATATTGAGTGCTCCTTTTTTATTAAAAGTAAAATTGAATCTTGAATCTGTATCTTGTAGAAGCATAACTGATGGGATCACCAAATCATAATTTAGAAAGCTCTTTCCATATTGCTGTAGTTGCAAAGCTTGGTTGCACAGTATAATCACCCAAGAAGCTTTGAAAAATCTCAATATCCAGACCATTTAAAAAAAAATGGGTAAGGCCCAGACATCAGTATTTAAAAAATTCAGAGAGGGGCACCTGGGTGGCTCAGTCGTTAAGCGTCTGCCTTCAGCTCAGGTCATGATCCCAGGGTCCTGGGATTGAGCCCCGCGTCGGGCTCCCTGCTCTGCAGGAAGCCTGCTTCTCCCTCTCTCGCTCCCCCTGCTTGTGTTCTCTCTCTCGCTGTGTCTCTCTCTGTCAAGTAAATAAATGAAAAAAATCTTAAAAAAAAAAAATTCAGAGAATTCCAGTGTGCAGAGTTGAGAACCACTTATCTAAGTGAAATTAAACTTTGTAGGGCTGGTAGACCTAATATGCAGTAGTACATGTTATAAAAAAAAAAACCATCTCTTTGCCCAGCACCCCCTGCTGGTCCTCCTGGAGCTCTGCTGGTTTCAATGGGACTAAAAGCTCAGGGTCCTTTCTGCCTTCCTTCCAGTGGCATTCAGATAAATGTTTGCCAGTCCACTCGCTGGAATAAAAAAGCTCTGATTTCCAGATTCTGTAAATTCTCCCAGCATGGTCAATTTTACTTACCAATGTGCTACCGGGGAGCATGGGGTTGGGAGGAGAAGTGTACAGTTAGCTCCCATGGGCCAGTGTAAGCCCGCTCCAGACACCAGTGCCTCCTTCTCAGCTTTAGGTTTGCTCACCCCCTCCTCTGTGCCCACCCCCAGATACTCCTGTCTCCTTTAGGTGGCACTAGTGGTTTGAGCCACCTAGATGAATACTTTTCTGTTGTATGGTGTTCTGCTCAGCTAACAGAGCACCTCCCCCACCACTTAAAGAGCATAGATAACCTTGGGAAAACACCAAGGGAACGTGTTGAAGGCTGGGAATATTTGGGCAATTAGCATTCTGGGTTGTACTTTAACCTGTGAGCTAAGGTGAGTTATAGATACAGCTCTAGGTGCTCTAGCTGACTATAGGAGGTTTCTGAGCCTGCTGAGTTGAGGGCCAGGCTCTGAATCAGAATAAATTCACCAAAGCTAACAGTGGAGCTCCTGGGAGGGAGCCTGCCAGCCTTCTCTGGTTGACTGACTTCTACCTCAACACAAGCTACATGCCCCTAATTCTTGTCCCCACTCACCACAAAGCACTTTCACATGACTTTTCTCATTGAATTGCTTCAGCACACTTAGGAAGGCCAAGCAGATGCTATCTTCGATCTGCAGGTAAAGAATTCTGCTGAAGCTCAGAGAGGTTAAGTGCTGTGACTCACCCAAGTTTGAGCAACTTAGCCAAGCCATAAGTGGTAGAGCCCGTGACTTGAACCCAAAGCTTCTGACCCCAAGTTTATTATTTTTTTATTTTTTTATTTTTTTAAAGATTTTATTTTATTTATCTGACAGAGAGAGAGAGAGAACAAGTAGGCAGAGAGACAGGCAGAGGGAGAGGGAGAAGCAGGCTTCCCGCAGAGCAGGGAGCCCGATGCGGGGCTTGATCCCAGGACCCTGGGATCATGACCCGAGCCGAAGGCAGCCACTTAACCGGCTGAGCCACCCAGGCGCCCCCTGACCCCAAGTTTAATGCTCTCCTGGCACATGCCCTTGGTCTGTCAGCCATCTCCACAGACACATGGGGTAGGCAACTTAGGTAGAGAAGGAAGTGAGATGAAAAGCAGCAGATTCCTGCCTTCCGGTCTTGTGAACTAATTCTTTGCCAGTCCTGGTTTGGAAAGCATGCTTCCTGAAATGAATGTGATCTGACAAAGAACATGTTCCAGCTTGGTAAATATTAAGTTGAGGGTGCAGGACAAATGGCTTATAGAATATGAATGGCACTGATGAACTGTAATTCCAAAAATAGAATCAGGAACAACCTCTGTCAAGAATGAGTCAGACCTAGAGGACACCTGGGACTCCAAGAAGTGGCTTCAGAAATATGGTTTGAAAGCCCAGAAGCTGACCTTTTATGACGTCCTTGCTGACTGCTGCTTCCGCCATGCTGATGGAGTTGTTGATGTGAAAGCCAAACCAGAGGATGAGTCCGTGCAGACTAGTGCGGTGAGTGAAGTGAACTCCTGGGCCGGGCTGTGGGCTTCCCTTGATGTCTTGGGTGGGTAAGTCCTCCCCCAGATCAGAACCCAGGGCAGGAACCAAGGTTGAGAGGCAGCATGGAGGGAAACCAGCTTGGGTTTTCCGGAAGGAAGATACCCTTGTGTTTCCCACCTTGCACTTCTCTGAATGGTACTTGTGGGAGTGGAGACCAAGTCTGGGAATGGTTTCTGAATATAAGTGGATTATACAATAATCATACATAAGCCAGGAGCTGGGTTTGTAGAAATTCAGGCATTATGGGTCTCAGAATTATTCAGCCTTTTCAAAAGAGAAGCCCTTTGTTTCCCCATATTGAACGGAAGAGAGAAACTGCTGGTGAAGATGCCCGAAGCAGGCATCTCTATGGTCCTCTTGTATTGTCACTCTCTTAAAGATGCATTAGTCTAGTGACTACCAGCCAGCATCTAGTGGTTTCCCAGTAAATACAAAATCAAATCCTCTAAGGGATCATAGCACTGGAAGGGTGTATATTTAAAACTCTTGAAAGGTATAGTTCTGTTGCGTGAACGGGTCTGGAAGGAATACATCTTCTCAAAGTGCCTGACTCTGGCTCACAAGTGAAGGATAATGAATGAGTGGCTCCTAAACTTTAGCATGAGTGAGTCAGTGGGTTTGAGGTGGGGCCCAGATGATGCTGAAGCTGCTGGTACAGAGGCCATACTCTGAGAAACATTGATTTGTAGACAGTACTCAGAAGATTATCGCAAGTTTAGAATTACAGAAAGACTAAAAAGTATCACGATATGAAACAAAATCAGTATAAAGTAAATATTCCAAAATTGTAAAATTGAAGGAAAACCCTTTTAGAAGGTAGTAAAGGCCCAGGTCCACACTGTGAAGTGAAAACCAAAATGTGAGCAACAGAGCAGATGTGCCAGTAAGAGCAGCCCAGAGGAGAACTGGAGAGGAAATCAAGGTCCTCTGATAAACTGTCACTTTATGTGTCCTCCAAGGCTCCAATTCAGTGTCACCACTGAGGTGTCTGTCAGTTCTACAGAGGTGAGACCCCACTCTCTTTGCCACTCCTTAGGCTGGCTGGCCACTGGGTTCAATAGGTCCTCCTGAGGAAGGGCTCCTTCCTTGGGGGCTCCATCAGCCAAATGATGTAGTGTTTTATCCCTCATATTGCCGTGTGTTTACAGTGAACTGCAAGGAGGAAAATGTAAAAATTGGATGAGAAAAATGCAGAATTGGGGTGCTTGGGTGGCTCAGTTGGTTAAGTGTCTGACTCTTGATTTTGACTCAGGTCATGATCATTGATGATCATGATCATCAAACCCGGGTCATGAGATTGAGCCCTGCTTTGGACTCCACTCTGAGTATGGAGCCTGCTTAAGATTCTCTCTCTTGCTCCCTCTCCCTCTGCCACTTGCATTCTCTCTCTCCTTCTAAATAAATAAATAAATAAATAAATAAATAAATAAATAAATAAATAAAAAGAAAATGAAAAGAAAAAGAAAAATGCAGAACTGATGGAAGACTTGTTTCCTGTCTCATATACCAGGATGCAGAGTAATTGCCATGTTGCAGGGAAATCTCATTTGTGGGTTCCCTCCCCCAGCACAGTTTTCTGATTTTGTAGTCATTATTCAGTAATGTTATTAGTTCAGGAAATCGTATGTAACTAGATTTTCATTTTTAAAATACATTAGGCCCTGAATATTTAAAAAGATCAATCCCTGTCAATTTAAACGTAGCTTACTGCGAGACCTGGTGATGATGTGGTATGTTCAAGCCCATCTCTAAAACTGATTTCTCCTTATTCTTCATGCTTTTGAATGAAATCTTAACAGGGACAGTTTGAAGAGTGTGGCTTATAAATGGGGAATTTTACTTCAAATTTCTTGTGCTAAAAAATAATATAGTAGAAGTTGAGAAGTATACAGTACAGCTATCTTCATTCACAAATATTGATGAAAAAGGGACAATTTTATTTTCAGTATTTGGGGCTACAGATCAGAAACTGGATTTATACCTAAATTTGCGATGTGTGTGAGGTAGGGAATAACTGAAGCTGTGAAATAAGTTGATTATTTAGGGTTCCTCCAGATCCCTCAAACTTGTAACTCTAAAAACTGGTTTGTAGGGATGGATCCAGGTACCTTGTTTATGCTGAGAAATAAGTGACTAAAAAGGCCTTGCTATGTGGTGTTTCTAAGAGGGATGAGCAGGTATGAGGAGGAGACAAAAATGCATTTCCAATTAGAGGATTTCAGGCAAAGTCTAGTAAGTTGATATTTGGGGCACCCCTTAAGTCACATTGCATTCATAAGTGCTTATGCTGCTTGTGCACAAGGCAGCCTTGATGTTCACAAACCCACTCTAGTCTCACCATTTATTCCTCTAATAGAAATTTATTGAGCTTTCACTAGGTGTCAGGCTGTGTGCTCTGGATTTGGAATAAGAAGACCTGGGTGTAAATGCTACTTCTCCAGTTACTAATTATGAGATGTTGAGCAAATAAATTAACTGTTTGAGTCTTACTCTCCACATCTGTAAAATGAGTGGTGTAAAGTCCAAGTTAAAAAATGCATGTCTGAGCACAGTGCCTGGCACTTAGGAGATGCCTGGTACATGTTACCTTCCTTTTTTTTTTTTTTTTTAAATTGCAAACATTGTGAATCAGAAATGAGCATTTATAGAATGCCCATGTGCTTTATACATAAGGTGGGTATTTGTGCTCTAATAGCACACACAAGAAGACAAAGTCATAGGGCCTCTGAGAGGTTAGGCCATGAGATGGCAGGGTTTGAACTCCTATCTGCTGGCCCTCACACTGCGCTTTTCCCATCCTGACACTTTGTTGTCTGACACCCGTATTCACCTAACGTATGGTCTGGTGTGTTTTCATCTGGGAGCGCATAAGACACAATTGGAAAAGGCCACATGACGGCGTGGAGAATAGGGAGACTCTCATGTGACAAGAACATGGTAGGAACAAGAGAGAAGACTCTTTCTCCTTCCATCCTTGTGTTGTGCCTGAGATGTGGTTTCCCTGGTGCCTGTCTTGGGAACATCAAGACCGATCTCATCATGCCCTGCAACCCTGTTCACATCAGTCACCACAGATCTCTCAATTCTCATCCTTGTGTGGCTCTGACATCCCTTCTTTGAGCCCCCTCCAACCCTCTTGCCCCCTAAATTCCCTCCACTGTGCCCTCTGGCACTAGAAGTCATCAGTACACCCACGATAGCAAGTGCCCTGCAGTGTTCCCTTCGCCTGCTTGTCTGGGTTCTCTCTTGAGGACCCTGGTTTCGCTCCTATTTGCCTTGGACCTGTGGGCAGGAGGGGTGGGTTCCTCATTGCTGTTTCTTGATCATTCTCCCTCCTCATTCCTCGTATAGAAAGGGGGAGAATGAGTAAATGCGGAATAGGGATCAGTGCACACACTGAGGGGCTGGCCTTAAACAAAAGTAAGGACAATTCAGCCATCCTAGAAAAAATAAGGTGGAACATATAGGTGCAAATGTTGGGGGATTTGTAGATATGAGGTGGATGCTTATGGATCCTCATTGCTGTTTCCTCATTCCTCATTGCTGTTTCTTGATCATTCTCCCTCCCCCTTCCCATGTCATCAGAATGTACCACCCATAGCACCTCCTGAGGCTGACATCTTCTGAGCCCCAGGTCACCCCCATCAGTAATTGAAGATTATAGCTTCTGGCTTGCTGTCCCTAGCTCCAGCTGTTTTTAATGTCAATCCCATGAAAATGACCCTTCCCACACCCTGACCTTTCATTTCTCTGACCTCCTCTTCAGTGACTTCCTCCTACACCCCCTCTCTACCACTCCTGCTGTGGGCATCCCCTTGACCTTGTCATTACAAATAACGCTGCCATCATAACCCACATAATCAATTCCGAAGGTACCACTTTTTGACCTCTTCTTTAAAGGTCATTTCCTCTACTACCCTGATTCCAATCTTTCAACCCCACTGGGATTATACATTTTGTTGTTTCTACTCCTTGTTCTCTGTTCTCTCTATCCTTTTGTCCCTCTCATACATGCTCAACTACTTTTCCTCTCTTACATTATTGCGCTCATCTATGAAACCCCAACCCTGGTTAAATTCAACTCTCAGCCTTTCCTGCCTTATAGATGCACAGATGACTGCATTAGAAGAAATCAGAGAAAAGCACCCAGCCATGGTGCCTGGCTTCCCTTTAAATTCCTGACCTCTAACTTCACATGGATCTCTTTTGCTGCCACCAGTCCTTCTGTGCTTTTCCAAACCACTCAGATGCTCATTCTCCAAGAGGTCTACTCTTTTCTCCTCAAACTTCAAATATCTTCTCCTCTTTGCTCACTCTCAGCAAGTGACCCTTGCTTCCCATTTCACTGAACATTGGCGTGAACATCCATAAGCATCCACCTCATATCTACAAATCCCCCAACATTTGCACCTATATGTTCCACCTTATTTTTTCTAGGATAGCTGAATTGTCCTTACTTTTGTTTAAGGCCAGCCCCTCAGTGTGTGCACTGATCCCTATTCCGTGTTTACTCATTCTCCCCCTTTCTGTATCATCAATATTGTTCTCATTTCTGGATCTTTCCCATCAGCACACAAACATAGTGTTCTTCCTCACATCTTAAAAATACAGTTTTTTGGGGCACCTGGGTGGCTCAGTCGGTTAAGCATCCAACTCTTAATTTTCACTGAGGTCATGATCTCAGGGTCATGCAATGGAGCCCTGGGCTTGGAGCTGCTTGAGATTCTCACTCCCTCTCTCCCTCTGTCCCTCCCCTGCTCCCTGCTTGCATTCTCTCTCTCTCTACAAAAAAAAAAACCCAAAAAACAAAACAATTTCTTAAAAAGATTTTATTTATTTATTTGACAGAGAGAGAGATGGCGAGAGCGGGAACACAAGCAGGGGGAGCGGCAGAGGGAGAGGGAGAAGAAGCAGGCTTCCCGCAGAGCAGGGAGCCCGACGCAGGGCTCAATCCCAGGACCCTGGGATCATGACCTGAGCTGAAGGCAGATGCTTAACGACTGAGCCGCCCAGGCGCCCCCCAAAAACAATTTTTTGACCCCCATATTTATCTCTAGTTTTACATCATTTGCCTCATTCCTCTGCTCCTCTTTAGAATTCAACTCCTCAGGAGTTTTATACATTCCCTTTCTCCAGTTTTGCAGTTTTCCTATGCCTTCATGAATGCACTCCAATTGGGCAAGGCCCCCTCTCCACCAAAACCCACTCTTTCCAGGGATACCTGAATTGCTAAATCCAGGGGTCAGTTCTCAGTCTCGCTCTTACTTGACCTACTATCAACATTGATATAGTTAGTTACTTCCTTGAACTTCTTTTGCTTGCAGAGTACACACTGTCCTGTTTTCCTCCTACTGACTATTCTTTGTCAATGTTCTTTGTTTCTTCTTTCCCATGTCTCCAGCCTCTAAATGCTGAAGGGCCTCAAGGTGCAGTCCTCGGACCTTCTCTCTCTGTAACCACTCTCTACATGATCTCATCTAGTCCTGTGGCTTTTAATACTGTGTGCATGCGGGTGACTTCTACATTTGAATATCCAGCCCTGAGTCCTTCCCTCCTTTCCTCCTGACTACTTGCCATGTCACTAGGATATCTGATAGGCACCTTGAACCTAGCACATCAGACACAGGTCCAGATCTTCCCCTTCAAGGCTACTTTTCCATAATCTTCCTCCCATCAATTCATTGCACCTCAATTTTTATAGTTATCTGGGCTGAAAACCAGAGAGTCATTCCTTAAGTCCTCTCTTTTCTCTCATATCCACATCGGACCTCTCATTAAATGCTGTTAGTTCTATCTTTATAACATGTCTGTAATTCAGAATCTGACCACTTCTCACCACTTTCAATACTACCCCTGGTCCATGCCACCTAACTGATTTCCTGACTCCCTGCTTCTGCCCTTGACTCTCTACTGTCTATTCTCAACAGAGTAACCACAGTATCCTTTACTTGTTTATTTATTTATTAAGTCAGCTCGATGCCTCACATGGAGCCCAATGCAGGGCTTGAACTCATGACCCTGAGCTCAAGACCTGAGCTAAAACTGAGAGTCGGACACTTAGATGACTGAGCCACCCAAGCGCCCTACCACAGTATCCTTTAAAATGATATTTTTATAAATTAATTTTTAAAATAATAAATAAAACTTAAAACTATAAATTATGTCATTTGTCTAAGAGGGTAGATCTTAAAATAGATTATCACAAGAAAAAAATTTATAACTGTGTGATAGTGTTACCTAAATTTATTGTGGTAATCATTTTGTACTGTATGCATATATCAAATCATATTGTATATGTAATATAATGTTATATGTCAATCATATCTTAATTTTAAAAAATGTGTCACTTCTCATGTTAAAGCCCTTGGGTAGTTCCTTTTTCACTCAGAGAAGCTAGAGTCACTTCCATTAGCTAGTGGACTTTATGGAGTCTGCTTCTGGCCCTCCTCATACTGCTCTGGCTTCATCTTACTCCTTCCCCTAGCTCACTCTGTTTCAACTACACCAGCCTTCCTAAAATTCTACAGACATGCTAGGCAGACTCTTACTCTTACCTCAGGGCTTTTGCCTTTGCTTTGTCCTCAGACTTCCCCCCAGACCTCCGTATGGCCACACTCCTTGTTCCTGCTGGTCTCTGTTCGTATTTCTTCTTCTCTTTATGGCTTTCTTTTTTCAGGTTTTAGCTTCTTCATCCTCCCATCCCCTGTTCTCCATTCTCTTCCATAGAATTTGTCATCGTCTGACCTGCTGTGTAATTGTTTATTATCTAGCTCTTCCCCTGTAGTGTGAGCTCCATGAAGGCAGGAATTTTGGTCTTTGTTTATGGATTGTATTGCTGCTGCCTACAAGATTTTGCTGCTGGTGGCATGGAGTCGTTCTTGATAAATTCATAAATTGGTTGGGTGAGCTCTCTGTTTGGGAAGCCATTGTCCTCAGACCAGTTTTGTATGTGCCAGTAGAGGGTGCTAGGTGTGGAATGGGGGTTCTTGGCTACTTTCCTTCATTTGGAGCTGGAAGTAACAATGGAAAGATGTTTTATGTGAATCTCAAGTCCCACCTCCTCTAGGTAGTCCTCCTGACCCTCTAGTCTGTGAGGATGCTTTCTTCTTTGCCAGATTGCCCAGTTATTATTGTCTCAACCCAGCGTCTATACTCTGCCTTGCTAACTTTCTCTGTGTGTGTGTGTGTTTCCCTGCTGGAAACATCTTCTCTGGGGCCCAGATGGGATTGCACATGTCTTTCTGACCATCATGCATGACATCTGGCACAGGGCTCCACATAGAGCAGGCCCCAGTGCATGTTTTGTTGAACCAGCAGTTGAATGATTTTACCATGGGAGTGAGTGCTAAGAGCTGTATAAATAAGACAAGATGGGGTACCATCTGGAGATGACTTTGAATGGTCTGAGTGACTTCTATCCTTTGTCTTTTCCTTAGGAGACCAACAAGAAGACAGTCCATGCGAAATACTGCAGTAGATTTGTTCATGCTCCCTGGAAGGATGGGAGCTTGGTCCACGTCTGCATTACCAAGGAGAAGTGTACATGGTACAGCGAGAGAATCCACCCAGTCCTTGCCCAGATTCAGAGGAGGTTGGTATATTTGCAGGAGGGTACAAGTGGTTTAGTCTCTCTTGAAATTCAAATCTGCTTGACCTCTTCGTAAAAGCTTAACCACGAGAAACAGCCAATTAACCTTGCTAAGTCAGGGTTGCCATCTGATTGATGCCTTGCTGGTGGCCTTGTTGTTAACAATAAAGAGGGATGTTTCAGGCCTGGGAAAAAGGATGTTGTTTAAAAGACACTCCACTTGGTCCCTGCCAGGTCTCTTTGTCCCTCTCCACCCCCCAAGTGTCAGGGGTTGTTGGGAAATTCTCTCCCCTCTTCTGTTTTACAGAAGTCTTTGTGGAGAGTTGGTACCATCTCTCCCTTAAATGTTTGTAGAATTCATCACTGAGGCCATCTGGGCCTGTAATTTTTCTTTGTGGGGAGGTTTTAAACTATGTATTCAATTTCTTCACATGTACATAGAACTGATGTGAGTAACTGATGTCATCTTTATTTTCAGTCTGCTGGAGGTTATCCATTTTATTAATCTTTTCAAAGAACCAGCTTTTGGTTTCAGTGGATTTTTTCTCCATACAGTTTTCCCCTTTCTGTGCCATTGATTTCTATTCTTTATTATTTCCTTCTTTCTCATTACTTTGGGTTTAAGTTTCTTAAGATGGATGCTTATTAGGTCACTGATTTGAGACCTTTCTTTCTAATATAAGCATTTAAATTTTCTTCTGATATTGCTTTAGCTGCCTCTCACAAATTATTCACTTAAAAATATTTTTGAATTTTCCTTATTATTTCTTCTTTGAGCAAAGGTTATTTAGAAATATGTTGTTTACCTTTCAAATATTTGTGGATTTTCCTGATAGCTTTTAATTTCACTATGGACAGAGGGATACTGTATGATTTCAGTTCTTATAGAGACCTGTTTTGTGGCCCAGAATATGAAGAAAAGCTACACATTCTGCTTTTGTTGGGTGGAGTGTACTATAAATAGTTCAAGTCGGCTGATAAGTTTGTTTCGGTCTCCCATATTATTACTGATTTTTTGTTGAATTGTTCTACAAATTGTTGAGATAAGAGTGTTGAAATCTCCAGCGATGGTTGTGGATTTGCCCATTCTTTTTTCTTTTCTTTTTTTTTTTTAAAGATTTTATTTATTTATTTGACAGAGAGAGAGATAGTGAGAGCAGGAACACAAGCAGGGGGAGTGGGAGAGGGAGAAGCAGGCTTCCCGCCGAGCAGGGAGCCCGATGTGGGACTCAATCCCAGGACCCTGGGATCATGACCTGAGCCGAAGGCAGACGCTTAACGACTGAGCCACCCAGGCGCCCCGCCCATTCTTTTTTCAATTCTGTCATTTTTTTCCTTCATGTGTTTTGTAACTCTATTAGTAGGTGCATGTACATTTAGGGTTGTTATGTCCTCTTGATGAATCAACTCCTTTATTATTATGAAATGTCCCTTTTTATCTCTGGCAGTATTCCTTGTTCTGAAATCTGCTTTGTCCAACATCAGTAGAGCTGCTCCAGCTTGCTTTTGATCATTTTCTGCATGTTTCATCTTTTTTCTATTTTTTTTAACCTTTACCTGTTTGAGTCTTATATTGAAATAGGTTTCTTATAGGTAGGATATATATGGGTATTGTTTTTTAAATCCAATCTGACCATCTCTGCCTTCTTTTTTAAACTCCATATTGTTCTCAGAAACAAACAAACAAGCAAACAAAGATAATGTAAGGAGTGAAAAACAAAACAAAACAAAACTGGAGAACCAACCTATTAATCTTCTCAGAAAGATAGAAAATACCACACTCAGAAAGTTGGAAAAGAGTGTTATGTAGATAGATAGATAGATAAATAGATAGATATTAAGAATTTTAAGAGCTCTTCAAAATATGCCAAAATAACTATTCAGGGACACCTCGGTGGCTCAGTTGGCTAAGCGTCTGCCTTCAGCTCAGGTGATGATCCCAGGGTCCTGGGATCGAGCCCTGCATTGGGCTCCTTGCTCAGCGGGAAGTGTGCTTCTCTCTCTTCCACTCTCCCTGCTTGTGTTCCCTCTCTCGCTGTGTGTGTCTCTCTCTCTCTGACAAATAAATAAATAAATAAAATCTTAAAAAAAACTATTCAGTGAGAGAGCTGGAAGATGAAGGCAGTCTCTCTGAAAGCAGAACCCAAGCACTCCATGGTTGATGTTAACATACACGCATACATACAAGTAGATAGCTTATGGACATATATAAAATGAAGGGGAGATCTTAAGAAAAAATTTCAGAACTGCAAGACCAGTGGTTCCAAACCAAAAGAAAGTTGCAAGGAATGTCTAGAAAATGGGTAATAAAGACCCATCCAGGATACATCATCACAAAATTTTAAATACTAGAGATAAAAGATCCTAATAGCTACCATTTATCCCCTCCCCAACCCCTGGTTGAGTTTATTTCGTTTGTTTCTTTTTATCTTTTGGTCCTCTTCAGCCATTTTTCCCACCTTGCCTCTTGCAACCACCAATCTGCTTGTTCTTTGTATCTATGAACCTATTTTTTGTTTTCGTTTTATTTGCTTTAGATTCCACATAGAGGAGAGATGATAAAAGTATTTGTCTTTCTCTGTCTTACTTATCTCACTTAGTATATTGTCTTCAAGGTCCATCCATGTTGTTGAAAATGGCAAGATTTCATTCTTTTTTATGGCTGAATGATACTCCACTGTGTGTGTGTGTGTGTGTGTGTGTGTGTGTGTGTATACATATACATCTTCTTTATCCATTCATCTATCAATGGACACTTGGGTTGTTTCCATATCTTGGCTATTGTAAATAATGCTGCAGTAAACATAGGGGTGCATATATATGTTTTCAAGTTAGTGTTTTCTTTTTTGCATAATACCCAGAAGTAGAATTGCTGAATTATGTGGCATTTCTATTTTTTTAAAGATTTATTTATTTATTTATTTTAGAGAGAGAGAAAGCACAAGTGTGAGGGACAGAGGGAGAAGGAGAGAGAATCTCAGGCAGACTCCATGCTGAGCATGGAGCCCGACATAGGGGTCTCATGACCCTGAGATCATGACCTGAACCAAAACCAAGGATTGGATGCTTAACCAACTGTGCCACTCAGGCACCCCTTCTATTTTTAATTTTTGAGGAACCTCCATTCTGTTTTCCACAGTGACTGTACCAATTTACATTCCCACCAGCAGTGCATGAAGGTTCCCTTTTCTCCACATCCTGACCAACACTTGTTATCTCTTGTCGATTTGATAATAGCCATTTCTAATCTCTGCCTTTTAATTGGAGTATTAAGATCATTTCCATTTAATGTGATTATTTGGTTGGATTTAAATCTAAGATCTTGCTGTTTATTTTTTGTCTTACCTGTTCTTTGTTCCCTTTTTACTCTTCTACCTTCTTTTGTTGGAGTATTTTTTATGATTCCATTTTATTTCGACTGTTGGCTTAAACTCTTCCTCTTTATTTTGTTTTGTTGTGTGTATGATAGCTTTAGCACTTATAGTATATATCTTTAAGTTACCACTGTCTACTTTTAGATAATATTTCACTTCATCTATATCATAAAAATCTTACCACTTCCATTGCCCCTTCTGTCTTTTCTACTGTTGTGCTACACTTTTTTTCCATATGCGATAAACCCACAATACATTATAAATAATCCACTGTCATATAAATAGACTTAAAATGAGAATTAATATATTTTGTATTTATCCACATATTTGATATTTCTGTGGCTCTTTATTCTTTTGTATAGATCCTTGTGCAGGTTTGTTGGTAACAAAGTGCCTCAGCTGTTTTAGTCTGAAAGACTCTAATTTACTTTTACGTTTGGGAGATTTTTTTTTGTTTTGCTTTATATAGAATTGTAGGTTTACAGTTTTATATCTCAGTACTTTAAAAATATTTCTCCATTGTCCTTTGCCTTGCTTGATTTATGATGAAAACTCTTATATTATTTTTATGTTGTCTCTGGGTGCTTTTTTTTATCTTTATCATTGAATTTCAAATTATATATTATGATGTGTGTTGGTGGGTTTTTTTTTTCATTTTTCTTCTGTTTAGGTTGTTTGAGCTTCTTGTATATATGGGTATATTGTTTTATCAAAATCAGAAACATTTGGCTATATTTCTCCAAATATTTTTTCTGTTTCCCTCTTTCTCCTTTTTCTTAGTCTCTACACATATGTTAGGCTCCTTGATGTTGTTCTATGGGTTGCTTATTCTCTATTTTTTTTAGGCTTTTTCTCTGTGTTTCATTTTAAATTGCTTCCTATTGCAGTGTCCTTTTTAAGGTTCCCTGATCTTCTGCTAGTGTAATGTCTGTTAATACCATGTAGTGTATTTTTAATTTTGGTAATTGTACATCTCTGTAAGTTTCCTTTTGTACTTTCCATTCCTGTCCTTGTTCTGCTTATACTTTACCTTGCTGAACATATTGATTATATTTATAATAGCTGTGTAACATCCTTTTCTACTAATTCCAGCATTTGTGTTATTTTAGGGTCTGTTTCTCTTGATCTGTTTTTCTTCTGGTTATGGGTCATATTTTCCTGCTTCTTTGCATGGCTGGTAATTTTTTACTGGAATGCAGACATTTTGAATTTTACATTCTTGGGTCCTGGATTTTGCTGTATTTTTAAAATACATGTTCTATGATGCAGTTATGTTCCTTGGAATCACTTTGATCCTCTGGGGCTTGCTTTTAAGTTATGTTAACATAGGTCTAGGTCAGCCTTTAGTCCAGGGCTAATTTGCTTCTACTACTAAGGCAATACCCTTATGAGGACTCTCCTTGATGTCCCATGTATTAAGGAGGCTTTCCCCCTCTGGTTGTTCGGAAGATGAAGTAGCCCTGTGTAAGCTCTGAGGTGTTGATCTACTTACTCCTTTATGGTGATTTGTTCCTTAGCTTTAGTAGTTTCTTCACATGCATGCCGTGATCATTACTTAGACAAAATCTTTAGGGTACTCTCTGCAGATGGCCAGAGCCCATTCTCTCTCCCCTTTTTTTCTCTCTTTCTCCATCCCTTCCCACCCTCTCTGCTTCTATGCAGCAACCTCTTCTTCGTTATTTTGCCTACAAATTCTAGTTGCTTAGCCTTGGTGAACTCTGAACTCAGTTTCAAGTATTTTTTCCATCTGCTCTGCTCCCTCCTCCAGGTCTTGGCTGAGGCTGTGAACCTAATTTACATCCTGTTATGGGAGCCTGAGTCCCAATCACAGAAGCAGTCCTGCTCATACAACTGTCTGATGCTTAGTTATTGTAGGGATCTGGTGTTGCTTGATATTGTCCATAAGCTTCACCGAAGCTTCAGGAATGTGCTGGCATTACTAACTTGACTGTAGTCAGCAGGGTTAAGAGAACAAATGGTCTGAAGTCATAACTGAGGAAGTAATTTACTTTTGGCTTTGGAACCCAGTATTGGATTTATTTTTTGGTCCTATTGATTTTCCTAGTTCTGCTTTACTTGGATTGATGATGGAGAAGTGGAGGGGGTTAGTGATGAGGGAGCCAGCCCAAATGTAGGATTTTCCACAGAAAACCCTCCAAATGAGTAATCTACTCCCAGAAGATTGTGCATAACCACACAGCACAGCTTGGCCTTTGTAGATGTATTATTAAGTTCTTAGGAAGATGCTGACATTGCCCACAGGCTCTAAAAATTCACTTTCAACCTATTTCCTGCCTAGGATTAAGTGGCTACAGGATAGAAGTCAAATCCTCTTTGGAAAAGTACGTAATGATTGCATCTATGTCCTCATTGATACATCTCACTCAATGAAGAGCAAACTGGACTTGGTGAAGGACAAGATCATCCAGTTTATACAGGTTAGATGGAGCTGTCAGGTGCATGGATTTGGGGGCCTTTGTATCATGAATGCATCTGTAGCAGCCTTCACCTGCACTGGTTATGAGAGGTACACAGGTGAGGTTTGCACTCAGACATCCACAGGAAAGCCACCTTAGATAAAAGCTCCCTTTTGCCAGTTAGAGAATCATCAGTTCTCTTTTGCAGGCAGACCCTTCCTGTGGCAGGGTCCTTTCTGTAACACATGGGTTACTAAGGGAGTTTCAGTGTCCACTGCTTCATGTTTCCTCTGTCCTGAAACCTGTGGTGTGCACACATCTCCATTGTTTTCCAGATGCTCTTCAGCTCAGCATTTTTATTTTAATTTCCAGTATTTATTAGCAGTGCTGCGTGCACTGGCCCCAGAACTGATGTGTGGGAGGAGTGTAGGCTGATGCTTAGGAGCTTCCAGTTCCTATTCCACCTGTGGTGCCTCCGACTGTGTGACCTAAAGCAGACTGCTCTCCTAACTGCTAGCCCCCACACCTACAGATGGGTATCCTGGTACTGTTGCTAATTAATGGCATTGGTGGGAGTGTTACCACAGAAAATCACTGCGGGGAGTGTTTGCGAGTACAAAATACAGGTTTTAATTTGATAAGCCTGTACTGGAGAAGTACGGGCTGGTAGAAGACAAGTGAATAGCCTTTACGAAAACGTGATTACCAAAACAGTGACACCATTTTGGATTTCTCTTCTTTAAGCAGATTGCATTTCCTGTGAGTATGCGGTATACCATCAATGCTAGTATTAAAGACAACAACTTTTAATGCCATATTATATATAAAAACTTATGCATGTGTATAACATATATAATATATTCATACATACATACATTTGTAAAAGTGTAATCTCCAAACTGTGTAAATTTTATTTAAATATTTTTTGTACTGGAAAAGATTTTCTCTTTCGCATGTAATTTTTAGCTTCCAGAACTGAAAATAGATATCATAGTGACTAAAACTTATCAAACTATGACCTGTCTTAACCTTTTCTTACATCTGAGTGGTGTTACGGTTAAATAATAATTCTCTCTTACAGGAACAGCTGAAATATAAAAGGAAATTCAATTTTGTGCAGTTTGACGCCCAAGCAGTTGCTTGGCAGGAAAAACTTGTTGAAATCAATGAAGATAATTTGAGAGGGGCTCAGTCCTGGGTTAGAGACATTCAGGTAAGAAAGATGGAGGCTGGGTCTGGGGGAAGAAGCCTGACTTGATCACCTACTGAGTTAATTCATGCCATGGAAGTTCTTGAGAAAGGGCTCTGAGTGCCAAGATGGCACGGGTTTCGCACACTCATTTTGTTTACAATAGTCACGTTCATCTAAGCTCATGAGTCACTATCTTAACATTTAGATAAGACTTTGTTCACAAGACACCATTTCCAGAGCTGCCGTTGGCTCAGATCTCAGCCCCTTTATGAAGATAAATTTCAAAATTTAATTTTTTTGTACTCAAACCTTCAGATTTGATCTTTCTGAGACCTCGTTATTGTTTCAAGTAATTTATTGCAGCTATTTTTGCCAGTGGATTTTGTTCCAAAGTAGTGAACTGGTGGAAACACACAGAGAGAAGCCGGAGAGAGAGGGCAGCAGCAAGATACAATGAGAAAGTGAAATAAATTCTTCAGTCCTGCCTTTTACTTGGAGAACCTTAAAGCTACCCCTCTTGGCATTTACACAGACTACTAGGAAGGAATTTCCTTTCCTTAAATTTTCTCTTGTCTAGAACTTATCTTAATTTTTTAAAAATTCTTTTTCCAGAACCATATAGCATTCCAGATATTTGAGATACGCTAAAATTGAAACTAATGGCTCTTCTCAAAAAGTCAGATGTAGATCACAGACATCTTTAAAATAGTTCAGTACCTGAGTTTAGAGTCCCAGATTTGACAGGGGGCCACAAATGGACACTAGTAAACCTCCTTGAATATGACTTGTGCTGTCATTGGAATGTACCAGAATTCCCTTGGGATTGGTTTTTTTAAAAAAATGGGAGAAGGGAGAAATAGATAGTAAGACATAATGATGGCTGTAAGATCTTGATCTAACTGGCCACCTTATCCTGGGAAAGAATATCCAATTCATACCCAACTTGATAAATTTCCAGGATTAACCAGTGAAGTTACTTGAGATATATGCTCCCTCCTTTTACAGACCATAGGTAATAGTTAATTCAGGGCCCACTAATTTAGGGTTTGTCATGACAAGATATTATATATGTAATATCATTAGATAAAAACATTAATGGTGCTTCTTTATACAAAAATCACTAATGAGTAGAACCAGCCATCTAAATGGCTAAAAATCAAAGTATGATTCTGTTCTCTTCAAAAATCTTCATTGAAGCTCTCTTGCTAGCTTGCTGAATGTGCAAAATTTATTTTCAAGATGATCAGATTTCTCTATATTCTTTTGACTCTCTTGGCTCAGGAATCAATCCAGTGAATTCAGGACTACCACTCAGGTGTTCTGACAGTGCCATGTGCTGGTGTCGGAGCTGTAGTTCCTCGAGCAGGCATAGCCAGTCCTAGGGTCAGAGGAGCACAAGCTGGGGGCGGGGTCTGGGCCAAGGCTCCTGGGGGAGCAGGGAGGGAGCAGGTGCAAAAGAGGCACTAACTCCTGACCATCTTTCATGTGATTTTTAGTCTGGCTTTCTCCTAGCTTTTCTACCATCTTTTCAACATTCCCTGAACAGTGGGCTTGTCAACAAGACTATTGAGATGGGGCTCAGAAAGAAGAGTTGTACTGTTTATCATCTGAGCTACATTTCTGCTGCCCAAATGTTGAAGGAGTTTTTTGGTGTGTGTGTGTGTGTTTAACTTTTTAATTTTAAATCATTTTAGTCCTACAAAAGAGTGGCAGAGATAGTACAGAGGGCGCCTGTATTACCCTTCAGCCAGCTTCCCTAATGTTAACATCTGACATAGCCATAGTTCAATTGCCAAAGCTAAGAAAATCTCAGGGGGCACCTGGCTGGCTCAGTCCGTATAGCATGGGACTCTTGATCACAGGATCCTGAGTTCGAGCCCCATGTTAGTTTTAGAGCCTACTTAAAAAAAAAAAAAAAGTCTATTTAAACAAAACAAAAACAAAAACTAAGAAAATCACATTGCTTCATTCACAGACTTCATTCAGAGTTCATTAGTCTTTTTACTAATGTTACTGTTCTGTTCCAAGATTCAATCCAGGGTCCCACATTGCATTTATTTTTTTAAAAAATTTATTTATTATCGAAATATAGTTGACATACAGTTTTATATTAGTTTCAGGTGTACAATATAATGATTCGACAATTCTATACATTACTCAGTGCTCCCCATGGTAAGTGTAGTCACCATCTGTCACCATGCGATATTATTACAATATTATTGACTATATTACCTCTGCTGTACTTTTCATCCCCATGACTTATTTATTTGATAACTAGAAGTTTCTACCTCTTAATCCCCTTCTCCTCTTTCACTCATCCCCCCATATTACATTTAGTTGCAGAGTCTCCTCAGTCTCTTCCAGTCTGTAACATGTCCTCAGTGATTCCTTGTCTTTCATGACTTTGACGCTTTTGAAGAGTATTGATCAGGTGTTTTGAAGAATGTCCTTCAATTTAGACTTATCTCATGCTTTCTCATAGTTAGATTGGGGTTAGAATACCACAGAGGAGATGCGTCCTCCTCAGTGCATCATGTTGAGTAGTGTATGATGTTGATATGCCTTAATACTGGTGATGTTAACTTTGAGATTTGGGTAAGGTGGCATCTGCCAGGTTGCTCCCCTGTAAAGTTACTATTTTTTTCTTTTTATAGATAAGACATGTTTTGGATGAGATACTTTGAGGCTATGCACATATCCTTTGTTTCTTAAACATTTACCCACTAATTTTAGCATTCAGTGGTAGATCTTCTCTACAAAATTATTACTGTGCTGTTCTAATGGTGACTTTCTGTTTCCTCCATTCCTTTTACATTTATGTGTTAGAATTCTTCTGTAACTGAGTTTCCCCTTTCTCCCTTTTATTTATTCATCAATCATATTTATTTCATTATGGACTCATGAATATTGATTTACTCTTTCAGTAATAATACTATTGCTATTTATTTTGTTACTAAGCTTGTTCCCACTTTGGCCATTGGGAACTCTTTTAGGTTGCCCCCTGTGTCCTTCACATGTGCATCTAGCTTTTCTTTTTCTTGAATACTTCCTTACTTTCTGGCTCTATGAGATGTTTCATGATCATCTTCTAGTTTCTTAGCCTCAACCCTGGAGTTTACCACATCTCCAAAGAACCCTTGTTTCTTTTATTAGAGAATGGTGTTTATAAACCAAAATCTGGGCATTGAGGTATGCTTATTGCTACTACTGAACTCACTGCTTCTAGGTCCTCTCAGTGGAGAGAGATGGGAAATATATGTATAATATCCCATCTGTGCATAAGCGGCTATATTCCTGTATCTATTTATCTGTATTTTCATTAAAGAAGAAAAATAAAACCATGAGTTTATACTAATACCTCTTGCACCCATCCACAGCCAAGGATTTATTTGTCATGAATGTGTTTCCTTATTTGTAACTTCTTTGCCCATGAAAAACCTGATTATCGCCATCTGTAATGTATTTACTTTTTTGTTCAACCCTAGTATACATATAAAGTAGTTTCAGAATTTCTAACCCATACTCTGAGAAACAAATTTATCAGCTGGAGTGCACTGTTTACACATAATTCTTTCTCTCTTTAGCCTTACAGTTTCCAGTCAAAAAAACTGTTTTCTAAAGTTATTAAGTCAGGTACTTTTTTACCCAACTACTTCAGTGTGGTTATGTCATTCATTAGTACGTTAGTTCCCCCATATCCTAGTTGAATTGTATTTTAATTTGTACACAGCACTCTTGTTGGTGTGTAGATCTATGGGTCTTGACAAATGCAGAGAGTCATGTATTTACACCTCTCTGACCAAAGGCACTGGGAAAAGGTAGGCCCAACAGAGATCTAGTGACAATCCCCAAACTCCACTCCACAACCCAGGCCCTGGCACATAGCCCAGTTCATTGGAAGCAGTGGCGATAGTATAGCCATGGCTATCCCAGTCCCTGTTCTTCAACTCAGATCCTATCAAGTGGTCCAGTCTGCCGGCAGCGGCAAAAGCAGCAAAGCTCCAGCAGCCCCGTTGCCATTTCACAACCCAAATCTGGAGGGCAGTCTGATCCACTAGAAACAATGGCAGCAGTAAGGTCCTCGGCCACCCTTGCCCCCCATGCCACAGCACTGTACGAGTGGTCTCATTGTTGGCAGCAGCAACAGTAGCAACATCCCAGGCTGTCTTACACTGCACTCCACGCCTGGGGTACGGGCAGGTGATCCCATACAGCTGTAGCAGTGGTAGCAGCAAAGCCTGGGGCATTTCTAAAACCAGGTCACCTGTAGGTGGCATGACCTGCTAGCAACAGCAAAGTCCCTGATTGTCCCAGCTTCACAACTGGGGCACCAATGGGAAGTCCAATCCTGCAACAACAACAAAGGCAAAGCTTTGTGTCTTCCTGCTCTCAACTCAGCAGTATAAATAGAGTCAGGCTCAGCAGCTTCTGCTTGTATACCCCAGAAGGTCACCTAGCACCATTAGGCAGCCCAGAGACGTGCCTTTCCTGGGCTTCCTACAGACAGCACCAAATAGGAACTGAGTGGGAGCTCCAGCAGCACAAGAAGAACAAAGCAGACCAGAATAGGATTGCATGGGGTAGAAAATTAAATTGTCATTGGAACTAAAGCCCACAAACATAGGCTAAAATAAACATGCTTAACTTGAACAGGGTGACTGCCTGCTAAATGACATTTAAATGGGAATAATCTCCTAACATAGTAACCAAATTGTCCAGGACATAAAAAATCACTCATCATACCAAGATCCAAGAAATCCACATTTGACTGAGAAGAGCAATCAACTGATGCCAGTACCAACAGAGCCTCAGGGATCTCTGGGACAGTAAAAAAAGAGGTAATATTCATACCATCAGAATTCTAGAAAAGAGTGTGGGACTGAAAAAGTATTCAAAGAAGTAATGGCTAAAAGCTCCCCAAATTTGGTTGACAACATAAAAACTACAATTCAAGAACCTAAGCAAACCCCAAATAGGTAAAACCAAAGAAATCCATACCATGACACGTTATATTTAATCTTCTGAAAACTAAAGACAAAGAAAAATCCTAAAAATAGCCCAAGAGAAATAACACATAAACTATAAAGGAACACCAATTCAAATGGCAGCAGTTTCTCATCTGAAACCATGAGACCAGAAGGAAGTGGCACAACATTTTTCAAGTGCTGAAAGAAGAGAACTGTAAGCCATGAATCATCTTTCTGTGAAAATATCCTCAGGATTGAAGGCGAAGGAAAATGATGAGAATTTGATGCTGGGAGACATATCCTTAAAGAATGGCTAATGGAAGCTCTCCAAATAGGAAGAAAGCTTGGACCTTCAGAAGTAAAGGAAGAACAGTAGGATGGGTATATAAAAGTAAACATAGCAGAGAATCTGTAACCTTATGTGTTGCTTTAATCATGTTTTATGGTTCAAGCAAAAGCTTAGCACCATCTAATACGGTGTATAATAAATATAGAGGAAGTACTTCAGACAAGGGACCTACATGGAAAGGATAGTTTGAAGTGGTAAACCATCAGTATCAGGAGGCTGTGATAAGTTACACATATGCATAAGAAAATACCTAGAGCAACCATGAAGCCCACTACATAAGGGAACACACTCAAAAACATTACAAATAAATCAGAATAGAACACTAAAAAAATGTTCAAATAATCCATGGGAAGGAAAGGAAAAATAAGATACATGAGAAACAGAGGAAATACACAGAAAACAAAAAATGGGAAGCTTAATTAAATATCAGTAATTACATGTAAATGGTCTAAATATACCAATTACATGACAGAGACTGGAGAGTAGACAAAAACATGATCCAACTCTCTATGTGGTCTGTAAGAAGCTCCCTTTAAAAGTAGCACAGGTTGAAAGTAGAAGGATGGAAAAGATATATACACACTAATTTTTAAAAATCTGGAGTAAATATGTTAATATCACATAAAGTAGACATTAAAGCAAAGAGAACTACTAGAGACTTAACATGATAATAAAAAGATGAACCCAACAAGAGGATAACAATCCTAGCTATACTCGTGGTGAACGCAGCACATACAAACTTGTCCAGTCATGGTGTTATACCCCTGAAACTAATGTAGCATTGTGTGTCAGCTATACTTTAATTGAGAAAAAAGAAGACAACAATCCTAAATGTGTATGCACCAAACAACAAAGCTTCAAAATACGTGGACCAAGACCTGATGGAGTCAAAAGAAATGATAGACAAATACAGCAATTCTACTTGGGGACTTTGGTACCCCAGTCTTAGCAGTTAATAGCACTATTGAACAGTCATCAGGGATTTGGAAGAACTGAACAACACCTTCAACTAACAATATCTAATTAACATTTATAGAATGCTCCACCCGCCAACAGGATACATATTCTTTTCCAACAAACATTGACCATTCACATAAATAGACCATATCTTGAGTCATAAAACAACCCTTAACAAATTTAAAAGAATTGAAATCATACAGTATTGAGTCACAGATGTCTTCTGACTGTAGTGGAATCAAACTAGAAATCAATAACAGACACCATGAAAATCTCAGAACACTTGGAAATTAAAGAACAGGCTTTAAATAATTCACAGATCAGGGGTGCCTGGGTGGCTCAGTCATTGGGCGTCTGCCTTCGGCTCAGGTCACGATCCCAGGGTCCTGGGATCGAGCCCCGCATCGGGCTCCCTGCTCTGCAGGAGGCCTGCTTCTCCCTCTCCCACTCCCCCTGCTCGTGTTCCTGCTCATGCTCTCTCTCTCTCTCTCTCTGTGTCAAATAAATAAATTAAAAAAAAATCTTTAAATAATTTGCAGATCAGAAAGGAAATCACAGAGAAAATTCAAAATTTCATAGAATTAGGGACACAGTTTCTTTGCTCAGTCAGTTAAGCATCTGCCTACGGCTCAGGTCATGATCCCAGGGTCCTGGAATCGAGTCCTACATCAGGCTCCCTGTTCAGTGGGGAGTCTGCTTCTGCCTCTGCCCCTCCCCTCCAGTCGTGTTCTCTCTCTGGCTCTCTCTCTCTCTCAAATAAATAAGATCTTTAAAAAAAAAAAATTTCATAAAGTTTAATGAAAAGTAAGCAAAGCATGAAAATGTGTGGAATGCAGCTCATGCAGTGCTGAG
The DNA here is from genome assembly GCF_004348235.1 of Phoca vitulina. Lineage (NCBI taxonomy): Eukaryota > Metazoa > Chordata > Mammalia > Carnivora > Phocidae > Phoca > Phoca vitulina. The sequence continues at coordinate 1,571,145 of NW_022589801.1, forward strand.
AAGGAATTTAATGCACTAAAAGCCTACATTAAAAAAGAGGAAATGATTTCAAATCAATAATCCATGTTCTTACGTCAAGAACCTCTGGTCTATCTTTTCATGGATGTTTATATAGGAGACAGCCTTGGAAAGTAGCAAAAGGTGGAGTGCTTATTGTCCAGTGTAAAGATAGTATCTAACTCCAGAGCAAAGGACAAGCATGCTTACAGTCCATTATAGAATATTCAGTTTTCCTAAGTTCAGGGTCCCTCTCCTTTAACAGAACCTACTGTGTGTGCAAGTGTCACTTAACCCTCTTCCCATTACCCTATGGGAATTGGAACTCAGGAAACTGGTGCAGAAACCACCCCCTAACCCCGCCGACATTCTGGCTACTGTTGTTGCTGTGAGTAGTAAAGTCCTTTGTTGGTGACCCAGAAGTCTTGGATCTTCTGCCAGCACCCATGTTAGTTTGCAAGTAAGGTAAAATCTCAGGCCCTTCACAGCTTTTGATGTATATTCATGTAAAAACCTGCAAGCAAATGTTTGTAACAGCTTTATTTGTAAATGCTCAAAATGGGAAATGACACAGATGTCCTTCAACAGGGAATGGATAAACAATTTTACATCCATACAATGATGGATGCTACTCATTCATAAAAAGGAACAAACTCTCGATTCATGAAATAGCTTGGGTAAATCTTAAATGTGCTTTAGTAAGTGAAAGAGGCTCAACCCAAAAGGCTACATACTGCGAGGAGGAGGGAGAGGTTGAAGTTCAGCTTCCCCACTTGGACTCTAAGGGGTAGAGCACCTCGAAACTGCTGGGTAGGAGTGGACACAGTCGGGCAGGGAAGACTTGTTACACTTGGTGGGGGTGAGAGTCTTGGCTCACCACTTGGCCTTCTCTGCCACCACCCTGGTAGGAGCGTCAGGGCATTTTATTTTATTTATCCTACTTGACCTTCTTGGGTCCATGGGTTTATGTCTGTCATTGTTTTTGGAAAATTCTCAGCCCTTTTTTCAGTTATTTCTCCTATCCTGTTTTCTTTGTTGTGTTTCCAGTTATGCACATGTCAGACCATTTGATATCATCCCACAGCCCTTTGATGCGTTTTGATTACTCTTTGTATTCATCTGCATTACTGTTTTTTTTTTATTTCATTACTGTGTTTTTGATGTTTAGTGTTTCCATTCAGTTATTTCTTAAGGTTTTCATCCCTCTGCTGAAATTACCCATCTGGTCTCCAGCGTTGTTCACCTTTGCCATTAGAAATTTTAATGTATTAATCACAGTTCCTTTAAATTTTCTTTCAAATAGTTTCAGCATCTGTGTCATACCTGAATTTGTTTCTGATGAGTACTTTTATATCTTGGTAGTATGTTGTTTCTTTCTTTTTAGCATGCTTACTTTTTTTGTTGTTGTTCTTAAAAACTAGACATCACATGTAGTATATAGACACTGAAATAAATATTATTTATGTCTGGAAATGAGCATACCTTTCTTTTTTGGGGGAGAGGCATAAATTTAATCTAATCCAGAGCTGGGCTAGGTTTGAGGTTTGTTTGTTACTGTTACCTCCAGTGCACATTCCCCTCAAATTCTTGTGGTGGTACTTGGCTTAGGGTCGGGGATGATGTCCTAGAGACTTATTCTTCACTGTCTGCTCCGCCCTCAGATTTTAATTTTCCCTTCACATTGGGCCTCAGAGAGAGTCTGTCTCTTTACAAGTTCCTTGCTAGTCAGGGTTCGTAGGGGAGTGCTGGGGTGGGTGTTCTCATCTTAGGCAGGCTGGTGTCCCAGAGGCTCAGGGGTGTGTTCCTCTCAGTAGTTCTGAGCCCAGCACCTAGCTTTGCTCCTTTTCCAGGTGTGGAGGGTTTGGTTTTTCCCCCTGTCCTTCCCTCTGCTGTCCTGGATTTTCACCAGTGTCCTACAGGTGACTGTGTTCCTTGCCCCCCTCCCGCACCCCCCCCACATTCACACATTAGGGCTTTTATTCTGAAGGTGAGATGGAACATAAGAGTTCCTGTGTCACTGTTCTTCCCCAGTTCTGCTCCATGAAGGAGACTTTCTTGCGCCAGTCTTTTCTGTGAGCACCCTGTGGGCTTTATGGTGAAAAAGCCTTCAAGAGAATGCAGATTTCCCGTCTATTGGTGGCCTGCGGACCTTTACCTTCTCACCAATATATATCTGGCTAGCCTCTACCAATTCACCAATCCCCCCAGGCAAACTCTTCTTACTAGTGTCTGCTGCATCTCATGCCAAGGAGCAGTGTTTGCATCTAACTGGTCTCTGCACGGGCCTGTCTGTCTTCACATTTGGGGCCAGCTAGTTGCCCTGTGACCTGAGCACTCTGATGAGCGTAACGAAAGGCATTTACTTGTTGTTTGTCTGGCTTCTTTTTGTTCTAAGTTTGGCAGTGACACTCTGGCCAGTGCTCTATAGCCTTGGGCAGAAACTGCAGGGGTTTTAAAAACACAGTTTCTTTGCTCTACCCCAGATGGCCGATGTTACCATGCTCACTGTTGAATAAATCCCGGTTTGCCCTGCCAGGCTTGTATTCAGACTGTATATGTAAGCTGTGTTGACAGCCGACTGAACAGTAACAGAGTTAGTGCCTCACACAGAAAGACATAAAGATGAACTTGCATTAAGAGCTATGTCATCAGGACAGGAAAGCCATAGTCCTGGCTTCTAGCAGTCCTGGAATTGTCTGGATAGAGGCTTTTCTGGCACACCCAAGGATTTGGCTCCTTGGAATTACTGGGTTTAAATTATTATCTCAACATAATTTTATCTTTTATTTCACAAGTATTTTTCTCTTTTTTTTGGAAGCAGAAAATAAATAACAGTTGTTTGTGAGATTTTTCTTGAGATTCAAGTATGTGCTTGATATCCCTCTCTCTCTTCTTTGTAGATCGGAAGTTCCACAAACACCCTGCATGCCCTGCAAATTGCTTTTGCCGATGAAGAAACACAAGTAATCTACCTTTTGACAGATGGGAGACCTGATCAGGTACTTACCAAAGTTGGGAACAAAAAGGGAGTCACCAGTACCCTGGAAGCAAATGCCGAGAATGGGGTTGAGGGACATTTTCAACTGCTTGAAACAGCTTGTAAAGCTGTTGAGAGAGGTTTCCTTGGCTTAGGGACCCAGAACTGAGGTGACAAAATACACTGAGGAATTCCTTTGCTGAAATGCGGAGGAGAATTTATGTGACAGCAAGTGTTGTCTGGTTCATGTGCCACACACCCACAGGCCTGGAGACCAACCCCATGAAAGGAGTTATCCACCTTTTCATTGAGGACTGGTTTATATTTTGTTACAAGCTAAGAGTAAGGAGATTCTTTTTGATTTTTTTTTCCTTTGGAGACTCCAAATCTAAACATGTCACTGCACAACGTCCTTGGTTTTACCCCTAATTTTAACTTAGTAATCATTTAAACAAAAGCATGCCTTTCTAGTGAAATGTTCTTTGTTTTGCTTAGCCTGACTGGAAAATATTTGAAAAGTTTTAGCGGCGTCTGTTCATCTTCTTTTGAGCTTTGTGAATGAAAGACTAATGCTCTGTGCATTAAATAAACATATGGATTTGCAGGCCAGTACAATGTAAATTAACCACTGAAGTGAATTAGTATCAACTTGCATCCTTCATTGTGAGGTGTTTGCATGTGAAGAGTGCTAGGCAAATACTGTAAAATATCCTGCCTCAAATGGTCCAGGGCTTAAATAGTAAAGCAACTGGATTTTATTACAGCATTAGATTTATGGCAGAGAAGCTATATGTGAAGTGAAATTTTGGATGATTTTCCTATCAACTTCACTATGCTTTCTATTCAAAACCAATTTATTGTGCCTTGCTTATGTTCCATGTGTGGTGCCAAGGTTTGAGGCTGCAAACATGAATAGTATTTTACCCCTGCCTTAGGGGTATTTACACTTTGGAGGATATGCTAGACATGTATGTTTAACTCTGATCTGACACAGGGTGTGGGGTTGTCTGTGCTATGAGATGTCTGGGAGCAGAGTGATGAATATTGCTGTACAAGATGGAGAGAAGGCTGGGGAAGGTTCCACTAAGGAGGGGATATTTGAGCTGTGTCTGGAAAGAGGAGAAAGAATTTTCTAAACAGAGGAGATTACTGGTATCCTGGGCAGAAGGAACAGAGGTGTGGAAATATGTGGGCTGCCCAGAGAAACAATCTGAGAGCAAGGGCAATGACGGAAGAGTGTTGGGTTGAAGCTGGAAAGTTTGGTTGGGGGAGATTGTCCTTGATGGCCACCTGGAATGAGTGGGTAGGCTTTACTACAGTTGGGGGGGGGGCTCAGTGGGGCAGGTGGTCCCATTCACCTGTACTTTAGGCACATGTCAGGTAGGAAACAGAAATGTAGAAGAGAGGACTCTCCTCAGAGATGAGATAATAGAGTAACATCAAAGGACTTGGTGACCAGTTTGGGAGCAGAGGAGGACAGAGTGAGGAGAAGATGGGGCAAGAGAAAAAGGAATCACGATGTGACTGATTTCTGGGTTATAATTATGTTAGTAACTGACTTAAATTTAAATTTGAAGAAGGAACAAGCTCGGGAGTTGCTGGTGGAAGAAGTCGAGTTTGAGCACCTATAGTCCATGGATGTCCAGAGGCCCCTAGAAATATGGGGCTGGTGTTGGGGAAGATGGGGGCTAGAGATTCTGATTTGAAAGTCATCTGGACAAGGGGTCTTTACCTTTTTAATAAACTCTTACTGATTTCACTGTTTGCACTGTAGGCCATTTAGAAAATATAGATAAGCATATAAGCATAAAAAAGAAGGAAGTTTAACTCAGTCTGTGTTATGCATTTTTTTTGCAAGTCATGAGAAATTCTTTCAAAACATCATTCTCAATGACTGCATCATATTCCATTATATAGATTTAATATAACTTCTACCTTGGAAATTAATTTTGTTTATTTAATTTTTGAATAGTAATACATTCACATGGTATAAATTACAAAGGTACAAAAGGGTATGCAGAGAAGATTCTCACTCCTACCTCCTATTCACTAGCTAAGAGGCAATGTATGTTACCAATTTCTTATATCTTCTTTCAGACACTGTTATGCAAGCAGAAATGTGTTTTTATATATTCCTTTTATAAATATATAAATGATGCTGTATTACACACATGATTTTACACCTTTATTAATAAAACAATATGCCTTGAAAATTGCTTAATATATAAAGAACTTCCTTTTTTTTTTTTTATAGCTGCCTAGTATTCCTAGAGATGGACATTGAGGTTGTTTTCAGTCTTTCTGTTATACACTATGTTGCAGAAGTAGCTGTGCACAGACGTTTTGCATATATGTATATCTGTAGCATATAGTCTGAGAAGTAGACTTAGTCCAAAGGTATGCATTTTGATAGATACTGCCACATAGTCCCCCAGGAGGTATGGACCAATTAACACTCCTGTTAGCTGTGTATTGGGAAGGATTCTTGATCCACAGTGCACCATGTACTTCTGAGAGTCTGGAATCTCCCAAGAGTGTATACAAAATGTACTTGTACATTTCTCTGGGGAGAAGAGCCCTCCCTAGCTTTCACCAGAGGGTCTCTGGTCTGCTTAGAGATTAAGAACTGTGGATACAGATGATAATTGGAATCAGAAATATACAGGCCACCTGAAAAGTAATTTATAAACTCCTAGTTAGGCACTTTGTGTTCATATCTGCCTTTTCTCACATGCAGTCCATTTCTTCTGCATTGTCCCTCAGATTCTCTCCAAAAAGCAAATGAATATTTGATATTCGTGTTCTGTGTAGAGGACATTAAGATGTATCACTCGATCTCCATTTCTTTTTGAATTTTCACTGACTTTGTAGGACCTGAATATGTTAAGGCCGGTGCTATTATTCCCAATACTCAGCAAAATTTTCTGCTTGAAAGGACACACAGAGGTGATGTTCAGGATTTAATTCCATAGATACCAGCTTACTGCTTATTTATAAATGTCCAGGGAAGAATTACATAGCAAGATAAGTCTTAAATTAACCAAGTTAAAAGAATTCTAGTAATATTAGTCGTCATTAAAATGGAATTGCTAGGTGTCCTTCGGTGGGCATCTCTAGGTGTGAATGGACACAGCCCAGCACAGTCTTTGGCTGCATTTTGAGGCTTCTTTGAAGTTAGGAACTTACCTAGCAGGAATCGAGAAAATGGGAGTGAGGAAGGCTTCTGCACCATTCTAAACAAAAATGAATGGGTAAAGCTTAATATGAGCTGGGCAAGGGGTGGGAGCACAGAGAAGGCACGGGTGAGCCGCCTGCACAGACGAACCTCCTTCAGGAGAAGTTAGGAGAGGTAGGAGAACCTATCCCTGCTGTTCTTGCCACCCCAAGTTGACATTTGTGGTGAAAGGGTCATCTGGCTGCACGTCTGTTTAGATTCAGAGAGGAGGGAACTGGGGAGAGTCTCTCAGCTATGCTGCTTGGCCTCGTTTAGGGACTGAAGGGACTTCTGTGGGGAACATACGAAGGAGTCCTGGGCTGAGAAAGGCTTCTTCGGTGGAGTGTAGGAGTTACACAGGGAGAGGCCCACTACTTTCTAGTAACAGAGCTACTAGAGTGAGTGGCTGGAAGGAGTCAGGGTCAGCGAGGCTGGTGTGGTAAAAGGTGTACTTCCAGGTTCTGAGTCTCCTCTTCAAAGCTGTGAGGGCATAAACGAGGGAGAGGAATCTGGGTGGGGTACAGGCAGGAGGCCGGGAATGGCTATTTTCCACCGCAGGCATGGAGCTCCTTCTGCAACACCCCCACTCTCTGTGCAGCTCTCTACCACCACGCTGGGTACTAGAACATCATGCCAGTTTAGAAAAACACTACCTAAGGCTGGATGCATGTGGGGGGCTCAGTACGATACACTAACAGACTTTCTCATGCCTGTGCGCTCTTCAGCTGTATGGAATGATGGAAATGGTTTTGGAGCTAGAGACCTGGGTTGGAAGCGCAGCCCCAGCACTGCCCATCTGAATGACCTAGGGCAAGTCTTGTACTGTGAATTTCCTCATCTCTGCCTTAAAGCCAGTACTCCCTACTCGCAGGGTTGCTTTGAGTAAATGAGATGATGTTCCCATGAATGCATTCCACAGATATTTGAGTACCTTTTATGTGCCAAGCACTGCTATCAGTCTGGGATACAGTGGTAAGCAAGATAAACAAGATGCCTGTCTTTGGTGGAGCTTATGTTTTATAGGGAGATAGGCAATGAGCAAATAAATATCTGAAATAATGTCAGGTAGCATATGAACAGATGAAAATGCTACCCACGGTACCTGGCACCCACAGTCAGTATTAAATCAATGTTAATTTCTTTCCCTTTCCAAATACCTCAGCTGTAACTCAGTGTAAGAATAGTTCCTGGCTAAAAGGCTATAAAATTAACAGAATTTAGAGCTAGCATCTCCATTCTGGTATCAGGGGCAGTGGCCAGGATTCGCTGGTAAGAAACACGGATAATAATAGTACCCACCTCAGAAGGTTGTAGAGAGGATACAGGTAGACAGCATGAACAGAACTCTTAGTGCTTGATACATAGTAGGTACTCAGAAATAGAAGCTACGCTGAATTAAGGGGAGGCAGCAGAGAGGGCCTTGCTCTATGCTTGCATTTGACAAGAGGGATGGGGTCAGCTCGTTTAGGTTACTGTTTGGTTAGAAGCACGTGTTGTGATGAGCACTGGGTGTTATAGGCAACTAATGAATCATTGAACACTACATCAAAAACTAATGATGTACTATATGCTGGCTAACTGAACATAAAAAAAAAAAAAAAGAAAGAAACCAGCTGATGGCCAGAGGGGAGAGTAGAGAAAAAGAATGAGAGGTGGAGGTGGGCTTATGAGCAGGGGCAGGCTCAATGCTGGAGCCAGACCCAGAGACTAAGGCTGTGTGTAAGTGGTAGCTAGAATGAGACCAGAACCTGGGAGACCACTTAACCAGCCACTTCCTGGGCAGTGTGTGAGCTGTACAAGGCCAGCCAGTCATGTGTCTCCCTTTACACTCTGCTTTCCCAGGACGTGTAACATAAATATAGGAAGGGTTAAAGGCCAAATGATAGGAACTGGAAGTGGACAATGGAACTGGCTGAAGGAGCCAGCAAGTTGGGTTAATCAAAGAGGGACTCCTAGCAGTGAGAAATGTAGAGGAAGTGGAGGCAGGCCAATCAGAGGCAGTTTCCAGAGGTTCTCAGCTGGGCTGTGGTGGTGTGGTGGAGAGATAGTAGGGGAATTCATCAGTTCTTTCCAGAGGGTTAGGTAATGTAAACATTACCTGAGAGTCAGTACTTATCAAGAGACAATTTTATTGCAAATGAAGGGGAACAAACAGTTTGGCATTGCTTCTAATACTAAAAATTGACTTTAAGTTCCAGACTTACTACTTAAGAGCTTGATGGCCCTAGGAAACTGAATCCTTCTGAGTCTCAATTTCTCCTTCTGTATGTGGGGCCCATACCTACTGGGCCAAGTAGGGTGGCATATTACTGGGGAGAAAAGTAGAGGAGCAGACAAATGATGGATGAAACAATGGAGAGATTTATATTCCTATGGATAAGAAGCCCAGCAGTAGGTAGTCTAGGTTCCAAAGCTACTCACACATGTCTCCAAGAAAACAGGCTTCTTTTTGTATTCATTCTCCACCATCTTTGTTTATTATTTCTACCCTCCTTGTTGCGAAATGGCTACTCCATCTTTAGGCAGTGTCCATTTTCCGTGGAGGGGGATGGGAAGGGGAAGAACATTAGAGTTTTTTGTTTGTTTGTTTGTTTGTTTGTTTGTTAAATCTTTGCCTTTTTATTAGAGAAAAGGAATCTCTTCCCTGGGACATCTGCCTATATCTCAAGGGACAAAACTGGGTCACATGGCTAAGTCTAGCTGCAAAAGAGTGTCAGAAGATGAGTTTTTATGTGTGTGTGTTGTTTGTTTTAAACTGGGCACATTGCTATCATGAAAATAAAACCAGGGTTCTGCCAATAAAAAGGATGAGAGGAATTTATATTAGTAGGCAACTATCCATCTTTCTAACTACCTCACAAGATGGTTGTGAGGATTAACTGCCATATTATACTCTCAACAGAGTGCCCAGCACATGGAAAGACCCTCAATAACTCTCTTCTTTCACTTTGTGGGAGACACATTGACTATGGCCTATCTGAAGCTGGAAAATGCTCTTTTCAAGTAGATGTTTTGGAAGCTGCTTTGAGATCCAGTAGCTTCACTCTGTAGAATCCCAATAGCCAGGGTGTTCTACCCTTATACTTTCAGTGCTCTAAAGTATAGCCCAACACTTTAAAAGCATGAACTCTAGGCTCAGGTGCACCTAAAATTGAGTGATTTGGTTAGTCACATCTTTCTTCCAGATTCTTTTCTCCACCAAATTTGAGCCCTCAGAGGCAAGGGCTGAGTCATTGGTCTTCAAACGCTACCATCTGGCAGTGTTTGCTTTGTTTATTGAATTGAATTGACACCTTTCCAAGAAGCTATTCATCACTGTATAAGGAATTACTAGTTGAGGATCTCACTGTCTATAGCAAATACTAAGAATTTTCACATCTTATTTTTTCTTTCTCTTTCTCTCTCTTTCCATCTCCCTGTTTCCCCCCTCAAAATGTATCATTTCAGCCAACTGAAATGGTTATAGACCAAGTCAAAGTTTTTCAGAAAATTCCTATTTACACCATCTCCTTCAATTATAATGATGAGATTGCAAATGGATTTTTGAACGAGCTTGCTTCTTTGACTGGGGGAGAGTTCCATTTTTATAATTTTGGCTGTAAGGATCTGTGTCCTCCAGGGACTGTTCAGGTAAGAGCTTAATGAATTGAGAAGAGTGTGTTCATTTATTTGAGCATTACAGACTGGAGGCCAATGGATAATACCTTAGTTGAGAAAATTGCCATAAAGACAATTAAGTTGAGCAAATAAAATCCCCTAAGCATGTACTGCAAAATGTGGTCCAAGGACCACCTGAACTAAGGCATTTATGAAAATGCAGATTCCTGGGTCACACTTCAGAGCTGCTAAATTAGGCTCTAGGCATAGAGGCCCAGGAATCTTAATTAATATATTTTGTTTTTCTTCTAAGCTTTTTTTTTTTTTTTTTTTTTTTAAAGATTTTATTTATTTATTTGAGAGAGAGAGAATGAGAGAGAGCGAGTACATGAGAGGGGGGAGGGTCAGAGGGAGAAGCAGACTCCCCGCCGAGCAGGGAGCCCGATGCGGGACTCGATCCAGGGACTCCAGGATCATGACCTGAGCCGAAGGCAGTCGCTTAACCAACTGAGCCACCCAGACGCCCTCTTCTAAGCTTTTTATTATGGCAAGTTTCAAACATACACAAAAGTAAAAGAGTATGTGGACCCCCATCCCATGTACCCATCAGTCAGATTCAATAATTATCAACATTTTGCCAAATTTAGGAATCTGTATTTTTAACAAGCATCCCAGACGGTCCCTACTTGGAGTTTGTTAACCATTGCTGTTTACAGGCATTTGTGGGAAACTTAAGAAAAATTCAGATCCTAGGTGGTTGTCTCCTGACTTCTCACACTGTATAACCACGGGACCATCTGATAAAGCATTTTATTCTAATGGGCTGATGGGAGACGGTAAATAAAATTCTATTCTCCTGTCCTCTAATTTTGGCCTGAGGATATGCATTTCAAGATTGCCATTCTAGAGAATGTTTTTTGTCTTATTGTCTGCCCTGTGGAGTCACTTTAAATCCAGGACTAGCCAGAGTACCAATCAGTGCTTACATTTGAAGAAACCTACCAGAGTCTGGGGAATGAATCATCTTAAAGGATTGGAGGGAACAATGACTTCTCTGAGCCTACACAGGGAAGGGAATAGTGACCACCCCCATCAGCTAGACTGGAAAACCTCATAATCCAGTAGGCATTAGGTAGAGTATAAAGAAGGGTCCTGCCTCAAGAATATGCACAAGCAAATGCTGCTCCAGTTCTGCCTAGAAAATATTAAATGCAAGACCTGAAAGGATCAATCTATTTCCAAGGAACCTAATTGCATCCCCGAACAAACCCCAAGAATAATTATAAGAAAGCAAAAATATCCATTACCCAAAAAAGTAAAATTGACAATTTCTGACATCCAATCAAAGAGTACCAGGTATGTACAGAAGCAGGAAAATACAGGTCCATAATGAGGAGAAAAAGCAAACAGAAAAATTAAAACATATGCATAGCTGACTCCGATGTTAGTATTAGAACATTAAAACAGTTATTGTAGCTGTGTTTGATATGTTCAAAAAGAAAGAGACATGAAAGATACAAGTAAGACAAATAAAATTTTTAGAGATGATAACTACAATGTATGAGGTGAAAAATGCATGGAATGTGAGGAACAGCAGGTAAGACACTACAGAACAAAAAACTAGTAAACTGCAAGGCAGCAATAGAAACTACCCAAAATGTAACACAGAGAAGAAAGAGAATTAAAACAATAAACAAGCAAGCAAAACCCCAGAAAATAGGGCATAAGTGAACCGTGGAAAAATTCAAGTAACCTAATAAATGTATAATTGAAACAATAATGCCAGAAATTTTCCGAATTGGTTAGAAACTATAAACCCACAGATCCAAGAAACACAATGAATGCCAAGCACAAGAAACATGAAGAAAATCACACCAAGTCATATCAGAATTAAACTTCCTAGAAGTAATGACAAAGAGAAAATCTTAAATGGATAGGGTGAAAGAAGACAGATATGTACAGAGGAACACAGATAAGGATAACAGCATATTTCTCATCAGAAACAATGCACATGAAAAGACAGCGGAGTGATATTTTTAAAGTAGTGGAAAAAAAAAAAGCTAGTGTAGAATCTATACGCCGAAAATATCTTTCAAAAAGGAAAGTGGAATGAAGACCAAAGATACACAAAAACTGAAAGAATTCATCTCCAATAAACCTGCCATATAAGAAATATTAAAGGGAGTACTTTAGGCAGAAGAAAAATCATACCAGAATGGAAATACAGATCTACACTAAGGAATGAAAAGCAAAGGACAGCTTCATGGTAGCTGCATGGTAATTGCATGGGTAGATATGTAAGGCTTTTTTTCCCTTGTTACTTAAATCTAATTATAAGTTAAATTACTTGAGGGACTTCCAGTTCCAGCAATAATGGTGTAGTCCCATTCCTCCTGGGTCCTACATCTTAAGCTAAAAAAGACCTGGATAGAACAGAACAAATAAGCATAGGAATACTCTGAAAGGTGAAAAGAAGAAGGTAGAATTCCCGGGGACCTCAGAATTTAAGGAATGATATGGCAATAGGTCTTGGGGGATTTGTTAATGCCTTCCATATATCCCAGATAGGGCACTGCTGAACCCTCTAACCTGGAATCTCTAACAGGCACAGACCAAAAAAAAAAAAAAGAAAAAGAAAAGACCCAAGAAAAGCTTATTCTCCCTAACCAAAGGACTGGGAAGAAGGTGACCTAACAACAAAAAACCTTTTTTGTGATACCTGCCATAATCCAGCCATACAACAGTGGAAAAACTGTACCCCTTTCCCTGAGATTTGAGTGGAGCTGAACAGAGAGCTGATCTTCCATACTACCATGGAAGCAAGAGATGGTGCTCTGATCCCTCTGCCAGGTGGGTCAGCAGAACTGACCAGAGAGCTAATCTTCCATCCCTTACTGCCAGAGTAGTGTGAGTAGGGCTGAATGGAAAGTTGATTTTCCAAACCCCACTAGACAGAGTAGGTGGTGCTCTAAATCCCATGCTAGGATAGTATCAGAGGATTGAGAGGGAAGCTTATTGTCCATTCCCTCTCCAGTGGAAGTCAGCAGTGCTCTGATTCTCCCACCATGGAGTCCAGTGGCAAACTGGGCCTCTACCCCACCAGGCAGCTCTAAGACTTAACAAGGCAATGTGAGGTTGGTCTGGTCACTGCTGTGCTTCACCACAGCCCTCATCTCAGCAGGACTCAGCAAGGAGATGAACTTTCACAAACACTCAGCATCAGTGAAAATGAAAAAGGAAGTGCGAGTTAAAGATAGACAACACTCCACTTTCCCCCATCCCTGGTACCAGTGAGGGTTGATGTGGAGCTAAGCCTCCATTAACACCAAACAGAATGAAAATAAATGAAGTGTGAAAGGGGAGTAACCCCCACTGTGGTCCTCTCTGGGTGGAGAGCTGATCCTCCACCCCCATCCAGCATCAACAAGACCAAAGGAGGCAGTGCTATCTGGGGTTACTCAGTACTCTGACTCCCTACCCTTAGCATCTCTCTCTGTGAACAAAGTAGAGATTACTGGCCCACGTAAAGAGAACGAACTCCTAATTCTTGAACTCCTGACACTGTGGCAGCTTGCCTTGATGAAAATAACTGGAAAAAAAAAAATCACCAGATACACAGTTGTGCCCAAGTGAAAGTGAAATTTAGCTATGAGTCCCCAAACATATAAAAAGTGTGCTAGAAAAACAGGTTCACTGGGGTAGGTGGGCAGGACTAGCCAAAAAGACACAGCCACAAGTGGCCTAGTCTGGGAAGCCTCCTTTTCCCTACAGACCTGAGACTCTTCTCTGCACAGAGACAGAGTGTGTGGGAAGAACAGGCAAGAAGGACCCAGGCAGAGCAAGTGGTCCATTCCAGGAAAGCTCTCTTCCTGCAAGACAGGGGCCCTCCTATGCCACCCAGTGACACAGGACACCCAGGGGACAGCAGTAGAGGCACCAAGAAACACCTGGCAGTCTGACTAGGGGAAACTCCTTCTGCCTGCTCAAACAGCACCAGCAGAGACCAGTGGGAGTCCCAGCAACACCAGAGTAATAAAGAAGACCAAAGTATATCAAAAAGGCTCTGAAAATTAAACTGCCATTGGAGCAAGAGCCCACAAAAGTAGGACAAAGTCTCACATGCTAAATTTAAACAGGGTTACTGCAAGCTAAAATAAAAGTTTTAAAATAGGACCCAGAGTCTCATAACACAATATAGCCATAATGTTCAGGATACAGTAAAAAATCACTCATCATACCAAGAACCAGTAAAATCAGAACTTGAACGAGAAAAGACCATCACATGATCCCAACACTGAGACAGATGAATTAGATGTTGGAATTACCTGACCAAGATTTTAAAGAACCTATCATAAAAATGCTTCAGCAATCAATTACAAGTTATCCGGAGACAAATGAGCAAATAGAAAATCTCAGCAAAGGTGTAGAAGTTATAAAAATTTCCAAGTGAATGTTATAGAACTGAAAGCTATAATAGCAAGTAAACTCACTGCGTAGGCTCAATGGTGAGAGTGGAGATGACTTGATTTTATCAGTGAATTTGAGGTCAGACAATAGAATTCAGCCAATCTGAACAATGGAGAGAACATAGACTGAAAAACAAAAAACAAAAAAAACAGAACCATGGGAACCTACAGGACAATAATTAAAGATCCAGCATTAGTATCATTGGAGTTCCCCAGAGAGAAGAAAGAAAGGGGGGCTTAAAGACTACATGGAAGAATAACTGAAAACTCCTCAAATTTGGTGAAAGATAAAAACATACAGATTGAAGAAGCTGAGTAAACTCCAAAGAGGATAAACCCAAAGAAATCCAAGACCCATGCCAAGACCCATGCCAAGACACACCATGTTAAACATTTGAAAATCAAAGACAAAGTCTTAAAAACAGCCCAAAAGAAATGACATCAAATTGAGAGTGGATTTGACCAAGGAGGCCAGAAAAGAAGTGGCACAATATTTTTCAAGTGTGGGAAGAAAAGAACCATCGGCCACAAATTTATATTAGACAAAAATATCCTTCGGGAATGAAGAGGAAATAAAAATATTCTCAGACAAATAAAAATTAAAAGGATTTGTTGCTAGAAGCCCTACTCTTATATTGACTACAGGAAGTTCTTCAGGCAAAAGGAAATGATTAAATAAGAAATCTTGGAGCATCATGAAGGAAGGGAGAAAGAGCAAAAATATGGGTAGATGTAATAGAGTGTCCTTTTCCTCATGAAATCATATTCAATGATTGAAATAAAAATTATACCACTCTCTGATATTCAAGACAGTGATATTTAAAAGTAAAGAAGGTAAAGGGACCTAAGTGGAAGTGAGGTTTCCATATTTCCCTTGAAGTAGTAAAATGTTAATGCTAGTAGACTGTTGTAAGTCTCATACATATGCTGTCCATACCTAGAGAAGCCATTATGAAAACAATATAAAGAGATATACTCAAAAATATTACAAATAAACCAAGATAGAATTATTTAAAAAAAATTCAAGTAACCTGAAGGAAGGCAGGCAAAGAGAAACAGAGGAACAAGACCAATGAAACAAGTAGAAGACAAATAATAAAATAGTAAGTATTAACATGTCAATAATTACTTTAAATGTAAATGGTCTAATTACCCCAATCAAAAGACAGATATTGGCAGAGTGGATAAAAGAACATGACTGAATTATATGCTGCATACAAGAAACTCACATCGAGCACAATAACATAGGTAGGTTCAAAAGGAGAAAGACACACCAATAGAAATCTAGATTGGCTGTATTAATAACTAATAAAGTAAATATCATAGCAAATAAAATTTACATAATAAGATCAGTCCACGAGGAATATATAAAGGCCCTAAATGTGTGTGCACAAACCAATACAGTTTAAAAAAAATATATGAAGCAAAAATTGATAGAGCTAAAAGGAGAAATAGACAAATACAAAATTATACTTGGAGACCTCAACACTTCTCTCCCAGCAACTGACAGAAACTACTAGAAGCAAAATCAGCAAGGACAGAGAAGATCTAAACAGCACAGTCAGCCAACAAGATCTAATTGCCACAGATAAAATACTCCCCACCACAACAGCTGAATACAAATTTTTTTCTAGTGCTCATGGTATACTTATTAAGATAGGCTGTGCAATGGGCGATAAAACAGACCTCAGCTAATTTAAAAGCATTGACTACAATAGCTGAATTATGGAAATAGCCCAAATGTCCATCAACTGATGAATGGATAAAGAAGATGTGGTATATATATACAAAGGAATATAACTCAGCCATAAAAAAGAATTAAATCCTGCCATTTGCAATGACATGGATGGAGCTAAAGAGTATTATGCTAAGTGAAATAAGTCAGTCAGAGAAAGACAAATACCATATGATTTCACTCATATGTGGAATTTAAGAAAGAGAACAAATGAACAAAGGGGAAAAAAAGGAGAGGTAGGCAAACCAAGAAACAGACTCTTAACTATAGAGAACAAACCAGTGGTTACCAGAGGGAAGGTGGGTGAAATAGGGGATGGGGATTAAGGAGTGCACATGTTATGATGAGCACCAGCTGATGTATGGAAGTGCTGAATCACTATATTGTACACCTGAAACTAATATGGCGCTATATGTTAACTAACTGGAATTCAAATAAAAACAAAAAAATAAAAGCATTGAAATCATGGAGTTTGTTCTCTGACCATAATGGAATCAAATGAGAAATTAATATTAGAAAGACAGCATGAAAATGTCTAAACACGTGGAATTTAAACAACACAGTCCTTGATAATCCATAGGTCAAAGAGAAAGTCTCAAAGGAAATTAAAAATACTTAGAACCAAATGAAAACAAAAACACCATATATCAAACTAGTGGGATACAGCTAACAGTGTCAGGAGTGAAATTTGTAGCACTAAATGCTTAATGTTGAGAACAAGAAAAGTTATTGAATCAACAATCTGAGTTCTTACCCCAAGAAACTAGAACAAGAAGGGCAAAATAAACCCAAAGCAAGCAGAAGGAAGGAAACAATACAGATAAGAGTATGAATCAATAAAATTGAAAATAGGAAAACAATAGAGAAAATCAATGAGACGAAAAGCTGTTTCTTTGAAAAAAAGACTTACGAATTGATAACACATCTTGGAAGGCTGACAAAGACAAAAAAGGGCAGATACAAAGAACTAATATCAGGAATGAAATAGGGGATATCATATTAGATCTTACAGCCATCAAAAAGAATATAAAAGGAATACAATGAACAACTTTGCACTCATAAATTTGACAACTTAGGAAAAAATAGGCCACTTCCACACAAAACAAAAACTACCACAAATCAACCAAGATAGAATGCACAATGTGAATCACATTAAAATAAATATTTTTTCAAGAGAAGTGAAAGCAGATGTCCCTAAGACTTGTACACATATGTTCATAGCTTTGTTTATAATAGCTCAAGCGTGTCCCTCAACAGGTGACTAAGTTTTGGTATGCAATATACAATCTAATGCTACTCAGCAATAAAGATGAATGAACTCTTGATTCATGCTGCAACATGGGTGAATCTCAAAATAACTATATGAGTGAAGGAAACTGGACAAAGAATACATACTGTATGATCCCATTTATATAAAATTCGAGAAAATCAAAACTAATGTATAGTGACAGAAGGAAGATGAGTAGTTGCTTAGGAATGGGAGGAGGGGGTTTTGGGGTAGGGAGGATAGCAAATTTACAAGGGCACCTGAGGAGACTTTTGGGGGTGACGGATATGTCTGTTATCTTGATTGCAATGAAGATTTTACAGGTGTGAATGTCAAAACTATTCAAATGGTACACTTTACCTGCATTCGGTTTGTGTATGAATTATACTTCAATAAAGCTGTTTATTAAAATGGAATAATATGAGAACTACATGAAATTCTTTAGATTCTTCTTTTCCTGATACAGTTGGTTTTCTGTTATAAATGTTTGAAATATGAACTCTTTTATACAATTTCACAATGTATTTACTTGTCATTTTGGCAGAATGAAGATCTGACTCTTTTAATTAAGGAAATGGAGCAGGGACGAAGTGACCTGGAGAAGGTGCAAGACCTTTATTCAGAGTCCTTGATCATGGATTGGTGGTACAATGGAGAAAAGGAAGGGGACAATAAGTAAGCATGCCAAAGCCCCTGTTTTCCCCATCACTGGGGAAATTATCTGCTCAGATGCTCTGCTCGCTCTCCTTGACTCCTCTTCTTTCTGCGGTACTTTTGGGATTTCTCTTAGTGAAAAGAATCACATAGAATGATTATGTTAGAATTTTTTTAAGGAAGAAGTCATAATCTAATAATTTAATTATCTAATATATGGCTTAAGGAGGCCACATATTTACCTTTAAATATAAGTTCTGAAATCCTTGTGTGGCACTTAGAGCAGTGTTAACAGTTCATCTCCACCCAGTATGGATCGGCTCCCCAACCCCAGCCATGATAGAGCACAGCAGGAGTGCTGTGTAGTGCAGGAGATTTGACTCAGGGATCAGGAGGCCCAAGGGTCTGGACTTCGCTCTGTGTGATCTTGGCGAATCCCTGACTTCTCTCCACACCTGTCCATTGCTGTGAGTCTCGGTTTCCTCTTCTTTAAAATGGTGGCTGTGGTGGTAGGATTTGGGATAGATAATTTCTCAGGTCCTTTTCTACCCTATATTCTAATATGTCTCTAATTAGTAATTTTAAAACAAAAATCAGAACCACTCCAACACTCAGAAAGGGTGTCAAATCTTATTAAAACAATTTAACATTGTACAGATATTCAAATATCACAACTTCATATGAATACTCTATCAGGAGGATGTCTTTTTATTTAAAAGAGCGATAGCTAGTGGAAAGAAGTTAAAAATACATTTATCAATCAGGATTTCATCTTCATCAAAATTCACTGTCTTCCTGTTAGCAAATTAAGCATTAATATGGGTGGGGAGCAGGACATGAGCAATGGAATCAGTAAAAAGAGATAAATGCTATACTGGGCCATCTTAAAATAAGGTTTTACAGCATTATTTTTAAAGTATTGGAAAAGCTCAGATACATCTAAATTCAGAGAATTTGAACAAATAAACTAAAAGTCAAATAAATGGGCAGCATCTCAGTGTAAATTACCCTTTGTACCTTAACTGTATTCTTACCCTGTTTAATCAAACTAAAAATCTCAGGACAAAATGACTAGCTATTGTTTGGAAGTTGGCTTAGTCAGTTCACTGTATCTGCCATTGATTGAGTAGTGGGTGCATTCTTTTTTATATTTTTTATATATTTTTTTTAGGGGCTGGATAGGGCAGGTTCTGGAAGTCATTCAAAAAAGTGTTTTAATCCAGGCTTCCCACCATTACATACTGGGTAAATTTGGGCAAGTTACTTAAGCTCGTGGAGCTTCAGTTTCCTTATCTACAACATGGGAATAATGGTAGTCATAGGGTTGTTGGGGAGATTAAATGAGGATATGCCTGTCATATAATAAGAGCTCCTAAATTAACATAAGGGAAAGAATAAAACTCAGTGCCTCATTCTACAGGTAGCGTGCTTCTCTCCTTCCTTAGAACATTAGGAAAAGTTAATTCACTGACTTAGCTACAGTCAAAACCAAATTGCTTTGTTCTAGCTTTCTACCAGGTGAAAAAATGTTTCAGCCTCCAAATCTCCTTTCCTTTCCTTCTTTTTTCAAACGTTTGTGGAGTACAGACCATGTGCCAGGCGAACTGGGATGCACAGATGAATATAAACCCAGTCCCTTCCATCACAAGATGCACAGTGTGGTGGGGGATACAGACATACATGATTATGCAACACTGGGGGTGGTCTATGAAGTAGGCATTCAGGTGGAGGGTGAAGGAGGGAGGCCATGCTTTACAGTGTTGGAGCAGGAGATTGTTCTGGAAACTTTCCTTTCTGTGGCTGCTACATTCAGAGCTTCAGAAAAGATGTGTATGGGAAAATTATCAGGCATTTCTAGGGTCCCTCCTGGCCCTAGATCTTCACCAGAGTGGTTTCCTGTGATCTGGTACTGGCACAGGGGGTCCAAGGCAAGGATTTCCCTTCGCTGGCTTTTATAAGAGCTAGCTGTTTAACACTTTGGTTAGAGAAAGGGGTTTCCGTAAGCCTTTCTGGTTTACAACTGGCTCTCCTTCCTGTTAATTCCTACATCAGTCCCATAGAGTCAGTGAACACCTGAATTTCCCGAAGTTTATAGAGGAGGTAAATGATGAAGTTCAGAGAGGGCTGAGGGACTTCACCAAGTCCCACAGCCAGGAAGGAACAGAGCTGTGATGTGAGCCATATCTAATGACTCCACATCTGGGCCCCTGTTCACTCTTCTGCTTTGGGTGGGGAAAAAGATTCTTTTTTTTTTTTTTTTAAAGATTTTATTTATTCATGAGAGACAGAGAGAGGCAGAGGGAGAAGCAGGCTCCCCAAGGAGGAGGGAGCCCGATGCGGGACTCAATCCCAGGACCCTGGGATCATGACCTAAGCTGAAGGCTGACGCTTAACCATCTGAGCCACCCAGGTGCCCTGGAAAAAGATCATTCTTAAATTAACCAAACGAGGGGAGGCTTCCTCCTTTAGTTTGTAGCATTCAACATGATTTTATTGATCTAACTCTGCCTTCTTGATGGAAATTTTGTGTTTTCCCCCTCCTTTTATTCTTTTTTTTTTTTGTCTATTTTTTTTTGTCTAAAAGCAGGCATCAAAAAGAAATCAGTTCTATGGTTTCAACCCCAGAAAAATATGCAAAACCTCATTCTGATGTCGAGTCAACACCAATGTCATCCCTAAATATGTTGTACTTACCAGAGGATCTTTCAAATCAAAAGATTCAGAAAAAGAAAGTCCTTCACGCAGGTATCAGTGAACAACATGGTTTGATTCTCATTACTGGTTTTCCTTCAATGCAACAAGGTAGAATAAAACTAAATCCACATAATATTTTAAAAGGAACCTAAACTTCTGGGGTTTTTGGTTTTGTTTTTGCTTTATTGACATATAATCAACAAGAACATTACATTGGTTTTAGTAGTATAACATAATGACTTGATATTTGTATATATTGACACATGATCACCACAGTAAGTCTAGTTATCATCTGTCACCACACATAGTTACAAAAACATTTTTTTCTTATGATGAAGACTTTTAAGATCTATGCTCTTAGCAATTTTCAAATATGCAATAAAGTATTAACTAGTCATCATGCTGTACATTACATCCCCATGACTTTATTTATTTTATAACTGGAGGTTTGTATCTTTAGACCCCCATTACCCATTTTGCCCACTTCCCCATCCCCCACCTCTAACAACAGTCAGTCTGCTCTTTGTATCTATGAGCTTGGTTTGTTTTTTGGTGTTTGTTTTTTGGTGGGTTTTTGTTTTTAGATTCCACATATAAGTGAAATCATTTACTATTTGACTTTCTCTGTCTGACTTATTTCACTTAGCATAATGCGCTCACAGTCCATCCATCCATGTTGTGACAAATGGCAAGATCTCTTCCTTTTTATGGCTGAATCATATTCGTGTGAGCGCGCGCGCGTGTGTGCATAATGTTTATATATTACATCTTCTTTATCCATTCACCCATTGATGGACACTTAGGTTGCTTCCATATCTTTGCTATTGTACATAATGCTGCAGTGAGCATGGGGGTGCATATATCTTTTTGAGTTAGTGTTTTTGTTTTCCTTTTTTTTTTTAAGATTTTATTTATTTTTTTGACAGAGAGAGACACAGTGGGAGAAGGAACACAAGCAGGGGGAGTGGGAGAGGGAGAAGCAGGCTTCCCGCAGAGTAGGGAGCCTGATGCGGGGCTCGATCCCAGGACCCTGGGATCACGACCTGAGCCGAAGGCAGATGCTTAACGACTGAGCCACTGAGGCTCAGTGTTTTTTTTTTCCCTTTGGCTAAATATCCAGAAGTAAAATTGCTGAATCATATGGTCATTCTAATATTTTGAGGAACCTCTATACTATTTTCCATAGTGCCTGCACCAATTTACATTCCCACCAGCAGTGCACAAGGGTTCCCTTTTCTCCACATCTTCACCAATATTTGTTGTCTTTTTGATTCTAGCCATTCTAGAAGTGAAGTGATGTCTTTTTGTGGTTTTGATTTGCATTTCCCTGATGATTAGTGATGTTGAGCATCTTTTCATGTGTCGGCCATCTGTATGTCTTCTTTGGCAAAATGTCTATTCGGGTTCTCTACTCATTTATTAATTGAATTATTTGGGGTTTTTTGGTGTTGAGTTATATGAGTTCTTCATATTTTTTTTACTAACCCCTTATCAAATATATCATTTGAAAATATCTTCTCCTATTCAGTAGATTACCTTTTCATTTTGTTCATGGTTTCCTTGCTTGTGCAGAGTTTTTTATTTTGATGTAGTCCCGATAGTTTAATTTTGCTTTTGTTTCCCTTGCCAGAGGAGATATATCTAAAAAAAAAAGTCTCTGTGGCTGATGTCAAAGAAATTACTGCCTGTGTTTTCTTCCAGGAATTTTATGGCTTCAGGTCTCACGTTTAGGTCTGTAATCCATTTTTTGAGTTTATGTCTGTGTATGGTGTGAGAAAGTTGACCAGTTTCATTCTCTTGCATGTAGCTGTCCAGTTTTCCTGGCATCATTTGTCAAAGAGACTTTTTCCCACTCTCTTCTTGCCTCCTGTGTCATAGATTAATTGACCATAAAAGTGTGGGTTTTCTCTGGACTCTCTATTCTGTTCCATTGATTTGGTGTCTGTTTTTGTGCCAGTAGCATACTTTTATGTATAGCTTTGTAGTATGTCTTGAAATTTGGGATTGTGATACCTCCAGCTTTGTTGTTCTTTTTCAAGATTGCTTTGGCTATTTAGGGCCTTTGGTGGTTCCTTACAAATGCCAGTATTATTTTTTCTCTGAGAAAAATATTGTTGGTATTTTGATAGGGATTACATTAAATCTGTGAATTGCTTTGGGTAGTATGGACACTTTAACAATATTTATTCTTCCAATCCGTGAGCAGGGACTATTTTACCATTTGTGTCATCTTCAATTTCTTTTTATCCGTGTTTTATAGTTTTCAGAGTACAGGTCTTTCACTTCCATGATGATAAGTTTATTCTTAGGTATTTTATTCTTTTTGGTGTAGGTGTAAATGGGATTGTTTTCTTAATTTCTCTTTTGGCTACTTCATTATCAGTGTATTGAAATGCAAGAAATTTCTCTGTATTAATTTTGTATCCTGCAACTTTACTGAATTCACTTATCAGTTCTAGTAGTTTTTTGGTGGAGTTCTTTGGGTTTTCTATGTATAGTATCATGTCATCTGCAAATAGTGAACATTTCACATCTTTACCAATTTGAATGCCTTTTATTTCTTTATCTTATCTAATTGCTGTGGCTAGGACTTCCAGTACTATGTTGAATAAAAGTGGTGAGATTGGACATCCTTGTCTTGTTCCTGATCTTAGAGGAAAAGTTCTTAATTTTTCACCATTGAGTATGGTGTTAGCTGTGGTTTTTTCATATATGGCTTTTATTATGTTGAGGTATGTTCCCTCTAACCCTACTTTGTTGAGAGTTTTTATCATGAATGGAATATTTATCATTTGTGCTTTGTCAAATGTTTTTTCTGCATCTATTGAGATGATTCATATGGTTTTTATCCTTTCTCTTGTTAATGTGATGTATCACATTGATTTGTGAATATTGGAACACCTTGCATCCTGGGAATAAATCTTGCTTGATTGTGGTGAATGATTTTTTTTAATGTTTTGTTTAATTCTGTTTGCTAATATTTTGTTGAGGGTTTTTGCATCTATGTTCATCAGAGATATTGACCTGTGGTTTTCTTTTTTTGTAGTGTCTTTATCCAGTTTTGGTATCAGAGTAATGCTGGCCTTGTAGAATGAATTTGGAAGCTTTCCTTCCTCTTCTATTTTTTGGAATGGTTTGAATAGGTATAACTTCTCTTTAAATATTTGGTAGAATTCACCTATAAGCCATCTGGTCCAGAACTTTTATTTGTTGGGAGCTTTTGATTACTGATTCAGTTTCATTGATAGTAATTGATCTGTTCAAATTTTCTATTTCTTCCTGATTCAGTTTTGGAAGGTTATATGTTTCTGGAAATGTATCCATTTCTTCTAGGTTGTCCAATTTGTTGGCATGTAATTTTTCATAATATTCTCTTATAGTTCTTTGTATTTTTGAGGTGTTGGTTGTTATTTCTTTTCCTTCAGTTTCTGCTTTTATTTATTTGAGTTCTCTTCCATTTTTTTTATGAGTTTAGCTAAAGGTTTATCAATTTTGTTGATCTTTTCAAAGAACCAGCTCCTGGTTTTATATTGATCTGTTCTATTTTTGGTTTGTATTTCATTTATTTGTGCTCTAATCTTTATTATTTCCTTCCTTCTACTGGCTTTGGCTTTGTTTGTTCTCCTCTTTCCAGCTCCTTTAGTCATATAGTTAGGTTGGGTTGTTGTGTGTGTATTTTTTGTTTTGTTTTGTTTTGTTTTGTATAAAGTGTAAGTTGTACATTTTTTTTTGTATAAAGCATGAGTTTTACATTAAGATTTTTTTTTCCTATAGGCGTTGCTCCAGCACCATTTGTTGAAAAGGCTATACTTACACTTACTCCATTGAATTAATTTTGTATCTTTGCCAAAATTCAGCTGGATATATCTGTGTGGGTTAAATCTGGGTTTTATACTTCTGTTCCATTGATCTTTGTATCTGTCTCTCCACCTATACCACAATATCTTGATTAATGTTCTACATGCCTTATTATCAAGTGCCATGATTCCTCCAACTTTATTTTTCTTTTGCAAAAATATTTTAGCTATTTTGGGGGGCCTGAAATTTTGTTTAAATTTTAGAATGTGGTTATTTATTTAAAGAAAACCTTGCTAGGATTTTGCCAGGAATTGCATTGAATCTATAGATTGATTTGGAGACAACTCACATCTTTATGATATCGATTCATCTAGTCTGTGAACACAACTCATGAATATGACTACATATTTAGGTCTTCTTTGATGTCTTACGGCAGCATTTTGTAATTTCCAGCTTAGAGATCCTGTACATGTTTTATTAAGTATATACAATTATTTCATTGTATTTGGAGTGATTGTAAATGGTATTTGTTTTCTAATATAGGTTTCCATATGTTCATTAGTTCATCATGTTCATTAGTCTGTCAAAATGCAATTGATTTTGTGTGTTGATCCTGTAACTGGCAACTTTACCGAACTCAATAGTTCTAGGAATTGTGTGTGTGTGTGTGTTTGTGTGTGATATATGCTTGTGGATTTCTTGCCATTTTCTGCATAGACAATATGTCATCTACAAATAGGGACAGTTTTATCTTCCTTTCCAATCTCTCTGGCTTTATTTCTTTTTCTTGCCTTGTTCCAGAAGTTAGAACTTCTAGGACTATGTTGAATAAGAGTGATAAGAGTGGGCATTCTGGCCTTTTCCCCAGTCTTAGGGGAAAAGATATTCAGTCTTTCACTATTGTGAATGATATTAACTGTAGATATTCTTTATCTGTAGATATTCATTCTGTAGATATTCTTTATCAAGTTAAGGATGTTCCCCTCACTTTTAATTTTCTGAGAGTTTTTATCATGGATTGGTGCTGAATTTTATCAAATGCTTTTGCTGCATCAATTGATACATGATTTTTCTTCTTTAGTCTATTGATATGTGGATTACTGATTGATTTTCAAATGTTAATCAACCTTGTATGTCTGGAATATTTTCCACTTCCATATTTTCTCCACGAATAACTCTTTTAGTACCTTGCTGGATGTGGTTTGCTAATACTCCATTGTGGGTTTTTATATCGTTTAAGTACATGAAGGATATTGGTCTATAGTTTTTCTTAGTTCTTTTTTCCACATTCTTAATTTTTTTTATTTTTTATTATTTTTAAAAAATATTTTATTTATTTATCTGACAGAGGCAGAGATAGTGAGAGCAGGAACACAAACACGGGGAGTGGGAGAGGGAGAAGCAGACTTCCTGCCGAGCAGGGAGCCTGATGTGCAACTTGATCCACAGACCCTGGGATCATGACCTGAGTCGAAGGGAGGTGCTTAACATCACTGAGCCACCCAGGTGCCCATTTCCACATTTTTTAAATTGATGTGTCGTTGATATATAATACCATATTAGCTTTAGGTGTACACCATAGTGATTTCACATTTATATACATCACAAAGTCACCATCACAAAGTGACCACAATAAATCTAGCTATTATCTCACCATATGAAGTTGTGACTTATTAGTAACCATATTCCCTATGCTACACATTGTATCACCTGTCTTATTTATTCTATAACTGGAAGTTTATACCTTTTAATCCTCTTCCCTTATTCCCTTCTTTCCCTACACCCTTCCCCTCTAGCAACCATCAGATTGTTCTCTGTATTTATGAGTCTGTTTCTATCGTTTTGTTTGTTTTTCTTTTTCATCATAGTTATTTAAATTTTTTTTAAATTTGAGTACAGTTGACACATAATAGTACATTAGTTTCAAGTGAACAACATAGTGATTCAATTCTTAACACGGTTTTTGTCTGGTTTTGGTATCAAGTTAATACTATCCTCCTCAAGGGATGGGGTGGCTGGGTGATGAACATTGGGGAGGATATGTGCTATGGTGAGTGCTGTGAATTTTGTACGACTGATGAATCACAGACCTGTACCCCTGAAACAAATAATACATTATATGTTAATAAAAAAATTAAAAAAAATACTATCCTCCTCAAATGAGTTGAGAAGTTGTCCCTCCTCTTTTGTTCTTGGAATAAATTGGTATAATTCTTTTTTGAATATTTGGTAAAGTTATCATGGAGCCATTTGGGCCTGGAGATTTTTCCCCAGGGCTTCTTTATTAAGAACTCAATTTTAAAAGATGGTTTTAGGGCTATTAATGTTTATTTTATCTTGGTTGAATTTTGGCAGTTGGTAGTTTTTAAGGAAGTGGTCTATTTTCCTAAGTTGTCAAATCTCTCAGTGCAAAGTTATTTATTGTATTCCTTTATTACCTTTTTTTAAAAAAAATTTTATTGTTATGTTAATCACCATATATTACATCATTAGTTTTTGATGTAGTGTTCCATGATTCATTGTTTGTGTATAACACCCAGTACTCCATGCAGAACGTGCCCTCTTTAATACCCATCACCAGGCTAACCCATCCCCCCACCCCCCTCCCCTCTAAAACCTTCAGTTTGTTTCTCAGAGTCCATCATCTGTCATGGTTCCTCTCCCCCTCCGATTTCCCCCCCTTCATTCTTCCCCTCCCGCTATCTTCTTTTTTTTTTTGGATTTTTTTTAATTATGTTATGTTAATCACCATACATTACATCATTAGTTTTTGATGTAGTGTTCCATGATTCATTGTTTGCATATAACACCCAGTGCTCCATGCAGAACGTGCCCTCTTTAATACCCATCACCAGGCTATCCCATCCTCCCACCCCCCTCCACTCTAGAACCCTCAGTTTTTCAGAGTCCATAGTCTCTCATGGTTCATCTCCCCCTCCGATTCCCCCCTTCATTCTTCCCCTCCTGCTATCTTCTTCTTCTTTTTTTTAACATATAATGTATTATTTGCTTCAGAGGTACAGATCTGTGATTCAACAGTCTTGCACACTTCACAGTGCTCACCATAGCACATACCCTCCCCAATGTCTATCACCCAGCCATCCCATCCCTCCCAGCCCCAACCACTCCAGCAACCCTCAGCCTGTTTCCTGAGATTAAGAATTCCTCATATCAGTGAGGTCATATGATACATGTCTTTCTCTGATTGACTTATTTCGCTCAGCATAATACCCTCCAGTTCCATCCATGTTGTTGTAAATGACAAGATTTCATTCTTTTTGATGGCTGCATAATATTCCATTATATATATATATATATATATATATATATATATATATATATATACACCACATCTTCTTTATCCATTCATCTGTCGATGGACATCTTGGCTCTTTCCACAGTTTGGCTATTGTGGACATTGCTGCTATAAACATCGGGGTGCACGTACCCCTTCAGATCTCTACATTTGTATCTTTGGGGTAAATACCCAGTAGTGCAATTGCTGGGTCGTATGGTAGCTCTATTTTCAACTTTTTGAAGAACCTCCATACTGTTTTCCAGAGTGGCTGCACCAGCTTGCATTCCCACCAACAGTGTAGGAGGGTTCCCCTTTCTCTGCATCCCTGCCAACATCTGTCATTTCCTGACTTGTTAATTTTAGCCATTCTGACTGGTGTGAGGTGATATCTCATTGGGGTTTTGATTTGGATTTCCCTGATGTCAAGCAATGTTGAGCACTTTTTCATATGTCTGTTGGCCATTTGGATGTCTTCTTTGGAAAAATGTCTGTTTGTGTCTTCTGCCCGTTTCTTGATTGGATCATTTGTTCTCTGGGTGTTGAGTTTGAGAAGTTCTTTATAGATTTTGGTTACTAGCCCTTTATCTGATATGTCATTTGCAAATATCTTCTCCCATTCTGTTGGTTGTCTTTTGGTTTTGTTGACTGTTTCCTTTGCTGTGCAAAAGCTTTTTATCTTGATGAGGTCCCAGTGGTTCATTTTTGCCCTTGCTTCCCTTGCCTTTGGTGATGTTTATAGGAAGAAGTTGCTGCGGCTGAGGTCGAAGAGGTTGCTGCCTGTGTTCTCCTTTAGGATTTTGATGGACTCCTGTCTCTCACATTTATGTCTTTCAACCATCTTGAGTCTATTCTTGTGTGTGGTGTAAGGAAATGGTCCAGTTTCATTCTTCTGCATGTGGCTGTCCAATTTTCCCAACACCATTTGTTGAAGAGACTGTCTTTTTTCCACTGGACATTCTTTCCTGCTTTATCAAAGATTAGTTGACCATAGAGTTGAAGGTCCATTTCTGGGCTCTCTGTTCTGTTCCATTGATCTATGTGTCTGTTTTTGTGCCAGTACCATACTGTCTTGATGATGACAGCTTTGTAATAGAGCTTGAAGTCCGGAATTGTGATGCTGCCAGCTTTGCTTTTCTTTTTCAACATTCCTCTGGTTATTCGAGGTCTTTTCTGCTTCCATACAAATTTTAGGATTATTTGTTCCATTTCTTTGAAAAAAGTTGATGGTATTTTGATGGGGATTGCATTGAATTTGTAGATTGCTCTAGGTAGCATTGACATCTTCACAATATTTGTTCTTCCAATCCATGAGCATGGAATGTTTTTCCATTTCTTTGTGTCTTCCTCAATTTCTTTCATGAGTATTTTATAGTTTTCTGAGTACAGATTCTTTGCCTCTTTGGTTAGATTTATTCCTAGGTATCTTATGGTTTTGGGTGCAATTGTAAATGGGATTGACTCCTTAATTTCTCTTTCTTCTGTCTTGTTGTTGGTGTATAGGAATGCCACTGATTTCTGTGCATTGATTTTATATCCTGCCA
Organism: Phoca vitulina; assembly: GCF_004348235.1. Lineage (NCBI taxonomy): Eukaryota > Metazoa > Chordata > Mammalia > Carnivora > Phocidae > Phoca > Phoca vitulina. The sequence goes on from NW_022589801.1 coordinate 1,600,383, forward strand.
CTTTACTGAATTCCTATATGAGTTCTAGCAGTTTTGGGGTGGAGTCTTTCGGGTTTTCCACATAAGGTATCATATCATCTGCAAACTGAGAGTTTGACATCTTCTTTGCCAATTTGGATGCCTTTTATTTCTTTTTGTTGTCTGATTGCTGTGGCTAGGACTTCTAATACTATGTTGAATAGCAGTGGTGATAATGGACATCCCTGTTATGTTCCTGACCTTGGGGGGAAAGCTCTCAGTTTTTCCCCATTGAGAATGATATTCGCTGTGGGTTTTTCATAGATGGCTTTTATGATATTGAGGTATGTACCCTCTATGCCTACACTCTGAAGAGTTTTGATCAAGAAAGGATGCTGTACTTTGTCCAATGCTTTTTCTGCATCTATTGAGAGGATCACATGGCTCTTGTTCTTTCTTTTATTAATTTACTGTATCACATTGATTGATTTGTGGATGTTGAACCAACCTTGCAGCCCAGGGATAAATCCCACTTGGTCGTGGTGAATAATCCTTTTAATGTACTGTTGAATCCTATTGGTTAGTATTTTGGTGAGAATTTTTGCATCCGTGTTCATCAAGGATATTGGTCTGTAATTATCCTTTTTGATGGGGTCTTTGTCTGGTTTTGGGATCAAGGTAATGGTGGCTTCATAAAATGAGTTTGGAAGTTTACCTTCCATTTCTATTTTTTGGAACAGTTTCAGAAGAATAGGAATTAATTCTTTAAATGTTTGGTAGAATTCCCCTGGGAAGCCATCTGGCCCTGGGCTTTTGTTTGTTGGGAGATTTTTGATGACTGCTTCAATTTCCTTAGTGGTTATAGGTCTGTTCAGGTTTTCTATTTCTTCCTGGCTCAGTTTTGGTAGTTGATACATCTCTAGGAATGCATCCATTTCTTGCAGATTATCTGATTTGCTGGCATATAGTTGCTCATAATATGTTCTTATAATTGTTTGTATTTCTTTGGTGTTGGTTGTGATCTCTCCTCTTTCATGATTTTGTTGATTTGGATCATTTCTTTTTTCTTTTTGCTAAGTCTGGCCAGGGGTTTATCAATCTTGTTAATTCTTTCAAAGAATCAGCTCCTTGTTTTGTCGATCTGTTCTACTGTTTTTTTGGTTTCTATTTCATTGATTTCTGCTCTGATCTTTATTATTTCTCTTCTCCTGCTGGGTTTAGGCTTTATTTGCTGTTCTCTCTCCAGCTCCTTTAGGTGTAGTGTTAGGTTGTGTATTTGAGACCTTTCTTGTTTCTTGAGAAAGGCTTGTATTGCTATATACTTTCCTCTTAGGACTGCCTTTGCTGTATCCCAAAGATTTTGAACAGTTGTGTTTTCATTTTCATTTGTTTCCATGAGTTTTTTTAATTCTTCTTTAATTTCCTGGTTGACCCATTCATTCTTTAGTAGGATGCTCTTTAGCCTCCATGTATTTGAGTTCTTTCTGACTTTCCTCTTGTGATTGAGTTCTACTTTCAAAGCATTGTGGTCTGAAAATATGCAGGGAATGATCCCAATCTTTTGGTACCGGTTGAGACCTGATTTATGACCTAGGATGTGATCTATTCTGGAGAGTGTTCCATGGGCACTAGAGAAGAATGTGTATTCTGTTGCTTTGGGATGGAATGTTCTGAATATATCTGTGAAATCCATTTGGTCCAGTGTGTAATTTAAAGTCTTTATTTCCTTGTTGATATTTGCTCAGATGATCTGTCCATTTCAGTGAGGGGGTGTTAAAGTTCCCCACTATTATTGTATTGTTGTCAATGTGTTTCTTTGCTTTTGTTATTAATTGCCTTATATAAGTGGCTGCTCCCATGTTAGGGGCATAGATATTTATAATTGTTAGATCTTCTTGTTGGATAGACCCTTTAAGTAGGATATAGTGTCCTTCCTCATCTCTTATTACAGTCTTTGGTTTAAAATCTAATTTGTCTGATATAAGGATTGCCACCCCAGCTTTCTTTTGGTGTCCATTAGCATGGTAAATGGTTTTCCACCCCCTCACTTTCAATCTGGGGGTGTCTTTGGGTCTAAAATGAGTCTCTTGCAGACAGCATATCGGTGGGTCTTGTTTTTTTATCCAATCTGATACCCTGTGTGTCTTTTGATTGGGGCATTTAGCCCATTTACATTCAGGGTAACTATTGAAAAATATGAATTCAGTGCCATTGTATTGCCTGTAAGGTGACTGTTACTGTATATTGTCTCTATTCCTTTCTGGTCTGTGTTACTTTTAGGCTCTCTCTTTGCTTAGAGGACCCCTTTCGATATTTCTTGTAGGGCTGGTTTCGTGTTTGCAAATTCCTTTAGTTTTTGTTTGTCCTGGAAGCTTTTTATCTCTCCTTCTATTTTCAATGACAGCCTAGCTGGATATAGTATTCTTGGCTGCATATTTTTCTCATTTAGTGCTCTGAAGATATCATGCCAGTCCTTTCTGGCCTGCCAGGTCTCTGTGGATAGGTCTATTGCCAGTCTAATGTTTCTACCATTGTAGGTTACAGATCTCTTCTCCCGAGCTGCTTTCAGGATTTTCTCTTTGTCTCTGAGACTCGTAAGTTTTCTATTAGATATCGGGGTGTTGACCTATTTTTACTGATGTTGAGGGGGGTTCTCTGTGCCTCCTGGATTTTGATGCCTGTTTCCTTCCCCAAATTAGGGAAGTTCTCTGCTATAATTTGCTCCAATATAACTTCTGCCCTTCTCTCTCTTCTTCTTCTGGGATCCCAATTGTTCTAATGTTGTTTTGTCTTATGGTATCGCTTATCTCTCAAATTCTGCCCTCGCGATCCAGTAGTTGTTTATCTCTCTTTTTCTCAGCTTCTTTATTTTCCATCATTTGGTCTTCTAGATCGCTAATTCTCTCTTCTGCCTCATTTATCCTAGCAGTTAGGCCTCCATGTTTGATTGCACCCCATTAATAGCCTTTTTGATTTCGGCTTGGTTAGATTATAGTTCTTTTATTTCTCCAGAAAGCGTTTCTCTAATAACTTCCATGCTTTTTTCAAGCCCAGCTAGTATCTTTAAAATCATCATTCTGAACTCTAGTTCCGACATCGTACTAATGTCCGTATTGAGTAGGTCCCTGGCAGTCAGTATTGCCTCTTGTTCTTTTTGTTGAGGTGATTTTTTCTGTCTTGTCATTTTGTCCAGAGGAGAATAGATGAATGAGAGAACAAAATGCTAACAGGGTAACAATATCCCCAGAAAATATACTCTAAACAAATCAGAAAAGACCTGAAACTGGGGCGCCTGGGTGGCTCAGTTGGTTAAGCGACTGCCTTCGGCTCAGGTCATGATCCTGGATTCCCAGGATTGAGTCCCACATCGGGCTCCCTGCTCAGCAGGGAGTCTGCTTCTCCCTCTGACCCTCCCCTCTCTCATGCTCTCTCTATCTCATTCCCTCTCTCAAATAAATAAATAAAATCTTAAAAAAAAAAAGACCTGAAACTGGGGGAAAAGAAAGGGAAAGAAAGAAAAAAGATAAAAACAAACAAAAACAGAACAAAACAAAAAAAACAGAATATGATGAAATATGATCAGGCTGGTGCATAGATCAGTGCCACACACTAGATTGGGTGTATTTTGGTGTGTTAGAAGAAAGTACCTCCCAAAATTTTAAAGAAAGAAAAACGTATATATGTACAAAAATAAGGGTTAATATGATGAAGGGATGGAATATGACTGTAAAGATGAAAATTATAAAAGATTTTATAAAAGGAATTGATAAGTTGTTTGAAAAAAGAAAGAAGAGGATTTAAAAAAAAAGGGAGAGAATGTGATCAGGCAGGAGACTAGAACAAAGCCATACACTAGAGATTTAGGGTATATTTTGATCTGTTAGAAGAAACTGTATCTCAAAATTTTAAGGAGAGAACAACTTATATATATATGCCAAAAATAAGGGTAACTACTATGAAGGGATAGAATATGACTCTAAAAATGAAAAATAAAAATGTTTTTTAAAAAAGGGATTGATAAGATGTTGGTTGTAAAAGGGAAAAAGAAAAATTAAAAAAAAAATTAACTTTGAAAGACTAAAGAATCATGGTAAAAAAGCCATGAATTCTATGTGCAGTATTCCCCTAGCGCTGGAGTTCTGCCGTTCTCATTGATCAGTAAACTTGGTCTTGGCTGGCTGTTCTTGCTGATCTTCTGGGGGAGGGGCCTGTTGCTGTGGTTCCCAAATGTCTTTGCTGGAGGCGGAATTGCCCCGCCCTTGCTGGGTCCGGGCTAAGTAATCTGCTTGGGTTTGCTCTCAGGAGCTTTTGTTCCTGCAAGCTTTCCCTACAGTGTTGGAGGACGAGAGTGAAAATGGCGGCCTCCCAATCTACGCCCTGGAGGAGCCAAGAACTCAGGGCCCCACTCCTCAGTGGGCCCCCAAAGAAAAGCAGTCAATCACTCCCGTCTCCCCGGTCTCCGGCAGCACTCCATGCTCACCCGGTCCCGAGCATTTCTATCTCTGGCACATGACCCCGCGTGGAGTCTCCAAACCCGGCAAGTCGTGTGGTGCGCTCTCGCGCCGCTCCTCTTGGGGGAGGAAGGTGAGTCTCCCCGGATCTGCCGCGTGTTGGGTCCCTGCTGGAGGAGCAGTGGCCCGACTGTGCCGCAGATCACGGTTTATGGCAACCCTGAGCTGAGAGCCCGTGCCTCCGCTCTGTCTCTGCAGCCGGCTTCCCCGCTCCGATACCTGGGAGCTCTGCCGCACTCAGGCACCCCCGGTCTTCCTGTGACCCTGAGGGTCCTGAGACCACACTGTCCCAGCGAGGGTTCCACCTCCCGCTTAGCCACTGGAGCGACATCCCTCAGCAGAGCCGACTTCTAAAATTCCGATTTTGTGCTCCGTGGCTCTATCATTTGCCAGAAGCGGCAGATGAAGGCCCCCTCCCCCGCCATCTATCCTCCCGAATATCGCCTCGGATTCACTTCTCTGCACATCCTACCTTCCAGAAAGTGGTCGCTTTTCTGTTCAGAGAGTTGTTGCTATTCTTTTCTTTGATCTCCTGTTGAGTTCATAGGTGTTCAGAATGGTTTGATCCCTATCCAGCTGAATTCCTGGGACCAGACGAAATCCAGGTCTCCTACTCCTGTGCCATTTTGCCCCACCCTTCCTTTATTACCTTTTTAATGACTGCAAGATCTATAGTGATGTCCCCTATATTGTTTCTGATATTAATACTCTGTCCTCTCTCTCTCATTTTCTCTCTCTCTCTCTCTTTTTCAGTCTTGCTAGAGGTTTAATCAGATTTATTGGTACCCCCCCAAAAAACAGTTTTATCTAATTGATTATCTCTAATGTTTTATTTTCAGTTTCATCGATTTCTGCTCTTTATTGTTTCCTTCCTTCTGCCTGCTTTAGTTTTATTTTATTCTTCTTTTTCTAATTTCTTCTTTTTCTAATTTGTTTTAAGAACTTATCATTGATTTGAGATACTTCCTCATTTCCAACATAAGCATTTAGTGCAAAAATTTCTCTCCCAGCACTGTTTTAGCTGCGTCTCACATATTTTAATTTGTTGTGTTTTTGTTTTCACTCAGTTCTAAGTATGTTTCTTTCCTTTAAGGCTTCCTCTTTAACCCATGGATTATTTATAAATGTGTTGTTTAATTCCACATGTTTAGAGTTTTTCCTGTTGTCTTTCTGTAATCACTCTCTAGTTTGATTCCACTATGGTCAGAGAACGCACTCTGTATGATTTCAATTCTTTTTAATTAGTTGGGATCTGTTTTAATGACTTATAGTCTATCTTTGTAAAGATATGAAGATATGTTTTGTGGGCACTGGAAAGATACGTGTATTCTACTGTTACTGGGGGGAGTATTCTGTCTATGTTAGCTGGATACTGCTGGTTGACTGTGTGTTTTCTGCCCCTGCCAATTTTGTGTCTAGTAGTTCTTTCGGTTTTTGAGAGGGAAGTTATGAGGCCCTTAACTATATTTGTTGCTTTGTCTCATTTTCCTTTGAGCTCTGTCAGTTTTATTTAACTTCATATATTTTAAGATGGGCTTATGTGTGCCCATTTAGGATCTATGTTTTCCTGGTAGATTGATCCCTTTATTATGTAAATTTTCTTTGCTGTGAATTCTATTTTATCAGGTATTAATATTAACCATGCCAGTTTTTTATTAATATTTTCATGGTATGTCTTTTTCCATCCTTTTACTTTCTTTTATTATTATGTTCAGTTAGCCAACATATAGTACATCATTAGTTTTTGATGTAGTGTTCAACGATTCATTAGTTGCATATAACACCCAGTGCTCATCACAACATGGCTTAATACCCATCCTTTTACTTTCAATCTGTCAGTGTTGTACTTAAAGTAAATTTCTTGGGGCGCCTGATTGGCATAGTTGGTTGAGCATCCAACTCTTGGTTTTGGCTCAGTCAGGATCCAGGGTCATGGGATTGAGCCCTGTTGTTGGGCTTCACACTCAGCTCAGTCTGCTTAAGACTTTCTCTCCCTCTTTCTTTGCCTCTCCCCGCCTGTGCTCATGCAGGCACGTGCTCTTGCTCTCAAATAAATAAATCTTTTTTTAAAGAAAGTAAATTTCCTAGAAGTAGCATATAGTTTGATATTGTTCTTTTATCCACTATGCCAATATATTTTTTGATTAGTAGTATTAGACCATTTACATTTAAAGTAATAATTGATATGTTAGCACTTACTTCTGTTATTTTATTATTTTCTATTTATTTTCATTGGTTATTTTCCTCTTTCTTGTTTCTTGCCTTCCTTCAGGTTACTTGAACATTTTTTATAATTCTGTCTTGGCTTACTTGTAGTTTTTAAAAAATCTCTCTTTGTATGATTTTTGTAATTGTTTCTCTGGGTATGGACAGCATATGTAAGTGACTTGTAAAAGTCTAGTGGTGTCAACATTTTGTTGACTTTGTGTGAGTGTGGAAATCTTACTTAAATTTAGAAAATTTCAAATTTGTCTATATTCCCCAGGTTTAAATACCATTATCTGGAGTATCAGGTGGTGTTATAATGTCTGTTTCAGTCATTTCTAAGGATTGATCTCCTAGCCACAGTTTTTTTTTTTTTTTTTTACCATGTGTAAGGATGGTTTTATTTTCTCTTAATTCCTGAAGGACAATTGGACAATTTTACATTCAGAATTTGCAGTCAGTTGTTCTTACCTTTTTGTGGTTGAAAAATAGTGAAGCCTCTCTTTGGGGCCTCCTACATTTTAAATGTGAAATTTTCTGCCATTCAAACTGGTGTTCCCTTAGGTAATATGTCTTTTTTCTCTGGCTACTTTCAAGATTTTTTCCTTTGTCTCTGATATTCAAATGTTTTACTGTAATGCATCTTGGCATGGATTTCCTTGGGTTTATTCTGTTTGGTGTTTGTTCAGCTTCTTGAATCTGTACATTGTGTCTTTCACCAAATTTGGAAAGTTTTCATCTACTATTTCTTCAGAAAGTCTCTGTTCTTCTTTCTGTCTCCCTGTCCTTTCGAGACCTGGATGATATGAATGTTGGATATTTTGTTATTATCCTACAGGTCCCTGAGTCTCTGTTTATCTTTTGTCATTTTTTTTTCTCTGTTGTTAAAATTGGCTGAATTCTATTGTTCTGTCTGTCCTCAAGTTCTCTGATACTATCCTCTGTCATCTCTGCTCTACTATTGAGCCCATCCAACAAGTTTATTTGTTATTTTATTTTTTAGTTCTACAATTTCCACTTGGAAATTTTTATAACTTCTGTTTCTTAGCTGAGATTTTCTATTTGTTCATTTGTTTCAAGAGAATTTGTAATTAATTGTTGAAGCATTTTTATGACAGCTTCTTTGAAATCCTTATCAGATAATCCCAACTTCTGATCCATCATTCATTCTGTTGGCATCATTTGATTGTCTTTCTCATTTAAGGTGTGATTTTCATGGTTATTGCTATGATGGGTAATTTTTTATAGTATCCTGAATGTTTTGTCTATTATGTAAGGGACTCTGGATCCTATTCAGATCTTTTATTTTGGGAAGTAGTTGCCCTGTTTATTTTTATTTTTATTTTTTATTTTTTAGATTTTTAAAAAAAATTTTATTATGTTATGTTAGTCACCATACAATACATCATTAGTTTTTGATGTGGTGATCCATGATCCATTGTTTTCGTATAACACCCAGTGCTCCATGCAGTACATGCCCTCCTTAATACCCATCACTGCGCTAAGCAATCCTCCCTACCCCCTCCCCTCTAAAACCCTGTTTGTTTCTCAGGTCCATAGTCTCTCATGGTTCATCTCTCCCTCCAATTCCCCCCCGCCATTTTTCCCTTCCTTCTCCTAATGTCCTCCATGCTATTCCTTATGTTCCACAAATAAGTGAAACCATATGATAATTGACTTTCTCTGCTTGACTTATTTCACTTAGCATAATCTCCTCCAGTCCCATCCATGTTGATGTAAAAGTTGGGTATTCATCCTTTCTGATGGCTGAGTAATATTCCATTGTATATATGGACCACATCTTCTTTATCCATTCATCTGTTGAAGGGCATCTCAGCACTTTCCACAATTTGGCTATTGCAGACATTGCTGCTATGAACATTGGGGTGCATATGGCCCTTCTTTTCACTACATCTGTGTCTTTGGGGTAAATACCCAGGAGTGTAATTGCTGGGTCATAAGGTAGCTCTATTTTTAAATATTTGAGGCACCTCCACACTGTTTTCCAAAGTGGCTGTACCAACTTGCATTCCCACCAACAGTGTAAGAGGGTTCCCCTTTCTCCACAACCTCTCCAACATTTGTTGTTTCCTGTTTTGTCAATTTTTGCCATTCTAACTGGTGTAAGGTGGTATCTCAGTGTGGTTTTGATTTGAATTTCCCTGATGGCTAATGATGATGAACATTTTGCCCTGTTTAAAGTTAGCACATAGACCTTGGCCTGCTTCTGTGGACTGTAGTTCCAATGGTAATTTTCACAGCCTTTGTGATATTATTTTGGTGCTTGGTTTGCTGGTGTTAGTGGGGCTACAACTGGTCCCTGCTGGTGCTGTGTAAGGGAGCAGCAGGAGTTTCCTCAGGCCAGGAGGCTAGATGTCTCTCGGTGGGGAAAAATTTTGGTAGCTTCCCCACTACTATCTTTTGAATGTTTTCATGTCTGTAGGCAAAGGAGGAGAGCCTTGAACCTACAGAGGCCAAGAGGCTTCCTGGTATGGGCCAGTTGCCATAGCTGGATCAATCTTGCATGATCTGTCCACTTGTTCTGGTATCTCTGTACAAGGGAGGAAAGTCTTAGGCTCATGCCCATACCAGGCCACTTGTGTAGCCTGCCTGCCATTCCAGTAAGCCTGAGTTTTGCTAGAAATGCTACTTGCTACTTGTCCTAAACATTTTAATGGCCTTTTGTCACCTCCACCATTTCACTTAGATTTGGGATTGTTGCTATTGATAGGCATCCCTGTCCTGAATTTTTTATTCTGTTTCAATTTTTAACATAGAAGAGTAATGAAATGTAGTGACTGACTACAGAACATGGGGAGTAGTTAAGTGCTTGAATCCACTGCCAGATAAATATGTTTTTATTCATTATTTTCAGGGTTTGGGAATAGTACAGTTTTTATGTTTGGAGACTTTTGGAGCTAAATTTTATTTTCATTTTGGCACACCTGTTGTTTTGCCTAACAATTTTGGTCAAGGTGGCCTGCCAGAGTTCAGCTCTCCTATGTAGATCATTTATCTCTTTTACTCACAGACACAGCTCCCAACGAAGTTTATCCTTCTTTATTCCCGGTTACAGAGGCAACCAAGACAGGAATCACCCTGTTGTTGCCTAGAAAAATAATGAATAACACTTAGCACAGTCCTATCTCTATGTACAGAGACCACTGATGTTGACTTTCTGTGAAAAAGAGAGACAATTTGTAGATTATTAGCTCATCTTCAGTCTAATTATCTAGTTTCTTATAGGAGAGGCTAAATCCCTTCTTGTTGAAAACAAGGACACATCTCATTCATGAATACTACATAAAACCTTGGTACTTGTGCCTCCAAATTGTGAAGTACAGAACACATTTACAATTAATGTGGTTTCTGTGATCGCATATGAAAAATAACAAGATGTCTTGGTACAAGCTCCTTACTTTCTATATAACAACACACAGATTAAATGTCAATATTTGATAAGTATCTATTTGCTAGTTAAAGGACTGCGATCTGTGAATATGGTGAGGCATCACTCCTAGGATTATGTTATGTTGATCTTAAACCAAGGTTGTCTAGGAGAGCCCAGTATACATGAGCTCTTTAAAGGAGGAGCTTTTTTCCAGCTGGTGACAGAAAAGAAAGTCAGAGAGTCTTGAAGCACGAGTGGAATTCAGTGTGCCTTCACTGGCTTGAAGATGAAGGGGCTACATGAGTAGTAATGTGGGCACTTAGGGAGCTGAGAGGCCCCCTGACAGCCAGCAAGGAAAGAGGGACCTCAGTCCCACAGCTGCAAGGAAATGAGTTCTGCCAACAACTTGAATGAGCTTGGAAGTAGATCTCTCTCAAAGAGGGGCAGAGCTTGAGCTCAGATAAGTGGAACAAGCCTTTACTGCAGCATTTAGTTGGTGGCAGAACTGTCCTCTAAGATTTGGAAGCTGCATTCTTTTTTTAAGGATCCAAGAAAATAGGTGCATCTAATAAAGTATCTCCTTTTGTCCCAATTCCTTTAACCCCTTTCCCTTTGATATCAACAGAATCAACCAAAACCAGCCTGCTCAGAAACCAGATGTCCAGCCTCAAGAGCTCAGCTTGCAGTGAGAGGACAGACGGCCTTTCCACTTCCAGCAGCTGGAACACTCCAAGTGACAGAGGCAAGCCAGAGAGAGTCTCTATATCAGGAAGCGCAGGCTGGCCTCCCTTTGCCCAGTGTGTCTGCTCCTAAAAAGCTGGGTGTAGATACATTTTGGGGGAAACAAATCATTTTTAAGGTTTCCTTAAAATAGGTTTCCTTCCTATTCAGGGACTCCTTGTAAATCATGTCTGCCTGCTATAGTGAACTGGATTTTCTTAGACTGAGATTTGCAATTACTGTGCCTGGATGTTTAATATACAAGTGGCTCACATAACTATGGTGCTAGTGTAGTGCTTGCTGCCCCTCCGTGGTTTGAACTTGAAAATCTAATACTTCACAGTTGGTTTATTTTCTTCCCTTCATTCACAGGTGGCGACATCTGATGAGCCCCTCTCTGGTCCATATTGTCAGCCTTTTGGGGGCTAAGTGTGAGGAAAATATGATTTTCCACTCCAATTTTATTATAATAATAAAATCCTTATTCTTAAAATAGTAAATTTCTAAGAGTTTAATTCCTGTAGGACTTTTCCCTGTATTTCAAATAGTTGATAACTAGTAAATCAAACTAATGACACAGATATGCACAATCAGTCCCCTACGTAGGAGGAAGTGACTGAGTGACAAGTGTACACTCCATCATAGCTGAATCTAACCTTATGTTCTTTAGTGCTGATTGTTGTGATGTCTTTTCCTCTGTTTCAGTTAACCTGTCATAGTCCCTAGGTCTGCTATATGCATGGTTCTTAAAGGGCTTAGCATATGATGAGTAGAGTATGATTTCTTAGATATTCAACCAACTCACTCCCAAACAGCCCTCCTTCTAGATGCTGCTGATTCAACTAGCTAATATTTCTTTCCACTTATAAGTCCAAGTTTATATAAGGATATATATATTAAAAATCCCAAATATTGATTTGAAAATGTGTATCTACAACTAAACAGGATCTAATAGGGATTTTGGTTTTCCATACAGAGTGGAGGAACCACAAAGCAACTATCAGAAACTAAGATGTTGATCAAGGTTCTTTTGTATAATTTGGGGGGAGTCTAATGAAGCCAACATTGAACAATCATTGGTTAATGGCATTGTCAAATTTAACATTTTAAAAATGTGTTTTCTGGGGAATGAGAGAATGAATGTCTCATTCTTCCATGGAGAGGGATCTCAATGGATATGGGATGAAGTAGATAAGCAAAACAATGATAGGGCTGTATTCATCTATGCATTGGTCTTTAGTGTAATTGCAAATGAATCTTGCCAAAGAACCCACTATGACAGTCAGGATTCTCTGAAATATGGTCCATTTGTTAATCATTGGTCACAACCGAACTAAAAGATAAGCGTGATCCTTTTGCATTTTTGATTAAAAAAACCCATTTATTAGGAAATTATACAATTGTCATTTTCTCCTTCCACAGAAATAAGCACCCTGCTGACAAATGAGTACCTAGATGGCAAATCATTAGGAAGAGTGAGTCGAGAAGGAAAAGAGGTTCATGACCAAGAGTGAGTACTTTAATTTTACCAGGGAGGTTTTGTTGTGTTTTTATTTATTACAAGTTTTAAAGCATCATAGTCTGTGTTCTTATTTCTTCAAGTATGTCTTCAGAAAAGTGGCTCAAGACCCATGGCTTGGTTGCCAAGAAACTCACCATCATGGATGCCTTGTCCATGACAGCGGTCCCTCACATCCCCACCTATGTTCCCATTCTGGACAAGCATGTTGTTTCCAAGGTCTTTGATGAGGTAAGACTGATTTTCTATCTGTCCCTGCCTGACGTATTTTTCATTCCTGGTTCAAATAAAATGTAGTCCACTTTGGTCTTGTACCGTTGTAACAGAAATGTATTTCAGCCATTGAAAAGAAAATTATTTGTAAAGATAGTAAAAAGGAGAGAGAAAAGCTCTTACGAAGTTTTGTTTTTAAGCTGAGAAGAGATTGGTCTTTGTTGGGTTGGCCGTTCACAGCTGGTTGCTGGTGGGTGGCAGTGTGGAGCTGCAAACATGTTTGAAAATCTTCTCAGAGTCATGAGTCATGAGTGAACATTATCCAGTATCAGAGGACCAGGGGAGAACTTATGAGAGACTATGTCCTCCCTTTGCTTACCTTCTCTTCTTAAATATAGTGGCATCTTTTCTTTTTTTTTTTAAGATTTACTGAGAGAGAGAGAGAACACATGCATGCCTGCATGAGTCGGGGGAGGGCAGAGGGAGAGATTCTCAAGCAGACTTCCGGCTGAGCTCCGGGCCCAACATGAGGCTCGATCTCATGGATCCATGAGATCAGGACCTGATTTGAAACCAGGAGTCGGACCCCTTAGCCGACTGAGCCACCCAGGCAACCCCAGTGGCATCTTTTCCATCATAAAAGTCTCCAAAGGAAAAAGTCAGAGAGGGAAAGAGGGAGGGAGCAAGAGAGATGCAGAGAGAGAGAGAGAGACAGAGACAGAGAATGAACCAGAGCCAAAGAACCGTAAGAGAATGACAGTCATATCTTGGAAGGGGAAAAAGCAGTGGGAGAGCATGGGAGGGTTAAATGTGGAGGAAGGCCAAATAAATACTGAAAAGTTTCCCTTGAATTGGGCAACTAGAAGGTCCTTGCCCTTAGCAAGAACAGATTCAGTGGAGCAACCAGACTGTTCAAGAATGAGGAACACACAAAAAACAAGGATATGAAGATCAAACCCCAATGCTTCTGGGCAAATACAGTGGCAGCTAATGATTTAAATAGAAACATACCAGGCTTTATAGTCACTAAATGGAAATACTATCCTTAAAAGAACTCATCTCATCCTGTGATGGTTACAGAAGAAATGTAGGGTGTTTGGAATTTGCTTCCCAATCATTGGGAGGGTGGCAGTTGTTGGGGAAGGAGAGGAATAGATAAAAGAAGATTGGCCATGAGTTGATAACTGTTAAATTTGCATAATAATAATATTGAATCAGGGGAAGCTCATTCTACTATTCTGTCTGCTTTTTTACATAGTTTTGATTTTCCATAAAAAAAGTTGAAAAAAATCAAAGGCAGGAAGTCTTTTTTTTTTTTTTTAAAGATTTTATTTATTTATTTGACACAGAGAGGCACAGTGAGAGAGGGAACACAACCAGGTGCCCCTAAAGGCAGAAATCTTTTTTTTAAAAAAAGCCTTTATCGGGTGCCTGGGTGGCTCAGTCGTTGCGCATCTGCCTTTGGCTCAGGTCATGATCTCAGGGTCCTGGGATTGAGCCCCACATCGGGCTCCCTGATCAGTGGGAAGCCTGCTTCTCCCTCTCCCACTCCCCCTGCTTGTGTTCCCTCTCTGGCTGTGTCTCTCTCTGTCAAATAAATAAATAAAATCTAAAAAAAAGGGGGGGGGCTTTATCTCACTGGTCTTGATGTATTTGGAAGAAGCAGAGGAATTGGTGAATTTTTTCTCTTAGTCACATTGAAGACATTACACTCACGGAGTTCAACATGCGCCCTAGTTTTGCACAACCAGTGATTTTTGCTGTGGAGGTTGTGTGTGATTGATGCTGTATTCCTCATGACTGTGCCTCACAGTGAGTGGTTCTGTGTCTGGCTGAGACCTTGTGACTGGCAGGTTCTATTTGTATCTCCAGTGAACTCTAACCTGTTTGGTCAGATAACAATGTATCACTTGAACTTGACTTCCTCCAGAAGGAGCAGAGAGAAACTGAACACTGATAGATTTCTTCTAGGAAGTTTGGTGGCAGCTTTTCCTATTCTGTGCATTTATTTTATTAATACTCTTCAGTTTTATTTGGAATAAGATGTCTTTAGTGAACTCTACCGAGAAGTAGAATTTTCTTGTGCTTCTCATGTCTCCTTCTAAGCCTTCCAATAGCCTGAAACATGGAAAAGTAAATTTCTCAAAAAAACAAACATGATAGGGTAGGGAAGTACAAACATAAAATCAAAGAAGAAACCACAAGGGAAAGATTTATAGATCAAATACAGAAAAATGTTATATTGCATAAAAACATACAAATAAAATGAAGGCAGAGCTCAGAAAAATCTTTGTAACATATACAACAAAGAGTTACAAGAGTAATTCTTAAATATGTTTTTGTGTTTGCATCCATATAAACCTGTGTGTGTGTGTGTGTGTGTATAAATCATTGTTCTGTTCACAGAACAACATACATATATACGTGCCCATACCATAAAAGAATAAAAAAATGGTAAATACCTCATTGGAAAATCTAGGGAGATAAATTAAAAAATAATCAAAACCCCATACAAAAATATTTCTTACCTGGTAACCAAATATATGCGTTGAGAAAAAGTGCAAACTGAAAAACCAGTTAGACAACTACCCCACCACCACCATCAAATTTGTAAGGTTAAAAAATACTAATAAACAAACAAACACAAATACCAATGAACAGTGATGGCAAAATTAGGATGAAATGAGAACTTTTATATTCTGCTGGTGGGAGTATAAATTGGTGCATCCTTGGCAGTACACTCAGAGGTGTTAAGAACATACAGCCTTTTCTCCAGTGAATCCATATGTAGATATTTCATAATCAGAAATACTGATACATATATTCAAAGAATGGTTAGTGCTGCCTTATATCTAACAATGAGAATGCTGAAGACAACTTAAATGTCTACAGGGTATACCCGTATCATGGAGGGTCATACTTTCATTAAATGTCATGTTCCTGAAGAATAAGGAATGACATAGGGAAAAGCTCTTGATGTAATTTTTTTAAATTTAATTTTATTATGTTATGTTAGTCACCATACAGTACATCATTAGTTTTTGATGTAGTGTTCCATGATTCATTGTTTTCATATAACACCCAGTGCTCCATGCAATACATGCCCTCCCTAATACCCATCACCAGGCTAATCCATGCCCCCACCCCCCTCCCCTCTAAAACCCTCAGTTTGTTTCTCAGAGTCCATAGTCTCTCATGGTTCTTCTCCCCCTCCGATTTCCCCTCCTTTATTTTTCCCTTCCTTCTCCTAATGTCCTCCATGCTATTCCTTATGTTCCACAAATAAGTGAAACCATATGATAATTGACTTTCTCTGCTTGACTTATTTCACTTAGCATAATCTCCTCCAGCCTCATCCATGTTGATCTAAAAGTTGGGTAGTCATCCTTTCTGATGGCTGAGTAAGATTCCATTGTATATATGGACCACATCTTCTTTATCCATTCATCTATTGAAGGGCGTCTCAGCTCTTTCCACAGTTTGGCTATTACGGACATGGCTGCTATGAACATTGGAGTGCATTTGGCCCTTCTTTTCACTACATCTGTGTCTTTGGGGTAAATACCCAGGAGTGTAATTGCTGGGTCATAAGGTAGCTCTATTTTTAAATTTTTGAGGCACCTCCGCACTGTTTTCCAAAGTGGCTGTACCAACTTGCATTCCCACCAACAGTGTAAGAGGGTTCCCCTTTCTCCACAACCTCTCCAACATTTGTTGTTTCCTGTTTTGTCAATTTTTGCCATTCTAACTGGTGTAAGGTGGTATCTCATTGTGGTTTTGTTTTGTATTTCCCTGATGGCTAGTAATGATGAACATTTTTTCATGTGTCTGTTAGCCATTTGTATGTCTTTTTTGGAGAAGTGTCTGTTCATGTCTTCTTTTTTTTTTTTTTTTTTTAAAGATTTTTATTTATTTATTTATTTGACAGAGAGAGACACAGCGAGAGCAGGAACACAAGCAGGGAGAGTGGGAGAGGGAGAAGCAGGCTTCCCGCTGAGCAGGGAGCCAGATGCGGGGCTCGATCCCAGGACCCTGAGATCATGACCTGAGCCGAAGGCAGACGCTTAACGACTGAGCCACCCAGGCGCCCCTCTGTTCATGTCTTCTGCCATTTTTTGACTTGATTATTTGTTGGGTGTTGAGTTGGAGAAGTTCTTTATAGATCTTGGTTATCAGCACTTTGTCTGTAGTGTCATTTGCAAATATCTTCTCCCATTCTGTGGGTTGCCTCTTAGTTTTATTGACTGTTTCCTTTGCTCTGCAGAAGCTTTTTATCTTGATGAAATCCCAAGAGTTCATTTTTGCTTTTGTTTCACTTGCGTTTGGAGATGTATCTTGAAAGAAGTTGCTGTGGCTGATGTCGAAGAGGTTACTGTCTATGTTCTCCTCTAGGATTTTGATGGATTCCTGTCTCACATTGAGTTCTTTCATCCATTTTGAGTTTATCTTTGTGTATGGTGTTAGAGAATGGTTGAGTTTCATTCTTCTGTATATAGCTGTCCAATTTTCCCAGCACCGTTTGTTGAAGAGACTGTCTTTTTTCCATTGCATATTTTTTTCCTGCTTTGTTGAAGATTATTTGACCATAGAGTTGAGGGTCCATATCTGGGCTCTCTATTCTGTTCCATTTGGTCTGTACGTCTGTTTTTGTGCCAGGACCATGCTGTCTTGGTGATCACGGCTTTGTAATATAGCTTGAAATCAGGCAATATGATGCCCCCAGCTTTGTTTTTCTTTTTCAACATTTCCTTGGCGATTCAGGGTCTTTTCTGATTCCATACAAATTTTAGGATTGTTTGTTCCAGCACTTTGAAAAATGTTGGAATTTTGATCAGGATGGCATTGCAGGTATAGATTGCTGTGGGCAGCATAGACATTTTAACAATGTTTATTCTTCTGATCCATGAACATGGAATGTTTTTCCATCTTTTTGTGTCTTCTTCAATTTCTTTCATGAGTGTTCTGTAGTTCCTAGAGTATAGATCCTTTACCTCTTTGGTTAGGTTTATTCTGAGGTATCTTATGGTTTTTGGTGCTATTGTAAATGGAATCAATTCTCTAATTTCTCTTTCTACAGTTGCATTGTTAGTGTATAAGAAAGCAACTGGTTTCTATGCATTGATTTTGCCTGATGGATTCCTGGGGGAATTCTTCCAAACATTCAAAGAAGAAATAATAACTATTCTCCTGAAGCTGTTTCAAAAAATAGAAACAGAAGGAAAGCTTCCAGACTCATTCTGTGAGGCCAGCATTACCTTAATCCCCAAACCAGGCAAAGACCCCATCAAAAAGGAGAATTTCAGACCGATATCCCTGATGAATATGGATTCCAAAATTCTCAACAAAATCCTAGCTAATAGGATCCAACAATACATTAAAAGGATCATCCACCACAACCAAGTAGGATTTATGCCCAGGATGCAAGGGTGGTTCAACATTCGCAAATCAATCAATGTGATAGAACACATTAATAGGAGGAGAGAGAAGAACCATATGGTCCTCTCAATTGATGCAGAAAAAGCATTTGACAAAATACAGCATCCTTTCCTGATTAAAACTCTTCAGAGTGTAGGGATAGAGGGAACATTCCTCAAGTTCATAAAATCCATCTATGAAAAAGCCACAGCGAATATCATCCTCAATGGGGAAAAGCTGAGAGCCTTTCCCTTAAGATCAGGAACACGACAAGGATGCCCATTCTCGCCACTATTGTTCAACATAGTACTAGAAATCCTAGCAACAGCAATCAGACAACAAAAAGAAATAAAAGGTATTCAAATTGGCAAAGAAGAAGTCAAACTCTCCCTCTTCACAGATGACATGATACTTTATGTGGAAAATCTGAAAGGCTCCATCCCCAAATTACTAGAACTCATACAGCAATTCAGTAATGTGGCAGGCTACAAAATCAATGCACAGAAACCAGTTGCTTTCTTATACACTAGCTCTACATATAATTAATGCTAAATGAAAAAATCAGGTACAAAGCTCCACATATATAGTACATAAATTTGGTTACATATATGTATGATGTAGACATAGCACTCTTTCTCCCTCCTTTTCTCTTTTACCAAAATGTTAATAGTGTTTATCTGAGTTAGGAGATTATTGGAGATTTGGGGGTTTTGTTTATGTACTTTCTAGTTTTTGTTGTACTACTTTTAACTGAATATATATTAATGTTATGCTGACAAAAAAAGGTTAAGAAAACCAGACTTATAACAAATGATAAAATGGTGAAATATAAAGGGAACCTAATTTTTAATTAATTATTGGTTTATTTTTATTTGCTAAGTAATTTACGAATACATTCTCAGCATGGAATGCCATGTAGAAGTCTTTAAAGGGAAACGTGGAAGCTTTTCTCTTAGCCACTCTTGTCTACAAAGGAAACTCTGGATAGTTTGGTGACTACCTTTCCAATTTTTTTTTTTATTATATTCAGTTAGCCACTGTATAGTACATAATTAGTTTTTGATGTAGTGTTCAGTGATTCATTAGTTAACTATAACACCCAGTGCTCATCACAACACGTGCCCTCCTCAATACCCATCACCCTGTTACCCCCTCCCCCTCTCCCCTCTGAAACCCCCAGATTGTTTCTCGGGATCCATAGTCTCTCATGGTTCATCTTGCTCTCTGATTTCTCCCCCTTTGGATTTCCTTCCCTTCCCCTATGGTCCTCTGTGCTATTGCTTATGTTCCACATATGAGTGAAACCATATGATAATTGTCTTTCTCTGCTTGACTTACTTCACTTAACATAATCCCCTCCAGCTCCATCCATGTCGATGCAAATGGTAGGTATTGATCGTTTTTGATGGCTGAATAATATTCCATTGTGTATATGTACCACAACTTCTTTATCCATTAATCTGTTGAAGGGCATCTCAGCTCCTTCCACAGTTTGGCTATTGTGGACATTGCTGCCGTGAACACTGGGATGCACATGCCCCTTCTTTTCACTACGTCTGTATCTTTGGAGTAAATACCTATTAGTGCAATTTTTGGGTCATAGGGTAGCTCTATTCTTAACATTTTGAGGAACCTCCATACTGTTTTCCAAAGTGGCTGTACCAGCTTGCATTCCCACCAACAGTGTAAGAGGGTTCCCCTTTTTCCACATCCTCACCAACATTTGCTGTTTCCTGTTTTGTTAATTTTTGCCATTCTAACTGGTGTAAGGTGGTATCTCATTGTGGTTTTGATTTGTATTTCCCTGATGGCTAGTGATGATGAACATTTTTTCATGTGTCTGTTAGCCACTTGTATGTCTTTTTTGGAGAAGTGTCTGTTCATGTCTTCTGCCCATTTTTTGACTGGGTTTATTAGTTTTTTGAGTGTAGAGTTTGAGAAGTTCTTTATAGATCTTAGATATCAGCCCTTTATCTGTAGTGTCATTTGCGAATATCTTCTCCCATTCCATGGGCTGCCTCTTAGATTTGTTGACTGTTTCCTTTGCTGTGCAGAAGCTTTTTATCTTGATGAAATCCCAAAAGTTCATTTTTGCTTTTGTTTCACTTGCCTTTGGAGACGTGTCTTGAAAGAAGTTGCTGTGGCCGATGTCGAAAAGGTTACTGCCTATGTTCTCCTTTAGGATTTTGATGGATTCCTGTCTCACATTGAGTTCTTTCATCCATTTTGAGTTTATCTTTGTGTATGTTGTAAGGGAATGGTCCAGTTTCATTCTTCTATATGTAGCTGTCCAATTTTCCCAGCACCACCTATTGAAGAGACTGTCTTCTTTCCATTGGAGAGCTTTTCCCTTAAGATCAGGAACACAACAAGGATGCCCACTCTTACCACTGTTGTTCAACATAGTACTAGAAGTCCTAGCCTCAGCAATCAGGCAACAAAAAGAAATAAAAGGCATCCAAATTGTCAAAGAAGTAGTCAAACTCTCCCTCTTCGCAGATAACGTGGTACTTTATGTGGAAAACCCAAAAGACTCCACCCTCAAATTACTAGAACTCATATTTAGCAATGTGGCAGGATACAAAATCAATGCACAGAAATCAGTTGCTTTTCTATACACTAACAATGCAGCTGTAGAAAGAGAAATTAAGGAATCAGTTCCATTCACAATAGCAGCAAAAACCGTAAGATACCTAGGAATAAACCTAACTAAAGAGGTAAAGGATCTATACTCTAGAAACTACAGAACACTTATGAAAGACATTGAGGAAGACACAAAAAGATGGAAAAATATTCCATGCTCATGGATTGAAAGAATAAACATTGTTAAAATGTCTATCCTCCCCAGAGCAATTTACACTTTCAGTGCCATCCCTATTAAAATACCATTGGCATTTTTCAAAGTGCTGGAACAGACAATCCTAAAATTTGTATGGAACCAGAAAAGACCCCAAATCGCCAAGGGAATGATGAAAAAGAAAAACAAAGCTGGGGGCATCACGTTGCCTGGACCTCAAGCTATATTACAAAGCTGTGATCACCAAGACAACATGGTATTGGCACAAAAACACACACATAGACCAATGGAACAGAATAGAGAGCTCAGATATGGACCCTCAACTCTATGATCAAATAATCTTTGACAAATCAGGAAAAAATATCCAATGAAAAAAGACAGTCTCTCCAACTCTTTTCTACACACACGCTCATATATATATGTATGTATACATAACATATATTTATACACATATGCAGAACAATTTTAATAATCATAAATGAGGTGATACCATATGGATTTGCCATTTTTATCTTTTATAATTTATTGTTTATTTTATAAAAATTATCTTTTAAAAATTAAGGTCTTGGGGCACTTGGGTGGCTCAGTCAGTTAAATGTCCGACTCTTGATCTCAGCTCAGGTCTTACTCTCGGGGTCATGAGTTCAGGCCCCATGTTGGGCTCCATGCTGGGTATGGATCCTACTTTAAAAAAAATTAAGCTGTTAGAGACTTTTACACATGTGTAGATATGGGTCTGTCTCATTCTTACTAGTTTCAAGGTTCTTCCTCATTATTTTATTTCTTAATTGAAGTATAGTTGGCACACCATATTACATTAGTTTTATGTGTACAACACAGTGATTCCAACAACTCTATAAGTTATGCTGTGCTTACCACAAGTGTAACATCCTCTGTCACCATCCAATGCTATTATAGTACTGTTCACTATATTTCCTGTGCTGTACTTGCCATCCCCAGTTCTTTCCCATTCTTAATGGACATTTACATTATATCCTTCTTTTCAGAGTCCAGAGTGCTAACCATTACACCATGGAACCCACTCCTTATCCTTCTTTTCCATATCACAAACAATCCTGTAACAGATTTCCTTGCACACAGATTTTTGGGCACATGTACACGTCTCTTTTGGGGTAGATTCTGTGAAGTAGTGTTGCTAGACCCAAAGGGTGTGCATGTTTAAAATTTTGACAGATGAAATCAAATAACCTTCCAAATAAATTTTACATTTCTACTAGTTACAGCCCCAAGGACAACCTTTTTCCCAAGAGGAACTCTATATAATATTTGTTGATAAGCATTTGTTCTATGAGTGTAGAAATGTTTTGAAAACCCTCAAAATAATATGCAGATGTAAAATCTTATTCAACCTGTCCTCTCTTCACTGGTTCATATTCTGAAGAAGTAAACATAGTAATTTATATAATAATAATATGCGTACTCTGAGATTGTTATGGGATTAAAAGAAGTAATGCATATAATAGTCCATACTCAGCAGGCACTCAATAAATATTGGCTTTTATTCTAAAAATATTCAACAAATATTACATGCCTACCGTATGCAGGCCCTGAGCTGATCTCTATAGTATAGCCAAATAAGACAACCAATGTTTCTACCCGAGCACAGTTTACCATCTCATGGAGGAAATAGCAATTTAAAAAAGTCCTGGTTAAATGCGACAAGTGGAAGGTGCAGAGTGAAGATGCAGGAGAGGCCCCTAAGCCAGTTTCATTTGTCAAAGAAGGCTTCACACTTGGCTGTGAGAGTTAAGACCCAGGGACAGAAAAGGAGTTATGAGGTGAGGAGGTTGGGAGGGATGTCCTCAGCAGTGGGGGAGCAGGTGGGGGAGTTTAAGGGTCCAAGAAAGTTTGTTATTCTAAAGAATGTTTTGTGTGACTGGAGGAAGGTGTTAGCACTAGTAAAGGAAGTGCCTTGATTGATTAAGAAGTTGGAATGTCATCCTGAGGACAAGCAAAGGGTTTTTAGCAGAAGATCAAGTTTGGGCTTCAGCAGCAATGTGCAGAATAGTTGGAGAGGTTTGAGGCTGGGAAGGGTAAGAGTCAGTCAGGAGGCAAAGCCTGGATGACTATCACCCAGGTGGCAACAATGGGGGTGGATCCAAGGCTATTTTCAAAGTCAGGTAGATAAGACTAAGCCATGTGGGGCTCAGAGAGAAAAAAATATGGAGTGATTCCCAAGACGGAAAAACTGGAAGAGTAGTGAGGGTTCTGTTCTTTATAAGAACATTCTAGTCTTCTGACTCTAGAAAGCAAAGCCAAGGGATGAGGAGCAACATTTTTCAATTGCATTCCACCATTGGTACTTGTGCTTGGTGCCTTTAGTGACAATGTAAATTCTCATCACAGACCTGTGAGTAGGTAACACACCATCCAGCATGCTTATCTTCCTCCATTATTGATAGTTAGAGCATGAATCATGATGATGATGGGAGTATACTGCAGTAAATTCCAATTTCACTCTCAAAGCACGCCTATATCTTTTATTCCTTAACATCTTCTCTGACTGGAAGAGACCCTCACTTAGAAATGGAAAGAATAGTAAGACAATAACCTAAAAATATCTCCTCCTTAGTGGGATGTATAGCTTTTTGAGATTTGGACCTAATGTTTTATGAAAAAGTAGACAAAAAAGTAGAATGGAGCTGAAAAGGAAACCTGAATCTTAACCCACTTCACTGAGAATTTTAATTGACTCTTACTCCTATGTTCTGTGCCCGGCCACATCTGTCTGGGCCGAATTGTAAAGCAGTGTTTGGCTTTGTCCCCAGCTCTTTGTTTCGTTCATGACTTATGTATGGGCTCTTTCTTCTTCTGGAACACAATGCTGTTTTGGTTTTCAGTGTTTTCCGGACCAGCATCAAATCTGTCACCTTGGAAATGAAGTATTGAGCAGAGAGGTTGCCCTAGCAACTCTTCATTACAAGATGCTGACTGGCACTTTTGGTTTCCAATGGACCAGATAATTTTACCTTAGCTCTTTCAAAAAGATTAATTCATTGCCAAGTCATATAAAGGATAAAATTGTTTTAGTTATTTGATGAATCTGGAATTCAGAGTTCTTTATTGCCAGTTGCTTCAAAGAAAAGTGAAATAATTCAGGAACATTAATCTGTATCATTGGAAAATTTACATAATCAGCATCAACATCATGATGTTCTTTAATAACATCCCATCAAGGCTTCCTGCTTTGCCGTAATCTGGGTTCATTAGGCACATAACTCTGTGGTCAGATACGCTGGGCTTGCACACTAGCTCCCATCATTTACTTCTGACAGGCCATGGCACAATCCCATTAATATAGTACATGATGAGCCCTCATTACTGGGTTTTGAACAAAGCATTTGATATCATCAAAGTATTGTATCTAAAAGTTAGAGCAACTTAGTGAAATTGCTATTCATCTTGTCATTTAGCTGACAAGGAAGTTAGGTGCAAAGAGGTTAGGGATGCTGTTAAGGACAAGCATTTTGTTGCTGTCATATATAGTAGCATTGAACATAACGAGATTATGTATTGATAGAAAGGCTTATCTTAAGTAAAAATTTAAAAGGACAGTTACTACAAAAGCTATATATATTCACTGTGTATAAAAATTAGGAAATACAGATAAGTGAAAAAGAAAGAAACAGTAGAGTCATAATTCCACCACTGATGAATCATTTTTTTTTTAAAACTTTTTTTTTTTTTAAGATTTCATTTATTTGACAGAGAGAGACACAGCAAGAGAGGGAACACAAGCAGGGGGAGTGGGAGAGGGAGAAGCAGGCTTCCCACTGAGCAGGAAGCCCGACGCGGGGCTCGATCCCAGGACCCTGGGACCATGACCCGAGCCAAAGGCAGACGACTGAGCCACCCAGGCGCCCCCACTGATGAATCATTTGGTAGTTGTTTGACCAGACGTTTTTCGCTACATATGTATCCTTTGTTCTTTGTTTTTGTTTTACCAAAATGAAGTCAAACTGAATATACAGTTTTGTGTCTTCATTTTTACTCAACAGTCTACAGTGAACATTGCTCCAGGTCAACAGATGTTTATCTTCTACAATTAAAGTGTTCACTAAATTGAAAAGAACAATCGTTTCTTTTCTAAAAGTTTATATGAAAAATGTGGGACATAGACTACTCTGTAGTAAGTAACATATTTTCTTGGGTTTATGAATGATCTTGTTGACACACTCGTCCTTTGCCAGTTAATTCTGTGGTCCTGCTTTCATTTGTTCTTTGGAGACTGGAGATGTTCCAGTTTGAAAGCAGACATTTAAGCTTCTGCACTCAGCAGTTTGTGCATCCGCACTGTCCATAAAGCCACCACATCTGTGTTCAGAGTTACCCATGCAGGATTTGTGCAGCTCTGGCGTTTTCGTTACGCACATCCCGTCAGACCTCTCCTTGGCCAATCTGGCAGCAAGCTCTGGGATATTTGTTGGAAGAGCTGATTAAGTTGAAAAAAGTGAAATTGGTGAACTAAGCCAAGGTTGAACAATAAATATATAAACACCAGTTTCATACTCTTTTCTCATTTTCAAAATGTGGGGTTGCTGATAAACACAGAATGTTGTCAGGAGGAACTCTACCTGTAGTATGACTTTAACAACTAATACCTGTGCATACAGTTCTGTATTCTGCTTCCTTCATTTAGCATTTGTTATGAACATACTCCCTTGTAATGACCATATTTGGATGAATTTTTAATGGTTGCACTAATATTCAATAATATGAACTACTGCAATTTATTTAAATTAGTCCCCCATTAGTGCACAGTTTACTTGGAATTTTAACAAGGCCTATTTACCTATGTCTTTGTTATCACTTAAGAGCAGTACATTAAAAAAAAAAAAACTTTGCCAATTGCTGTGTGAAAATGGTATTTCATTTTAATTTTCTGTTCTTTTATTGTTTCAGAATAGTTTTCTTATATAAGCTAAATCTCTCAAAATCTTGTTCACTTTATTCATATTTCTAGCAAATACCTCTTAAAAAATAGCAAAGATTACATTCATCCCATGCCTCAATTACCAAGAATTCAAATTTGGTGGAATCCAGACTTCATTATGTTTTATAATATAGATAAACAAACATTTTTTGACCCTTGACCATTATTTTTAATTTATATATAGTTTTAGTTTTTCAAATATTTAATAAATTGTTACTTTGTACATGTATTATGCTAGAAAACTAGTAGGTTTTTTTGAAAGGAATAAAGAACAGCAGAGTTTGGTAGAAAGAAAAGGCATGTAACAAAACCTGCAATTCAATGTATATATCAATATAGGGACTGAATGAGAAAATATGTAGAGAGTGCTTAATGCTTGGCAGAGAGTAAAGGATAAACACTATTACCATTATTGACAAAACTATTCTTAAATACAGTGGTTGCTTACAGGTCTAACAATGGGAAAAATTCTAACAGAATCAACCCAAATTAGCTGTCTATGAATTCTAGCAATTTCTTCTTTCTTTATGGTCGATGACTCTCTCTCTCTCTCTCTTTCTTTCTGTCTCTCCCCCATTTATCTCTCTCTCTCTCTCTCCCCCCCCTTCCCTCCCTTTCTCATAGTTAAAATCTTTCCCCACAGGGTATGATTATTAATATCAATTTGGTAAGGCTTCTTTAGGTTAATCTCAAGAGAATTGAGGTAGGTGATATCATGAGGCTCTTTTTTTGTTGTCAAATATTGTCCAAGAGGGTCTCTTGATTTTCATTATGAGAGGTAATAAGTAAATCATTTTCAAAGGAGATGTGATCAGGTTTTATTCCCTTTCAAACAAAGTTGTCAGTTTTTTCATTAACTGCACCCTCCTCCCCACATGCTTCCTTGCAGAAGCTGGGCGGCCATGGTTCTGATCCCTCAAGTCCTATCAGAATGCCCCTTACGACCTCATAGTCACACTACATTTGACATCATAAAGAGAATATCCCATGGGACCTCCATGTGACCACCATGTTGTAAAAACTAAGACCACAGACTGAAGGTGTGGAGTATGACTTTGTCTTTCCCTAAATCTGCATGCAGAAAGGAATGAGAGTGGGTGCACAGAGCCAAATTTGAACTACTACCACACTGAAGTACATGATGGCCACGCAAGGCATGAGATCCAAAACCACAAAAGAGGGAAGTAGAACATTAATATAAGTGTTATCATGTTGCTAAATATTTTATGGTGTTGATTTGCATTTGGGCCATATGTTGGCAAACTTGGAGAGCTATTTATAGACTTCTAAGGGGGTGTTTTTTCCAGAGGTGATAAAAATGTAAAGGTCTTTGATTTTGTGGAGATTGATTTCTTTTTCCTCTGAAAGTTTTTGTGATATGTAGCTCTATTTTGAGAGTTGTGGTGGTTGTTTTTTTTTTTTTCCCCTATTACTGCAAGCTTCATTCAGTGTTCAAAGCCCAGTCGACTCACCTTTTAACCTACTGTTCTGGCCCCTTCCCTTTGACAAAAGTTGTTCTAGAAGCCACATGCTGAATTCCTGCTCCTGACAAGTAGTGAGGTTTGATTTCATAGCCTCTTCATTTCTTTCTCTTATGTTTTCTGAATCTTTGCCTATTTTCTTGTTTGTTTTGGTCTTGATGTTTAAATTAAAAAATTAGTGTATGTAACCATCCATTTCAATGTCCTTTTTTCCAAGATAGGTTTAAAGTACTTTTTCCTGTCCATTTTTTCTTATGGCACTTCCGTATGTTTTTGTACTTTTACATAACTGTTACTTCTTTGAACAACCTAATCATAATTTTAATTATAATTACTATAAATTTTTGTTAGATGGCTCATAAGATTAATTTCTTCTCAACTGAATTTACAATCTCGTTGATTTTCTCAGCCATCATTTTTGCATTTTTTTCATTGTAGATTTTGGAATTTTAGTATAGATTAACAGGATTATTTTAATCTGTATTTTTCTTTCTCCAGTTTTGCAGTTGCCTAAATCTATCCCCTTGTAACCTCCCCCCCCCCCCCCCCCCCCCCCCCGCGTTTAGAGCTCTCATTCCTCGGTGGTACTGGAATGTGATAGATTCAGAGGGTGGCTTGGTATAGTTCTTGGTGGTGATGCTACATCAGTGTCCTCTCTCAGTTGGCAGAATCTTCTTCAAGGGTGAGAGGCCCTCAGACCAGTACTGGCTTCAGGCCCGCACTGAGCCTGACTTGGGCCCTTGGCGTACAAACACTCATAGTCCCACTTGCTCTCCAGGAGTTGTGCACCGCGCCTCCACCCCACCCCCCCGCCCCGCCCCTGCTGTCCTTAGACACAGAGACAGCAAGTCCACAACTTCAGCCCTGCTCACTTGTTCCCAGTTCCATTCAACTTTTGTATCTAGAAATTTATCAGCCATGCATCTGACCTTTTTTTCTTTCCTTCCTCCTTTCCGTTCTCTGCATTTTTTTTCTTAAGCAATAACAATTCAATTTTTGTATAATTTTGGATATAAGAGGGAACATAAAAGCATGACCTATATCATCTTGATTGAAAGTAAAAATTTACTTCTCAAAAGCAATTCTCCACATTTTCAAAATGCCTACATGCTGTTTATGGTTGGAATCATATATAATTTTGAAGCAATTTTATAGCTTGGCATTCTGTTAGACTTTTCTTTTTTGTTTAAATATTAAGATATGGAATATACTTTTTTATGAATATATATTTATTCATTTACCAACAAACATTTGTTGAGGGCTCTAGGTAATGGGAATACAGTAGTAAATAAGACAAAGTTTCTACTCTGATGGAGCTTATATTCTACTGGAGAGAGAGAGGTAACATGCAAAGAGGTAAGTATATAGTATTATAGGTATTAAGAAGATGGCATGGAATCATAGACATACCCAAACCCAAAAGTAAGCACCAGGTGCAAGCAGAAAGACTACAAAAGAAGCCCTCTCTTTCTGGTAGTCTGCTGTTCTTATAGAATGTGATCACTAAGGCTTCTCTCTTTGACATTTATAAGAATCTCTTATAAACTGACAAGGAAAATAGTCCAAAGATGTTAAATATAATCAGATATTTTCAAGAGAAAATAAAATGTAAAATAAATATATGAGAAAGATGTTTAACCCAAGTAGTAATTTACAAAGTAGCAACAAGGTGATCCTTTTACTTAAAAATTGCTCACTCTCATCAGTTTGACAGGGGCTTATGAAGATGATACTTGTTTCTGACTAGGAATTTCCCAAAGCTGTTGTGTTGTGTGTGTGCATGGTGGTGATTTTAAAAATATATAGTTTTAAAATTGGAAGAAAAAGATTAGCAATGATATCTCAGATTCTTATTTTTTTTCTTTGTGATTATCCGTGTTCTCTAATTTTTCTGTAATTATACTGGTTTTATAGTCATAAAAACATGCCATATGGCTCTGTAGATCCATTTTCAAAGGCACATGTTAACCTATCAGCTGACGCCTTCCTTTGGTATTGCTGTGCAGGTGTTCCCTCTGGCACATGTGTGCAACACCACCAATAAGATGACATTAATTAACCCCCAAGGAGTCAAGCTCAATATCTACAAGCAAAAAGTGGAACAGGCCATTGAGAGCTATGAAAAGTGAGTATTATTCCTGGCTGCTCTTTAATGGCTGTGGAATTTATTTGTTTGGGCTTGTTTTCTCTTGTTTTAGCTTAGATTTTTTTTTCTTTACCTGGAGCAGCTACTTAGTGATTGCCCCGAAGGATTATCAGCAGTAGCGGCTACAAACAGAGGCGCTTCCTCTGTGCCAGGCACCTGAAGAAGTCCAACAGAGTTTTAAAGGAACCATCTTCCCTCTCCAAAATCTATAGAAATCTCACGTTTCCCTGAGATCTTTGACGCTTTCCCTGTAGCAGAGTGAATTTGATCATTTCGACACCTAAGATTTTGTAAAGTGACTAATGAAACTCCACAATAATGAGATAATGGAGATAATGTAAGTGTCTCCTACTATGTAAACCATTTTTTCCCCAGATCAGGAGGATGATCAAGTTGGCTCCAGTGAAAGTTATACTCTTAGTCACTGTCTTAGTGCTGAGATAGGGGTCTCTTTTCACAAGGGCAGATGCCCGGTCTCACCCTTGGCCTAGCTCTGCGGTCTCCTCCCCACCCCACTCCCAGCACTTTATTAAGCCTCTGTGCCTAGCACTTGAACTTTGAGCATGCCCTGCTTCTCCGGGCAAGCCTTTCCTTGGTTCTGGAAGCTGTGCAACTGGGTTTTCACCTACCACCATGTGGGTGGGAGGAATGAAATAAAGTACATGAAAGTTAACGATGTGTCCTAGGCAGCGTATGCTGGTCTGTTGTCATTTTGCAGTGTGTCTAGTGTGTGTTTGAAAGAAGCATAGAGCCTGACTCCTGCCATGTGGGGTGCACAGTCCAGTCCAGAGGCTGGCCTTTCCCCACCATGCCCGTCACAGGCCTCTGCAAATCTCCTTTCACGGGAGCCTTCTCCTGCCCTCACCTAAGAATGGAGGCTTACATGAGCTCCTTCGGCTGCCTCCAGGCTCCTCAGGACTTCTCTGAGTCTTTGTCTGCCCTTCCTTTCTCTTGCAGACACAAAGAACTATGCCAAGGCTCACTCTGGTCTGTGGGCCTGAGGCTTTGCTCTGTAGATTTCCCCCCATCCCCTGCACAAGGGGGCTGCCCCTCCACTCTGCCTCTCCCTCTGCGCCAGGCAGGCCTTCCCTTGCCTCCGAGCAATGCTGCCCCTCTTCGTGTCCTCCAGCTGGCCTCTTTCATTCCTGATTTGCCTCAGCTCCAGTGGCCCTCCTCCAAGAGGCCTTTCCCCAGTGACTCCACCAGCCACCTTGCCTGTAGTCCTCAGAGGGCTCACAGCTTCTGCACAGGCCTGGCTCTCCCCTGCAAGGATGTCAACTTCCAAGGGCCGGAGCTTGGCAGCCTTGCTTTCCCCCTTATCTCCTCTTGATAGCAGGTGTTGCTATGTATGTATTTGACTATTGGAATTTAATTTGAATCTGATCTAATTCATGTTTAGTTATTAAAATTCATCAAATTCAGTTATTCAAAATGTATCATTCATATTATAATTGAATTTGCTTGACTCAGTCAAATATTTGAGTTCTAGAATTACCCGCTTTGTGAAAGCCTGTTGCAGGGCCACAAGCTAGGGCTTTGAGGTCCCCATTCTGGGTTTCATTTTTGATTCTGATGTCTACTTTGCAGGTCATGTAACAATTGCAAGCTTCAGATTCCTTATTTACAAAATCTATCTCCGGAGGCAGTTGTGATGGTTATGTAAATTATATATAAAGAGCAATTAATGTTAATTACTTATCCCTTTCATTTCCTGAATCTGCTAATCCTAAAATAACAATAAATACATAGAGTATAATAGTCACACAGCTCTTCCCCCTACATTAACCCTTTCCCTTTCTGAAAACAGGGATCCCTCCTTCCCTAACAGCAAAACCAAAATACAGACATAGTGATTTGGCCCACTTCTTACTTCCAATGAGTGAATATGGAAAAACCTTTTGGGACCCTTAGAGAAATGCATATTGCTATTATTAATAGTAATATTAATTTTAATATGATTAGTATTATTTAAAATTCAATATCATTGACTTAATATATGATATTAATGTGATGTTTATATTAAATGAATATTTAATATTATTACTTAATATTAATATTAACATTAGTATTATACAGAACAAAACTTCCTGATCTTTTGCATTCAATAGTTTTTAAGAATTTTGTTGGTGTAAGTGTCAATTCCCTTTTCCATCTTGCTCCACCTTTCTAAAGATACACCTACTATGAAAAGTAATTAATGAAACTGGGTTTACTCCCACTCCGTCCCCAATATAACATTTCTAAGGAGTTTCCCATCACAGGTAAGCCAAATAAAACCCTGAATTTGTATGGTTAGCAATGACCAGACAGTTGGGAACCTCATAGCCCTTTGGCCAAAATAGTGACATAAACTAGCTATGTTGGTCACACTTACTGGCTGTGTGTGGGAGTCCTTCTGTTTAATATTTTATGAATCGAGATAGCAATTTTGGCTTTGTGTGTCTGAGTATAAACTTTGAGTGAGGGTTGGCAGGGCCGGCTGGCTTCTGGGGTCATTTGTCTGCAGCTCATTTTGATTTTGAGTGTAAGGTCAAGGTTGCAGCCATCAGATTCAGAGGAGAAGCATCAGTTCTAACCTGGCTGCGGGGCCATCCTTAGTAACCTCTGCATATGATCTCCAAAATGATCTGCCTGCTGGTTAGATTTCTGAAGCGTCATTAATTACAAGTTGCTTTGCAAATTCTGGCTATTCTTGGCACAAGTAGATTTGTCAACTAGAGGTGTAGAGAGCTAGTGAATACAACCCCTCAACCAAATTTCACTCTCCTAAAACAAAAAGAAGAAAGCTATGGTTGGTAAAATCCTTGAATCAAGGGTGGACCAGCCTCAGAGAGGCCTTCATGTCCCATAGCCTCTCGGCATCCCACAGGGATGGCCCTCATCCCACACCCTTTGTGGCTTTCCCACCGTCACCTGGCCGGTCAGTGGAGCTGGGATCGACATTCTCAGCTGCCCTCAGTTCACACCCACCCACTTTTTCTGCCCTCTGTGCTTTGAAGTATCTCAGTATAGATGGAAAAAAGGGGGAATAACAGAGGTTATGTAAGTGTGCTCTTAGAAAAGTATTTTCTAAAAGATTGAATTAAAATTAGCGGTCTGTGTGCTAGCTAATTGGACCCACATTCACTAAGCTTTCTCAGTTTCCAAGCCTCGCCCATCTTCAGAACCTGGAAGGAATAAACACTGAGTTATTCCTGGTCACTTTATATGTACATCTCAATCCTCCCAACACCAAGGTAGGTGGTGTTATCCTTGTTTCAGCGATAAGAAAACAGAGTTTCAAAAAGTTATATAACACAGGATCACACAGCAGCAAAGTAGAGGCATTGAGATTTGAACCCAGAGCCATGTGGCTCCAAAGCCCTTGGCCTCACTCCCAGCCTCCCTGCTACATACTGCCTCTACTTTCAAGGTTTAGGTTTAAGGGGATTTTTAAATGAAGTTGTATTTTTGTTTTTGTTTTCAGAGACGCATATACACACAAGCCAAAAATGCATCCTATGAATCCTTTAAACAGGTCTTAGGAGCCCTGCTTATAGATACGTGAACCACATAATTAAAAATAACCCAATTTCCAAATAGGTCCCAAGGAACTCAAAGCCTCCAAGTGAGACAGAAGCACTGAGCTGGCTTATTGCCTGCTTCCCGACTGTTTGTATCACGTACAGAGCATTCACCCGTGTCAGACAGGTTCGCACACACTGGTTCACTGAGTCCTCATGGCAACTCTAGGAGGGAGGTACCATTATTATCCACATTCTACAGAGAAGTTGGCTGCTGGCCCAAAGTCTCACAGCTAATAAGTGGAGAAGCCAACTGAGCTTTGGGCCCAGGCAGTCTGGCTCCAGAGCCTATGCTCTTCACCGCGTGCCAGACCCCCTTGCCACGGTCTCACCAGGCTCGGAAAGAGAGGTCAGGCAGGGTAACACCCCGAAAGTGTTCTCAAAGCCCTGTGCCGCTGATGCTGGGTCCAGTGGTTAGAGAATGCCTCCTGGAGAGGGGCAGTATTCTCCCAACTCATTTTATTGAAGCTTGTTTTTTTCATGGAACACCAGCTCCCAGCCGCCCGGAGCCAGTGTTCTGTGCCCTGCACTCCAGGAAGCCTACTTTGGGTAATGATGTAGTGGTACAGAACGGGGGAACAGGATGGGGCCGGCACCTCCGCTAGAAGCATCACTGATTCATAACAAGAAAAGGAGCTGCGTCTACCCCATAGAAACCACTGGCTTCAGCCTCCTCCTTTCCTCTCTCTCCGCAAACATGTTCAGTGATGAGCTTCAGAAAGTTTCAGCGCTGCCACCACCACCAAGCTGTGATGGGTGAGCAAGGCACTTCATCTGTTTGCCCTTCTCAGTGACCTTGTTTGGAAAACAAGCAAGTCAGGCTCGTTGATCTCTAAAAAGTGTCCTGGTCCTATTATTTATGACTCTCTTCACACCTTTTTCTCTGAAAATCCAGGTCTAGAAGAATGTCTCTAGAAGGTAAACTAAGGGCACGGTTATACTTTTCCATAGGGAGAAAATCAGTGAGTGTTTAGAGACTTCATGCAGAGAAAATAACAACCATTTTGTTTACTTCCATTTCTTAGCCTGGGTTTTACCTGACCGAGCTGAGAGTTGTGCCCTCCTTTAATATTTAACATGACTGCTACAAAGCCATGAGGTTTCCACAGTGATGCCGAGGGAGGCAGATCCTCCTATCCAGTATCTTTAAGCAAATGGCAGTGACATGGTCCAGTGCGGGTGTCCCTTGGCTCGGGATCTGCCCGCAGTGCCCTTCAGAGCCTAGGATCAGCCTTTTGCCATGAAATGAACTACTGCTACTAAATGATTATTGTTTTTTTTTAAATAGGCGCTTGAATAAAATTGTTTGGCGAGCATTATCTCAAGAGGAAAAAGAAAAGTAAGCCAGTTTCTCTTCACTTTGTTTTATCTTGGTGAAATTCACATAACCTACAGTTAACTTTTAAAGTGTACAGTTCTATGTTATTTATTCAAAATATTGTGCAAACCACCACCTCCCTCTAGTTTCAAAACCTTATCACCTCAGAAAAAACACCTTGTACCCATTAAGTAATCCTTCCCCACACCTCTCTCCCCCTCTGGGAACTACTAGTCTGCTTTCTGTCTCTGTACTTTCCTCTTCTGGATATATCATATGAAAGGAATCATATAATATGTGACATTTTGTGTCTGGCTTCTTTTACTTCCTTTTTGTAAAAACTTAATGTTTCCAAGTTGTAGCATACATAAGTACCCTTTTTATGCCTCAGTATGGATCCATTGTGTGTACATACCAGCTTGTTTATCCATTCTTCCATTGGTGGATATTTGGGTTGTTTCTACCTTGGGCCTATTGAGAACAATGCTGCCATACACATTCATGTAGAAGTTTCTGTGTGGACATATGTTTTCATTTCTCTTGGGAACATATCTAGGTGTGGATTTGCTGAGCCACAGGGTTATTCTATGTTTAACTTTTTGAGGAACCACCAGACTTTTTCAGAGCAACTGCACCATTTTACATTCCTACCAACGAGGTATGAGGGTTCTTGTTTCTCCACATCCTTGCTAACGCTTGTTATTTTACTTTTTTTTTTTTTTTTTAAATAACTAAAGCCATCCTGGTGGCCTGGTGGGTATGAAATGATATCTCCTTGTGGTTTTATTTGCATTTTTCTTTTTTCTTTTTTTTTTTTTTAAAGATTTTATTTATTTATTTGACAGAGAGAGACACAGCG